>NC_033795.1:21220355-21220974 GCF_001876935.1 Asparagus officinalis
TCCGTGTCGTCGCCGCTGCCGCCTCCTCGTCGCTGCTCTGGTCGCTTCTGCCAACTCCGACCCCTCCAATTTCGATCAAGGTATGTATTCCTTCTCTTAGACCCATACAGATATCCATGTCTTCTTAATGAACAGATTTACAAAAATTTTCCGACCACTTTTTGTGTTTTGTGTAAAATTCAACAAGTTTTAATTAATAGCAGGAAATCCTAGGCTCTTATGAGCTTTGAAATCAACAGATATGTATTAGTTCTTTTTTTAATGTACTGTTAATGCTGAGATAAAGCTAACATGAACGTGAGATTTTTTATGAGGACTCTGTCAGAGTACTACATTGGAGTGATCATTCTTGTTTTAATTTTAGTTTGTTGTTTGGTAACTTATAATAATATAGAGCAAAAATGTTGAGATAAAGCTTTATGTTGAGATAAACTTTTAATTTTTTGTTGTTTGGTAACTTGTAATAATATAGAGCAAAAATGTTGTTTGGTAACTTGTGTAATAATATAGAGCAAAAGAGTGTGTGAACTTATGGGAGAAGTCTTGTTGTTCTTGGTAGTCTCAGAATCGTGTGTTTGATGATTATCTTGCTTCTAAAGCTTTTGGCAGCTTTTGGACG
>NC_033795.1:21220991-21223759 GCF_001876935.1 Asparagus officinalis
GGCCGAAAAGTGGTTGGTAGTGGGGAGCGGCAATGGGCGAGAATAAGGTTTAATTGGTTGGGTGTGTATCATATGCTAACTTTCAAAATGGTGTTTTGAAAACACGATTGAAAAATAAACACAATGTCATGGTGTTTTTTAAAAAAAAAAACAAAAAAAAACACTTTGGTTACCAAACGCTAACATTTTCTTCTACCATAGATTAAATATCATACAGGGAGCTAAAGTATGCACATATCTTGTCTGACAACAATATCAATGCGTACATCAATATCAACTATAAGAGCAATTAACACAGCTTATTTAGTGCATACATCACTATGAATGCTATGAATATATTCAGATATTAATGACTATCAGTTAGTCTTGTGCACTAATATATATGATACTGACTACCTATAATTAGGGGTGGCAAATGGGTCGACCCGACCCGACCCATATAACCCAAATAAGTGCGACCCGACCCGTATAAGTGTGACCCGACCCGACCCGTTTAATAAATGGGTCAATGTGATCCGACCCAATTATTAAACGGGTTACCCGACCCGACCCATATAACCCGAATAACCCGTTTATCTAATAAAAGACATATCCTAACACACATAACTAGTAAAAAAATTTATACATACACAAAAGAACACTTCTTGCAAGCTCTTTAGACAAAAACTCTCTCTACTTACAACATGGATTTATTTCAAAGACATATTCAATATTTAAATGTACTTCAACGAATTGCAAATATCGACAAACAAAAATACATCGATGCAACTCTTTAGACACAAAATAATCTAAACTAAGAACTAGCATCAAAGAATTTAACACAAGTAAATAAAAAGAATATACACAAGTTTACAACAAAAAAGTTAGGAACTTGATTGATATTATCATAGTCCATCTCCAAATTTACAAAAAATGTAATTACAATTTACAAAAAATTTAACTGTCCCATCTCCAAATTTACAAAAAATGCAATTATCGGGCAGCGAAACTTGTCATGGATGTTTAAGACCATGGAATTGAATGAAGGTGACAATGACACGGACCAAGACGATGATCGGTTCAGAATTCTGCGCAGCGACGCAGGTGGCCGAGCCTGACTTAACAGTGTTTTGTTGTCACCAGTTTCGCTCACTGATCAGCATTGTGACCCCAAAACGCAGCAGTTTCGCTCACTGATCAGCATCTTTATTGACTATTTCATCTGGTGTAACTGATGCAGAAGATAAGTAGTTCAACCTGCAATCAGAAAATATACAGAAATTTATCTGTCAGATATCTCAACATATACTGTAATCAGCAAGCTAGGGTTACTGAGGAACTTATGCAGGTATTAGGCTTTAGTGCAAATCGCAATCAAGATGAATCAGGGCCAGGGACAACAAATTGCATGAAGGATAACATATAATTGGTAGAAGAAATAATCTTCTCTTCTGATAACTTGATTAACGCTTCCCAAACCTGTGGAAATTTCCTGAACTGAAGGAATATTTACTTCTGATAACCAGAAGATCACCGACGTGAAATTTGAGCTGCAATTCTCATAGCAAAGGCATGTGCTCACGAAAAGAACTGAAAGTAAAAGGTATTTGCCTTTATTTCTCTACACATATGCATTAGAATTAAAAAGAAAAAAAACATGTACTTAATATCAACTCAATTTCACCTCCAAACATCAAACTATTGTCTTTGTGCCTTATCACATTTAAACCTCTTCCCTACATATGGGGTTTCTATTATGTCAATCTCTCGACAGCCAAGATATCAACAATAACACACTTGATATAAGAACCAAGTCTCTTTTAGTCTTTTATACATCTTTACTCTAGCAAATATGGTCATAAGAAATGGAGCAAAGATGATCCAATTGAAGATTAAAAACACACACACACATTCTCTCTCTCTAATAGCACTTCTAGTGAGTTGCTAAGCAAAACTGAAGGCTAGTGGCTAAACAAATGCTTTTTTAGGGGGACTATATTTGCAATTGTAAGGATTTGAATGCTTGAGGAAAAAAGGAGATTTGAATATTTACTTCTGATAACCAGAAGATCACTGACGTGAAATTTGAGCTGCAATTCTCATAGCAAAGGCATGTGTGCTCACAAAAAGAACTGAAAGTAAAAGGTATTTTCAATGATTCCTACCATTTAGTCCTTCTAAAGATGAATCTGCAAGTGAATCTTAAAATGAATTCAAAGAACCTCTTTGGACAAGAATTTATTTACCTTTTAAAGAAGAATCTCGTTATGTACAAGGAAGTATGTTCAAAACAAGAAAATAATAGATACCACTTAAAATCCAAATTTATCTTTAAATGTCCAATTTCTGTGTATGCGACAAAATTTTTGTGTAAATACTAATGAAGTGTGCTTATGTTGGACACGTGTTGAGTTGATGATATTCAATCCCACAAAAAAACTTTATTTTCTTTTTTATTTTTATTTTATTTTTATCAATTTAAATAATCATGATATTCAATGACGTGCATTGCACTTGCATCTCAACTAGTATATATAGAGAGAGAAATCTGTAGAACCTTGGTACCAAGTTCTTTCATTGAACTTGGTAGTGAGGTGGCTAAATCTGTCCCCTACATCACGCCTTGAAGATGAATCCTTTTTTTAGAGTAAGTGAATAGTGATTGAGGCTCAATCTTCGAGGCGTGATGTAGGGGCCAGATCTGGCCATGTCAATATCAAGTTCAATGAAGAAACTTGGTACCAATGTTCTCTCTCTCTCTCTCTCTCTCTCTCTCTATATATATATAT
>NC_033795.1:21223784-21283053 GCF_001876935.1 Asparagus officinalis
TGAATATGTGGTTTTGGGGTGATGGACTAGTCCAAAAATGTAATACTTAAGATGTTTTGTATGCATATAGAGCAAAAATATGCCACACGTAATGGCAAAAAAGAAAAACATCAAATAAATATTCAATAAAAACACAGCACAAAATCAAATGAACTGTGGCTGAAATATCTAAGAATGACTGCACGGTCAAAAACTTCGATATGACTACTTCATTCTAACTTTCAGGCATCCTGAACACTCTGTAATCCCTTTAGGGATTCTTTCCTCAAGACATTTGAAGTTCTGCACGATAAATTGTTCACACACATTTCTATCATCTGGTATATGCAAAAGGATTAAATTTATCGGAAGTGCTTTGATCTCTAGATGTCGATTCAAAATCCTCCTTTAGGCAGTGGATTCCACCAACATATTAGAGATGGCTAATTCAATCATCCTTGCATAGAGATCCAATATCTAGAATCCATATAGCTGCTCAGAGCTTCCTTCTGCATTAGAACAAGCCATGGCCAATGTATTGTAAGTCTTATTATTCCATTACTAAGAGCTCATTATTGAGTTCTTGTTCATTCATAACTTTCATAACATTGAGAAAACTTATTCATACTTGATCTTAAATGCTCGGTTAACACAATTGCAAATATAATCTCAATAGTTAAGCGAATCAAACAAGCCATTATCAGCAAAAATACCATGTATGATACGGGCGGGAAAAGATGAATTTATTGAATATAAGAACGAGAAACCTAATTTGTTGAAGCTACTAGAGAAGAAGAGAAATTACAGGAGAGCGAGGCTCACCGTTGTCAGTCGCCGTCACTCGTCGTCACCTCTCGCCATCGCCGTCCGCTCGTCCTCGCCTCAAAGCTCGACAGCGCCGCTCCTCTCTACGGCGCCGACCAGCTCGCTCCTCGCTGCCGCTCGCCTCTCGCCGCCGCTCGCCTCTCGCCGCCGCTCGCCTCTCGCCGCCACACGCAGATGGGAAACTAGGGTTTCGTTTATGAGAGACGAAGAGAGACCCGACTTTTCAATCGCGGTCGGTGTTATAAACTTATACGGGTCGGCTCTTTGTGTTATACGGGTTAGGCAGGTCAACCCTAACTTACCCATCTAATAAATGGGTCAGTTCGGGTTGACCCGTTTATGACCCGACCCATATAATTTGATCCATATCTAATATAAACGGGTCGGGTCGGGTCGGGTTGATGGGTCGGGTCAAAAACTGCCACCCCTACCTATAATCAGAGGTAATGTGTATATCAAGATTGACATTAGGCTAAATGTTCCACCCTATCTTGGCACATCATTTTCTAAAGCGGACAGTCTTTTTTGTTTTTCCTTTGAAAATGGGCTAGAATAAATTATTTGAATCAGCACATGCAGATGAGAACAGTCTTTTTTGTTTTTCCTTTGAAAATGGGCTAGAATAAATTATTTGAATCAGCACATGCAGATGAGAAAGACATTAATTATTAACAATTTATTAATGGGCTAGAATAAATTATTTGAATCAGCACATGCAGATGAGAAAGACATTAATTATTAACAATTTATAGTTTAATTATTGTTACTTTTTTCAGCTTTGTAAACCAACACATCTTTATTTGAACTAATATTTTATAGGTTCTGGAAGCGCCTTCTCTAACTGGATCATAGCAAATTGAAGCATCGGATTCTAGCTAAATGATACAACAAGATGTGAGAGTATTTCAATATGGAAATAAACTACCGATAAAACAAAATTAGAAGCACATTTTGCGATATATAAAATCAATTCTTAATTATGCAAAAATGGTGGACGACTTCTCAGAGTAGTTTTTGAGATGCATACAAACAAGGCTTTCGGTCTAGATGGCATGTCGCCATGATAGTGATGTATGCAATGCGGCATGGTATTTTTCTTTCCTCGAATTCTCTTAAAAAGCCGGCCATAAATAATTCACGTATTGTCTTGATTCAAAAATGTTGCAATCCTTAGGTTGTTTCAAATTATAGACCTATCAGTCTCAGTAATGTGATTTACAAGACTATTAGGAAAGTAATGGCTAATAGGCTGAAGTCTATTCTCCCCGTAATTATTTCACCACAATAATGTTGGGAATCCGAAATAATTAAATTGGATCATTGTCCTTTCGGACCTTGTGTTAAAAGTAGGAAAGTAGGAAAATTCACCTCAAATAAAGATCAAAAACTTGCAGGAATAATAAAGGAGATGAACACACAGATTTAACGAGGTTCGGCAACGTGCCTACGTCCTCGGGAGCCACACCACACAATTCTTTTATTGATTGAAGAAGAATTACAAGCTTTCAAACTAGGATTTTATCTCTCTAAGATTCTCTCTCTTTTCTGCAGTCAAAAACTCTCTTTTTTCGTGTTCTATCAAACCCTAAAACGTTTTGGTATTTATATAAAACTCGGCCCAAACATAATTCCTAAACAGTTTAGGAAACTGTCAAACAGCGTCACGATCGACCATGACGGTCGACCGCGCAGGTATCGCGGTCGACCGTACACCAGTTGTGGTCGACCGTATCAAACGACAGAGACTTAAATCGATTATAGGGTTAGCGCGGTCGACCGTCACGGTTGATCGCCTTCGGATCCAGCTCCTCCTGAGCTCCCGTGCACGTTCGCGGTCGACCGCCGCAGACTCGTGGTCAACCATGGATCTGTCTGGCTGTTTTTCTTCCTCGTTTTGATTCCAGCTTAGCTTCAACTTTGGGTCTATACTTTAAACTAACAATCTCCCACTTGGAGACCAAAGTGCCTTCAGTGAGTTCACCCGAACTTTCCCCTTCTTCGCATGTATCTGCTCCTCCCCGAAAAAAATTCTTTCTTCAATTAACAATATCCCGGTGATCTCGCCGATCCTCGTAGTGTGGATCCGCTTCGTCTTCTACTCGTGAAGACCAACTGAAGTTGCGCACAACTCCAGTTTCTCTATGGTGACTGCCTTCGTCAATATGTCTGTCGGATTTTGACTCCCCAAAATCTTCATTAAATGTAACTTTCCGTCTTCTAGCGAGCGTATAAAATGGTATTTGACGTCAATGTGCTTCGTTCTGGCATGATATACTGGATTTTTGGCAAGATGTATAGCACTCTGACTATCACAATAAAGAACTTCTCTCACTTGCTTTAAATCCAACTCTTCCAAGCACCCGTTCAACAAGATTATTTCCTTGCTTGCTTCGGTCACCACGACATATTCAGCCTTGGTTGTAGACAAAGTCACAATCTTCTGCAGACGTGAGTGTAGGCGTCAAAAATTGCCTATAGGTCCCCACACACGGCTCAAGACAGAGAGAAGATGATGAACGTTACTATTCAAGTCACAAAAACTCATTTGACGACGACAAGTGCATGAAGTGAGTCAATGAACCATGCAAAGCAATGGAACTTCGGAATAACGGAAACACGAATGAATCGAGAGCTACGCATCGCTTACAAAAGATGAAGCGCCCTGCATAACCCTTTTACTCCATATATGATTCAATCATGGAAGATCGTAGATCTCCTCGTCGGCTTTCCGACATATTTTGAATCACGTGATTTTGAGTTCGGATGACGAAGATACGACAAAAACGGACAGAACGCGTGGAACAGTGCTCCAGGCCTCAACGAGACACCCATAGGTAGCTTAGCAAAAGTTTAGCCAAGAGACCCATAGGTGTCTCCGCCAAAGCTTGGCTGAGACACCAAGAGGTGTTTCAGACATTGTAGAGCTATTTTTACTATTATTCGCTTTGAATCGGAAGAATCTCAAAATATGAAAGTTATATATCTCCTTCACAAATTTCTAACGCATCTTGGATCAATTCATTCTAAGATCATATAAGAGAGATAAAGCCAAAATACCAAAGATAGTACAAACTGCCTCAGAATTCCGAAACAATGTTGGTGTCTCAGAGAAGAATAGAGATTTTGGCCATGATTAGATTCAAATATAAAGAATATCAAAAGATAAAAGTTGTAGATATCTTCATCATATTTCCAACGCATCTTTAATCATATTATTTGGAGATTATATGAGGAAGTTAGAGCCAAAATACCCGAGACACCCACTAGTGTCTCGGCCAAGGCTTGGCGGAGACACCCATAGGTGTCTCGGATATTGTAGAGCTATTTTGACTATGATTCACTTTGAATCTGAAGAAGCTCAAAAGATGAAAGTTGTAGATATCCTTGTTATCTTTTTAACGCATATTGGATCAACTTATTATAAGATCGTATGAGAGATATAGAGTCAAAATACCCGAGACACCCACTGGTGTCTCGGCCAAGGCTTGGCCGAGACACCCATAGATGTCTCGGACCTTGTAGAGCTATTTTGACTATGATTCTCTTTGAATCTGAAGAAGTTCAAAAGATAAAAATTGTAGATCTGCTTATTATCTTTCTACACATCTTGGATTAACTTATTCTGAGATCGTATGAGAGAGATAAATCCAAATTACCCAAGACACCCACTGGTGTCTTGGCCAGGCCGAGACACCCACGGGTGTCCGCAGCCCCAAAAACCGATTTTTGACAGTTTTAAGCTGTTTTTCAATGCTAACCACCTGGATTTTTTCCAACTGATCTGAATCTATCCAAGAATGTAATAAAGTGGTTACAACTGAAGATAAGAGTGAATCGATCGTTCTTATCCGAAAACAGAGGTCCCAAAGCCTATAAATACAACCCCAGGGCCTTTATTTTTTCAGATCTAGAATTCTCGAGCATTGGCGAAGCCCTGTTGAACCGAAGATTGATGTAGCATGAATTTCAAAAGGGAGAAGGAGATCGGATCGAGTTCGTTAGCATAAAGGAGAGGAGCCCGTCAGATCTACACTTCCCAGTCCTTTGCCTTGAGATTGCCCCATTACGGTGATCTCGAGAAGAGTGATTATCTCGCTGTTACTGAGATAATTGCTTCGACTTCTTGATTCCTTCGTGAATCAATAAAGCTTCGGATTTGATCTGATCGTTTGGTGGTCCATGGATACTAACATCCCCGTCACATGCTAAGAACCCATGCAAGCAGCGGAGGATAAACGTCCGTTGCGTTTGTTTTGATGAGAGTTGTATTTTTTTCGTTTTCATTGTGTAAGAGTCTTATAAAAAGGCTAACTTTTTTTGTCATTATAACAACTGAAGTTGTAATGACTACATCAATGAAGACATTAACTTTCTCCCTAAACAAGCTAGCGACCACAGTAGGAGCCAACAACCTAACTGTCAAGGCTTTCGTGCCACAGCCAATGATCAAGATCACGGTGAACGAAGAGGTCAAATACGAATTCGACCAGTAGAAGTTCATGGAGTACGTCTCCTCCTCCTCCTCCTCCAGATCTGCCTCTCCTCACAAGCGCAGGAAGGCCCCCTCCTCCAGGAAAATCCGCTGGTCTTCAGATCTGAAGACCCAAGAAGACGATCTCTCCGCCGCCCCTACTGCAGTTGCACCTCGCGATGACCCGACGGTGCTCGATGAAGCCGAAGCCACAAATCCGGACACCACCTCTATTAAGGAGTTAACTGTTGAAGGCGTGCCAAATTTATCAAAGAGGGCTCGTCAAAGGCATCGTCAACGTTTTGCTCGTTAGTTTGCCAAGGCTTTGGAGCAAGTGGACGGACTCCGCTACCAAGCGGATCTAGAGTTCAGAAAGCGCCAAGTGGCTAAGCGATCGCTACAACAAGCATCAGGGTCCTCCTCCCAACCATCAACTAACAAATGGGTTCGTGTCAAACAAACCCGTTCTACCCTTGAGGAGCTTATCCAAAAACGCCGCGAATTACTTGCGCACTCACGGATACTAGCACAAGAAGTACAGAAATTGTAGCAAGAGGAGGTGGTCAATAAGCCACCAAGATCTAAGTAGGTTTGGGTGTTGAAGGCCAAAATAGCACCTCTACCCGACAAGAGACACTAGTCGTGTCTCTCGCTCGATTCTAGATCCGAGACTGTTTCCCAGCCTTCGTCAACTTCAGATCTCGTTCCAATTGTTTTCGCACCTCCGGTGAAGCCCTACGATAGTGTGGATCTTTCCAAATCCATAATTCCATTGAAGGATCGCCTGAGTCCTCTACATGAAGATCGAAATAGATTTGTGGTCAAAGAACGCTTGGGCATGGTGAATGAACCCCAAGCAACTCATCAAGCTGGGGGTCGTACTCACCCTTACAACAAGTCTGAGCCTTCTCGTAAGGAGAAAACTCCTATAACTGACCGCCTCGGACTGTGTGTCAAAGTCCAAGAGCCCGTTGAGGTCCCACACTCACGAAGGCGTAGCTCAAAACGTGCGACTGTTGAGAGTGCCAACAAGGTGACGAATTCTCAAAAGGAAATGTGTTCGTCAGACAACGATGTTATACCTAAGAAGTCGTGCCAATACACGATAGATTTCTCCAGTCATCATGCCGATGAGTTGCACTATCAGGCTGGGGGTACGAACAGATCTCAAAAGAGAGATACCCAGGAAATGGACTTTCATTGTTAGTGTGTCGAGCTTATCAAGACAGTATTATCAGCGTGTAACTACCCTAAGGCCGCTCTACAGAGGGTCTCGGTATTCCAAAGGCTTTTCTCTGAAGCGTTGAGAACTAAGCCAAGGCATTTTCATAGAAAAAGATCAGCTACGCAAGATGATGAATTCCCAGAGGTCACTATCAATATGATCGATAAAGGGAAATCAACACAAAGTTTCAGTCCCTGTTATTTTTCGGACGTATCTTAACGTATAACTCGGTTACGCGTAGGAACTACTAGACATAGAGACTATCAGAGAATGCAGAGGGGATTATCCTTGGATGATGAAGTGTCAGATGCCAACTCTATAATCACTTTTGACAATATGGCATCCATCCCAGGACAATCCCACAAGGCACCTATGATTAACACCGAGGAAGTAGCCAAAATGGTTGAGGATGCTCTAGCTAAGCAGAAAGAAGCATTCAAAATAGAAATGGAAATGACTATACAGGAGATGAGATAAATGCACGACCAAGAGATCCGAGCCTTGTCGAATCAGATAGGTGAATCCATTCGTCGCAACAATGTCAGCCAAACAGCTAGCGATTCAGACATGGATGAATACATCAATGCTAATAACCCTCTCATTAACCAAAACGCTAGGGGTGGCCCCACTGAGAATAACAACGTTGGGAGTGGTCCCACCAATGATGACAACACTGGGGATGACCCCATTGTTCCTCCTCAAAATCGACCAAAGAAGGATACAGACGAGGACGAAAAGATGAAAGACCTCAAGAGCAAAATCAACGTTATGATGTCTGCGCGAGAGGTGAACAAGACCGGTATTCCGTGTCCTTACCCAAGAGAGTGGGATTCGATACCATATCTGGTGAAGTTCAACATGGCCAACTTCATGCCATTTTGATGGGAAAAGCTCGCCCACTCAGCATCTGATCTACTGTAAGTCCCACTTGGGTATGATCTCCAGCAATGAAGCCCTGATAGTTCGGTCATTCGTTGGCACCCTTCACAGACCTACCTTTGATTGGTACCACCGCCTCAAACCCGAAAGTATCAATAGCTGGGAAGACCTGGAGAGCCTATTCCTCGTTCACTTCTTTGATGACGACGAGACAGTCGACGACTTCGTCAAGCGCTTCCGGAATAAAGCGATGAACTGCTGAGATCCGATCACAGAGAACTTTATCCTACAAACCTATAACAACAACCTCTCTTTGGACGTGTTGGAAGTTATGAGAGTAGCACCCTCCAATACTTGGAAAGAGTTGAAGATGCACGAAGAGCGGGCCGAACGCTTCCTCAGAAGGAAAAAGGCCAAGAGGGGCCAACCGATGGCTAATCCTCTGAACTCAAACTTCACCTCCCGTGGTAAGGGAAAGGCACCTGCAGCATTTGTTGACGTTAATTGGACGTCATAACAATAACCCCAAAGACAGCAAAAGACTTCGGATCCGAGACTCTAAAAAAATACTCCTTCAAGGACGAGGATGTTCCAGCCATTTTCGAATCCCTCCTAGAAAACAACAAGATCAAGCTACCACCTATCACAAATCAGGAGGAAGCTGATAATACTTCGGATCCAAAGTACTGTGCGTACCACAGGAGGATCCTTCATCCCACCAAGGCTTGTTTCGCTCTCAAAAATAGCATCCAAACCTTGGTTAAAGCCGGCGTCATAATGCTAAAGTAAGCTGAATCAAGACTCCGAAAAGTCTAAACTATTTCCTACCTTCGACGGGAAGTTCCTGGAGAATTTTATACATAATATTCTTAAGGATAACCCGATCACGCAACTGAGTTCAATATAGACCCAGTCTTGCAAGAAGCTGGGGGTGGATGATCCATGTAACGGGAAGTTCCTGAAAGAATTCTGTATAGTGTATTCTTAGGGATAACCCGGTCACTACAAGAAGGTTAGAAATAAGAAACTCCCACTCAAACTCCCGCTATATCTATGCACTCAACACTCCCATTGTTAGAGTACGGACATAGTACTCAAAATTTTAATCATCTGTTTATTGACAATTGTCAAACCCCTCCATGTTAGGTATTTGTCACATAACACTAGGAATCCCCTTTGAGTGATTTGTACGAATCAACACTCCCTCTGTAATTTGTACTCCCACTTTCACTGTTCACTTGGTCAAACCTTCTTATAGTTAGGACCATAACCAAAATCCCCTCCCGATTCCTTCAATGAACGAGAGATCCACAAATTGAGCGATCAAACCTATAAAAGTTAGGATCGTCTCAAAACTCCTCACTCGGTCAAACATTCCTACAGTTAGGACCATAACCAAAATCCCCTCTTGATTCCTTTCATGAATGAGAGGTCCAGTTTCAAATTGAGCGATCAAACCTATAAAAGTTAGGATTGTCACAAACCCCCACTCAGTCAAACCTGTAAGCAGTTAGGGCCGGAATGATACGAGTCGCCGTGCGAGCACTCTTGATCGCGGAATTATCAAGAGTGGGTAAAGAAGAAAACGACTGAAGAACACAAGAGTTATAATTAGGGCGAAGGAAAATACCTTCTCTAGATTATGAGAATCAATTGGATTTACAAAATCTCTCTCTCACACAATCTCTCTAGATCAAAGAACAACCCCTGATCTCTTTTCTCATTACAATCTGAGTTTTCAACTGTAATTTCTGCAGTTTTGATGAATCCTTTCGACTTCGTTGCTTCCAATGGCCTCGTCCACGACTCCTCTACTCTATTCTCAAGATACCATGAGAATCATCTATCCTCAAGCTCCCATGAGGATCGCTAAGCTCCCGAAGAGAAGATACACCCGTATCATGGGTCCCCCCTTTAGGAACTTGAAGTCCCATTCAAGTTAGAACTTCAGCTGAGGGAACTCGCGAGCCCCTCCTTCTCTGTTGAACCACTTGGCCTTGCTAGGGACCTGACCTTGACGTCCAATGAGAAACGACTCCTTCGTCCCCCGCCTCGTCTTGGTCGTCTTCCGTTCCAAAATGCAATCTTCTTTCAGTGGCTCCTCTCTATCAAACCACAAGTCTTCAACATGCGGTAAGATCATCTTGTCATCACCTTCATTATCCAATAATGAAGGCTCAAACAACTTCAAGTACTCGGCATTGATCACCGAATACATGCCTAAGTAAGGTGGCAAATCTAAACAAAAAGCGTTGTCGCCAATCTGATCGATAATCCGAAATGGACCATAATAAATAGGCTTCAACTTCTTCCCTTCTCCTTTGAGCCTTTCCTTACTCAATTTTAGCCATACCATATCGCCTTTACCAAAGTTACAAGGAACCCGATGTTGATCATGCTTCGCCTTGTACTTAGCTTGCGATTTCTTCAATTGAACTTCAACCGTGGCATGAATATTTGCAATCTTCTCGAGAAATCGCTGAGCTCGTTGTCTTTCACTCCCCTCCTTGACAAGATCGAACAGGCTCGGCGGTAAAAATCCATAACAAGTCTCAAATGGTGACTTTCCGGAAGATCCATGAATTGCCCGATTAAAAGCAAACTGCAAATATGGTAAACTCTCATCCCAAGTCTTAGGATGCCTGGAATTATACCCTCGCAATATATGCACCATAGTCCGGTTGACTACCTCTGTTTGTCAGTCTATTTGTGGATGAAAGGCCGTGCTCTTCTTCAATTTAGTGTCCATCAAACTCCACAAAGAATCCCAAAAATGCCCAAGAAACCGGCTATCCCGATCCGAAATAATCGAGCTCTGCAACCCAAAGTGCTTCCACACATGCTCAAAGAATAATTGTGCTGCACCCGATCCCGTCACGGTCTTCTTACAAGGAATCAATATCACCATCTTGCTGAACCAGTCCACCACAACGTACAAATAGTCATGCCCGCGCTTCGTAGTCGGCAACCCTCCTAGAAAATCCATAGAAATGCTCTCCCATGACCTAGAAGGAACCGGTAATGGTAGGTACAATCCCCTCTTTCTGTTAGAAGGCTTCGAAATACAACATAACTTACACCCTCCAACATACTTGGTCACATCATCAAGCATCCGTGGCCAAAACACATGTCGCCGTAGATTGAGAAGCGTTTTCTGAATGCCAAAATGCCCTTGCACACGCAAGGTATCCGCTTCCCGAATCCACTGCAACCTATCACCATCTTCCGGAATGCATAGTGATGTCCCACGATACAACAAGCCATCTTTTCCAAGTGCATACTCCCCCCTTCGACCAGCCTTCCCCTACTCAAACACACTACCGAAGTCCCTAATGGATGCATACAGCTGTACATACTCTAAAGGAACCAAGGGCTGAATACGCGTCACCACCAATAAAGACCTTATCGGCGGACGAGATAACATATCGGCCAACTTGTTCGTCGCCCCCTTCTTGTACCTAATAATGATGTTGAAAGCCATCAAATAGGACATCCACTTCATGTGTCGTGCCTACTGTAGCTTCGTCTGGGCATGTAAGAACTCCAACGGCTTATGATCCGAATGCACGACCACCTCCTTCCCTAACAAGTACACCCTCCAATGCTTAATTGCTTGATATAGTGCATAGAACTCCTTGTCATAGGTTGGGTAGTTCGCAATAGCACCCGAAAACTTCTCAGAATGGTATTCCACCGGTTTCCCATCCTGAATCAACACCGCCCATCGCATAATTAGACGCGTCGGTCTCTACCTCGAAAGTCCGCTGCAAATTCGGCAACGCCAACACTCTACCTCGAAAGTCCGCTGCAAATTCGGCAACGCCAACACCGGTGCCTCCGAGATCTTCCTTTTTAGTATCTGAAAAGCCTCCTCATGCGTCCTTCCCCACTCAAACTGAACTTTAGCCTTTGTGAGGCTATGTAACGGTGCCGCATAAGCCGAAAAATGTCGAATGAACTTGTGCAAATACTGGCAAGCCCCCATGAAGCTCCTCACCTCAGTCAGTGTCTTTGGCCACTTTGTGATCACCTCCACCTTGCCTGGATCTATCCTCCGCTGGCCCTTCCCTACGATGAAGCCGAGATACACCAACTCGTCCTTCCCGAACTCACACTTTTTCCCGTTGAGCTTCAGCTGTCCGTCCTGCAACACTTCAAATACCCTCTCAACATGAACGAGATGCTCCTCCCAAGTCCTGCTGTACACCAAGATATCATCAAGGTAAACTATCACAAAATCCTCTATAAAGGGTCGCAACAAATCATTCATAAGCCTCATAAAGGTAGCCGGAGCATTGCACAATCCAAACGACATCACCAACCACTCGAACAGGCCTTGCTTGGTCTTGAACGCAGTCTTCCAAGTGTCTTCCTCCCGAATCCTCACCTGATGGTAACCAGACTTCAAATCCAGCTTCGTGAAAAACCTCGCTCCCTCCAACTGGTCCATAAGATCATCGATCCACGGTAATGGGTAGCGATTCTTGATGGTTATCTTGTTGAGTGCCCGGTAATCCACGCACATGCGCCAGCCTCCATCCTTTTTGGGCACCAACAACACTGGTGACCCGCAAGGCGAACAACTTGGCACAATCACTCCTGTCTCCAAGAGATCTCCTCGGACTCCAGTACTGATGTGCGGTATAGGCCTATGTTAGGTAAGGAACTCTCCCCGATCAACATAATCTCATGCTCTACACCTCGACGTGGTGGTAGTCCCGTGATCTTCGAAAACAAGTCCGCATACTTGACCTTCAACCTGTCAAGATCTCCCTCCTGGAGCTTGCTCAAGGTGGACAAGCACATCCTACTCAGCTGCTCTTCATACGGCCGAATGAACAATAAAACGAACTTCCTGCCCACGTTCACCAACCTCTTAGCCTGAGTCACTGTCACCAAGCTCGTCTCCTGTGGAAGAGATGCCGAACGAAAAATGAATTGCTCGCCATTCTTGGTGAACGTATACTTTTGGGCTCGCCGATCATATACTGCGTATCTATCCCACAAATAAGGATTGCCCAAAATAACTTGGCAAACATCTAACGGAACCACGTCGCATGTGACCTCGTCAATATACGACTCGTGGAGTGCAAATCTGAATGAACACTGGTTCACCACACTCAATCCCGCCTCCTTCTGAATCCACCCTAATGGATAGGGCTTTGGATGCTTCACCGTCTTCAATCCCAGCTTCTGTACTAATGCCTCAGATATCAGATTTTTCTGACTCCCTGGATCTACAATAGCATCCACTAAGCTGGTCTTGACCTGCAATTTCAGAACAAAGAGCTGCTCCCTCGGGTCGTCATCTTCTTTGGTGGCCTGCTTCCCCGCCATAAGGTTGAGAGTGCTATTGGGTTCGGTCATCCCGGGAACCTCCTTCGGACCCTGTGCTATCACGTACGCCTTCTTCTCCTCCTTCTTCTTCAATCCTTTTGGCTTCAGATGAGGATACTTATCCCAGCAACGATCAGCCACATGCCCTGTCTACTTGCAGTGATTGCATGTCAATCCTGCTTTCCCCGAGTCAACCTTCTTCTTCTCATCCTTAGACTGAGAGCCACTCGTCTTGCTCCTCGATGGTTTGGAATCCCCCTTTGTCTCGTTGCCCTTCTTCTGCCGGCCCTCAATGGCAATGGCCTTCACACTCGCCTCTGCGATGGTTTCTACTGAAAACAGCTTCATCTCCTTCCGGATGTATTCATTCAGACCCGCCATGTACTTCATACCCGCCATGTACTTCATGAAGATAGGGTACTCGGACGTTGTGATGTTTAGGACCATCGTCTGTTGTTGGAACTCCGTCGTGTACTCTTGAACGGTCTGATTAAATTTTTGGCGCAAGCCATACCACTTGTACCAACGCTCCTCAAGGAACCCTACTGGATAAAATTGCTTCCGGAGTAGCTCCTTGAACTTGTTCCACGACGCCGCTTTCTTCTCTTGTTTGCAATAGGATTTCCACCACGTCAACGCGTGCCCTGAAAGCTTCAATGTCGCGAACACTATTTTCTCCTTGGACGAATATCCATAGAGGGTGAAGTACATCTCCATGCGTTCGATCCAATCATCAAGCTTCTCCACATTGATACTCCCATCATAAACAGGAATCTCAACCTTGAAGTCAATCTTCAGATTCTGGTAATGATTCTTACCCCCTTGATGTCCAGCAGTCTTGACAATCTCAGTCTCCCCCTCTGAATCAGCTTTCTTGCTCTCCTCATCGGATTCGAAGAGTCCCTTCTTACCCTTCGAAGAAGATTCCTCCTTTTTTTCTCCTCTGTTGATGAGGCCCACGAGTTGGGTAAGAGTCGTCCCGATCGTCTTAATCTGCTTCTCCATGGCATCAAGTCTTGTTGAATTATCTGCTTCAGACATCCTCTCCTTCCTTAATTTCTGGACCCCCTCCGAGGAATTAAGGATCTCGCCAAGCTTCTTGTACTGTGAGCGAGTAAGGACCATACACAGTGGAATTATCAAGAGTGGGTAAAGAAGAAAACGACTGAAGAACACAAGAGTTATAATTAGGGCGAAGGAAAATACCTTCTCTAGATTATGAGAATCAATTGGATTTACAAAATCTCTCTCTCTCTCACAATCTCTCTAGATCAAAGAACAACCTCCCTGATCTCTTTTTTGATTACAATCTGAGTTCTCCCCCCTAGAAAAGTCGTGTTTCTATTTATACTAAACAGAAATCCCAACTAGAGCAGGAAACAGACCCAGGCCCGGAACCGCTACGTGGTCGACCGCAGTGCCCAAGGCGGTTGACCGGTCAGAACGTCAAAAACTAGAAAAATCAATTACAGTGTTTTCGATCGAACGCAGCGCCACCATCGGTCGACCGCTCTCAGTCCCAAGACATAGTCTGGGTCTGTGCACTAAGCGGGCGACCGCCGTGACCAAGCCGGTCGACCGGTTCGACTTCGTCACCTCCAATGACCTCGTCCACGACTCCTCTACTCTATTCTCAAGATACCATGAGAATCATCTATCCTCAAGCTCCCATGAGGATCGCTAAGCTCCCGAAGAGAAGATACACCCGTATCACGGAATCAGAATTCCCTTTCGATAAACGATAGGCTTTCACTCTTCCCCCTTCGGTCAAACCTATAAAAGTTAGGACTAAAGTCAGAATTTCTTTTTTAGATCAAGTAACCAATCCTATAAAAGTTAGAGTTACCTGAATCTGTTCGATTCTCAGAGTGGAGATCCCACTCTTAGTTTCACCGGTCCGGATTCTCGAAGTGGAGATCCCACTTGGATTTTTCTTTGCAATTGAAAATAGAATATAAAATTCTTTCTTTCCAGTATCGGGTTTTTTTTGCCTCAAGAGAAGAAACTACCTTTTTAACTCTCATAATCCGTGCCTAACACACGCGGGGAATTTTATCCCGAAGCCTAAGTAGGGATAAGTCAGCACCTAACATGCATTACCGGTTAGTCTTTAACCGTAAAAAGGACAAAAGCATACATATTCGACATTGTGGCAGGTTATTATTAATAACACCATAATTCCTGCCTAACACGTAGGGAATTTTATCCCGAAGCCTATGTAGGGATAAGTCAGCGCCTAACACACGTTGCCATTTAGTTTTTAAGCGTAAAAAGAACAAAAGCCCACATATTCGACATTGTGGTATGTTATTATTAATAACACCATAATCAATGTCTCACACATAGGGGGAATTTTATCCTGAATCCTAAGTAGGAATAAAGCAGCGCCTAACACGTGTTGACGGTTTAGTCTTTCACCGATTGAAGAAGACACCAGAATCCAAGTCTGGGGAATTTTATCTCAAAGCCTAAGTAGGGATAAGTCAGAGCCTAACATGCGTTGCCGATTAGCCTTTAACCATAAAAAGGCTAAAAGCCCAGATATTCGACATTATGGCAGATTGTTATTAATAACACCATAATCTGTTCCTCACACGTACGGGGAATTTTATCCCGAATCCTAAGCAGGGATAAGTCAGCGCCTAACACGCGTTGCCGGTTTAGTCTTTTACCGATTAAAGAAGACACCAGAATCCAAGTCTAGGGACTTTCATCCCGAATCCTAAGATGGGATAAGTCAGCGCGTAATACGCGTTGTCGGGTAGTCTATTCCCGTAAGAAAGATAAAGTCTACGTATTTAATATCGTAGCACTAAGAGAGTTAACTCTCTTAGCATAACTTTACATGTGAAAACAGGTTTAAACAATTCACATGCTAGCCCGATTCAAACGGTAATCGGTAAAGGCACATCAAACCCGTTGAAGGCTGAGGGTTTGCCAAAAATCCTAACGTCTACGCCTAGCACGTGTCACCATTTAGTCTTTTCACGTGAGAAAGACAAAGTCTACGTATTTAATATCATAGCACTAAGAGAGTTAACTCTCTTAGCACAACAATACGTGCAGAACGGACTTAAACAACTCGCACGCTAGCCCGACTCAAATGGTAGTCGGTAAAGACTCATCAAACCCGTTAATGGCTGAGAGTTTGCCAAAAATCCTATATACACAAGAGTCATTGGCGCACCTGCCCTATTAGTTGGTCTCATGACTGTAGCGTCTAATAACTTTGGGATAAGATCTATATCTGCAGACGAAACAACTTTAACAGTTAGTCCTGCAGCCTAAAATTTGGGACCATCATGCTTCAATACCTTAAGAGCTTAAACTGTGTATACTCCAGCAAACGTACGAGTATAAACTGAGTCAACGTCGGGCGATCCAAAATCCTAAGGTCAATGTCGGTCAATGCGTAACCCTAGGTCAACGCCAGTCAACGCGTTGCGATGAAAGTCAACGTCGGGCAATCCAAAACCCTAAGGTTAACATCGGTCAATGCGTAACCTAGGTCAACATTAGTTAACGTGTTGCGATAAAAAGTCAACGCCACGCTATCCGAAACCCTAAGGTCAATATCGATCAACGCATAATCCTAGGTCAACGCCAGTCAACGCGTTATGATGAAAAGTCAATGTCGTTCAATGCATAGCCCTAAGTCAATATATTGTGACAGAGATAGTCAGTTCTAAGTCAATTTGATGACACGAGCAAAAATCAACTCACCAGTTTTTGATTTAAGACTTCGACGATGGCCAGACGATAAACATAGCGCCGGAAGAATTTTAGCTATTCGTTAAAATATCGAATAGACTGAAAATCAAAGGAGTCAAGAATCAAAGCTAACTACAGGTCCTTTTATACCGACTAAAGGTTTGACCAATCATATCCAAAGTATTTCAGACTCATCTATAAAAGAAATAAGACTGAAACAATTTGGAGAGGGTATCTGTAGACGTTAAAAATTACCTATAGGTCCCCGCACGCGGCTTGAGACAAAAAGAAGATGATGAACATTGCTAATCAAGTCACAAAAACTCATTTGACGACGATAAGTGCATGAAGTGAGTCAATGAACTATGCAAAGCAACAGAACTTCAGAATAACAGAAACACGAATGGATCGGGAGCTTCACGTCACTTATGAAAGACGAAGCACCCCTCATGCCCTATTTACTCCACATATAATTCAATCATGGAAGCTCGTAGATCTCCTCGTAGATCTACAAGGTGTGTTGGACCTTGTACAGCTGTTTTGACTATGATTCGCTTTGAATCTGAAGAAGATCAAAAGATAAAAGTTGTAGATCTCCTTGTAATATTTCTAACACATCTTGGATCAACTCATTCTGAGATCTTATGAGAGAGATAAAGCTAAAATACCAAAGATAGTATAAAGTACCTCAGAATTCCAAGATAATGTTAGTGTCTCGGAAAAGAATAGAGATTTTGTCAATGATTTGATTCGAATACGAAAAATCTCAAAAGATGAAAGTTTTAGATATCTTCATTAGATTTCTAACGCATCTTGAATCATATTATTTGGAGGTCATATGAGGAAGTTAGAGTCAAATACCCGAGACACCCACTGGTGTCTCGGCCAAGGCTTGGCCGAGACACCCATAAGTAACTCGGACCTTGTAGAGCTATTTTGAATATGATTCGCTTAGAATCTAAAAATCTCAAAAGATTAAAGTTGTAGAGCTCCTTGTTAGCTTTCTAACGCATCTTGTATCAACTCATTACGAGATCGTGTGAGAAATATAGAGTCAAAATACCCGAGACACCCACTGGTGTCTCGGCCAAGGCTTGGCCGAGTCACGCATAGGTGTATCGGACTTTGTATAGCTGATTTGACTATGATTCTCTTTGAATATGAAGAAGCTCAAAAGATGAAAGTTGTAGAGGTCCTTGTTATCTTTTTAACGCATCTTGGATTAACTCATTCTAAGGTCGTATGAGAGAGATAAAGTTAAAATACCCGAGACACCCACTGGTGTCTCGGCCAGGCCGAGACACCCACGAGTGTCCGCAACCCCAAAAACTAATTTTTAACAATTTTAAGCTATTTTTAATGTTAACCACCTGGATTTATTCCAACTGATTTGAATCTATCCAAGAACGTGATAAAGTGGTTACAACTGAAGATAAGAGTGAATCGATCGTTCTTATCCAAAAACAGAGGTCCTAAAGCCTATAAATACAGCCTCAGGGCCTTTATTTTTTCAGATATGGAATTCTCGAGCGTTAGCGAAGCCCTGCTGAGCTGAAGACTGAAGGAGCATGAATTTTAGAAGGGAGAAAGAGATCAGATCGAGTTCGTCGGCATAAAGGAGAGGAACTCGTCAGATCTACACTTCGCAGTCCTTTGCCTTGAGATTGCCCTATTACAGTGATCTCGAGAAGAGTGATTATCTTGCTATTGCCTATATAATTGCTTCAGCTTCCTAATTTTTTCACGAATCAATAAAGCTCCAGATCTGATCTGATCGTTTAGTGGTTCACGGATACTAACGTCCCCATTACAGGTCAAGATCCCACGCAGACAGCAGAGGATAAACGTCCATTGCGTTTGTTTTAACGAGAGTTGTATTCTTTTATTTTTATTGTGTAAGAGTCTTATAAAAAGACTATCTTTTTTCGTCATTGTAACGACTGAAGTTGTAATGACTACATCAATGAAGATATCAACTTTCTCCCTAAACAGTAAGACCCAGCTCACTACTATCGACGCTAAGGTATAAACATAACCCGTAGTGCTTCGCCTCGTATCATGATCACCGGCGAAGTCCACATCCATGTATCCGTGTAGCACCAACTCTTTTCTCCTAAAACATGGTGGTTTGTTCGTTATTCCACTTAAGTACCGTCTTATCCACTTCACGGCCTCCCAATGCTGGTTTCCTGGATTGATAGCAAACCTGCTCATAACTCCCACTGCATGGGTGATTTCCGGTCTCGTACAAACCATCACATACATGAGACTCCCAATGACCAAAGAATATGATACCCTGCTCATATGGTCTCTATCTGTATCTGTCTTAGGCGATTGCTCTTCAGATAGCTTAAACTAACTTCCAAGGGGAGTGCTAACAACCTTAGCATTCTGCATATTGAATCTCTGAAGTACCTTCTCGATATATTCATCTTGGCTCAACCTCAATGCCCCTTCATCTTTATTCCTACTGATCCGTATTCTTAGAATCTGCTTCGCTGCACCCAGATCCTTCATTGTAAATTACTTTGTTAGCTGCTTCTTCAAACTTCTTATCTCCTCTAAACACGATCCTGCTTCCAACATGTCATCAATATATAATAACAAGATAATTAAGATAGACTCGAACCTTTTAAAATAACAGCAGTGATCCGAATTGCATCTTCTGTAGCTATTGTTTTGTATGAAGTTATCAAACTTCTTGTATCACTGTCTCGAGCCTGTTTCAAACCATATAAGCTCTTCTTGAGCTTGCACACCATCTCTTCCTTTCCTTCTTTAATGAAACCAACAGGCTGCTTCATGTAGATTTCTTCATCCAAGTCACCATGAAGAAAGACAATCTTCACATCTAACTGCTCAAGAAAGAGGTCTTCTGTAACTACCAAACTCAATACCACTCTAATAGTTGTGAGCTTCACAACAGGGGAAAATATCTTTGTGTAGTCCACTTCTTCCCGCTATTGAAACTCCTTCACTACTAATCTGGCCTTGAATCTCTTGCTTCTATGACTCTCTTGCTTGACCCGGTAGACCCATTTGTTATGTAATGTCTTCTTTTGTGCAGGTAGCTAGGCTAACTCACATGTCTCATTAGTGAGTAGAGAATCCATCTCCTCCTACATCGCATGCTCCCATTGTTGAGACTCACTCATTTGCATTGCCTCTTCATAGCACTCCGACTCATCACTGTCTGTTAACAATAAGTAGTCAAGAGATGAAAGATATCTGGGATTTGGTTTGGGTACCCTGGATGACTTCCTAAGCTCCACGCCCTGAGTAGTTTCTTCTACACCTAGAGCCTCCTCCGTTCTATGGTCAGAACAAATATCATCATCCCTATCTAAAAGTTCCTTTAAATCCATGTACCCAGATCCACCTGCATCCGAAGTGCTGCTCCTACTGCTTTGGCTATCCTTGGTATTTTCCTTGTTCTTGTACATCACCTCCTCATTGAATATTACGTCCCTACTTGTGATGATCTTCCTGTTCTTCTCATCCCAAAGACGATACCCGAACTCATCAATATCGTATCAAATGAATGTGTACTTCTGTGACTTAGTTTCTAGCTTGTCTCTGATATGATCACTAATATGAACATAAGCCATGCAACCAAATACCCGCAAGTGTGAGAGATTTATCTTCTTTCCACTCCAAACCTCCTCAGGAATCCCAAAATCCATTGAAACTGATGGCCCGTGATTAATAAGTTAAGCTGTTGTATGCAGTGCATCCGTCCAAAATGTATTAGGCGGACTTGCATGTAATCGCATGCTCCTGGCATGCTCCGTCATGGTCCTGCTCATCCTCTCTGCAATGTCGTTCTATTACGGCATCCCTGGAGTAGTCCTCTCTAAACGAATACCATTCGTAGCACAGAACCTCTTAAACTCCTCCGGCTCATATTCTCCACCATTGTCTAATCTCAGACACTTTAACTTCAAATGTGTCTCATTCTCCACCATGGCCTTCCACTTCTTGAAGACTCCAAACACCTCTGACTTGTGCTTCATGAAGTAGATCCACACCTTCCTGGAGTGATCATCAATAAAGGTGACATAATATCTCAAACCGCCAAAAGAACACACACTGGCTGGACCCCATACATCTGTATGAATCAACTCTAGCTTCTGAGCTTTAGGTGGCCTTCCACCTTTCTGGAAACTACCCTCTTCTGCTTCGCAAAGATGCAATCTTCACAAACCCCGACTTTCACGGTGTTGATCCCAGTTAGCTTTCCTTATGAATATAAGATCTTCATCCCCTTCTCATTCATGTGCCCTAGCCTTTTGTGTCACAGATCTGTACTCTCTTTGCCAGCTGTAATTACGAGGGTGTTACTCATATATAAGGTGAGGTAGAGAGTTACTAGTTTGTTGCCTCGAGCAACAACCATCGTACCGTTGGAGATTCTCCACGAATCTCCTGTGAATGTTGAAACATAGTCTTCTGCTCTAAGTTGTCCCACCGAAACAAGATTCCTCTTCAGCTTCGGTACATGTCTCATGTTCTTCAAGGTCCACTTAGAGCCCTTCATCTGAATCTGCACTTTGCTCTTTCCAACAATATTACATGGCTTGTTATTCCCCCAAATATACTTTTTCAAAGTCCCCTGCTACATAATTCTGAAAGAGCTTCCTATTAGCAGTGGCGTGGAAAGAGGCTCCTGAGTCGATGACCCAAGAATCCGAGTCACTATCCATAGCAATGATCAAAGCATCCTACATGATATGAACCTCCTGCTCACCCGCATCCTTCTTTGGACTCTTGCAGACTGAAGACATATGACCCTCCTGACCACATATCCAACACTTCCCTTTAATAGGTCTAACCTTCGAGTTCGACCTCTTCTTCACTGATTTCGACCGATTCCTGTTCTGGTTTCTTTTTTTCTGGCTTCTGCCTCTCTATTCGAAGTTTAGGGCTGAACCTAAACCTTTTGATTCAGACGATTTCCTTTTAACCTCCTCAGATAGAATCATGCTAACAACCTCACTCATCTTCAACTTTTCCTTCCCCACCGAATTGTTAATTGCCATCACACAACCTGCCTAACTATCCGACAACTGCGATAGAATCAATAGGGCTTGCACTTCATCATCAAACGTGATGTCTACGGAGATGGGTTGATCAACAATCGTGTTGAACTCGCTGAGGTGTATCGTGAAGGACCATCCTTCTGCTATCTTGAGGTTGAAAATAGTTTTAACGAGATGCACCTTGTTTGCTGCTGACGGTTGCTCGTACATCTTCGCGAGCACTTTCATAAGCCCCACCATCGTCTTCTCCTTTAATATATTATAGGCTATTGATTTAGCGAGCGACAACCGGATTTGTCTTAGATCCTTCATATCTAGTATCTCCCAATCACTATCTGACTCCTCTCTCTTCTGTCCCTTCTCCTTACCCATCAACGGGAGATACAAGTCCTTCTGGTACAGATAGTCCTCCATCTGTGACTTCCAGTAGGCGAAGTCTGAACCGTCAAAACTTCTCGATCTTTGATTTGATTTCCTCTACCATGACTTTCACACAAATTATTAAACAAAGCTCTGATACCAGTTGTTGGGGAATCTGAAACAATCAAATCGGATCCTTTCCCTTCTGAACCTTGTGTTGAAAGTAGGAAAGTAGGAAAATTCACCTCAAATAAAGATCAAAAACTTGCAAGAATAATAAAGAATATGAACACATAGATTTAACGAGGTTCGGCAACATGCCTATGTCCTTGGGACCCACACCACACAATTCCTTTATTGATTGAAGAAGAATTACAAGCCCTCAAACTAGGGTTTTATCTCTCTGAGATTCTCTCATTTCTACAGTCAAAAACACTCTTTTTTTGTTCTCTATCAAACCCTTAAATGTTTGGATATTTATATCAAACTCAGCCCAAACAGAATTCCTAAACAGTTTAGGAAACTGTCAAACAGCGTCGCGGTCGATCGTGGCTGTTGATCGCGTAGGTATTGCGGACGACCGTACACCAGTCACGGTCGACCGTATAAAATGACGTACACTTAAATCGATTACAGGGTTAGCACGGTCGACCTCCACGGTTGACCGCCTTCAGATCTAGCTCCTCCTGAGCTCCTGTGCACGTTCGCGGTCGACCGCCACAGACTCGTGGTCGACTGTGGATCTGTCTGGCTATTTTTCTTCCTCGTTTTGATTCCAACTTGGCTTCAACTTTGGGTCTATACTTTAGACTAACAAATGAAGTGCATTTTTGCCAGGTTGACTAATTATGGATAATGAAATTGTTGTGATAGAGGGTAAAAAAAATTACAAATGCACGACTATCAAATTATTATATAGAAAGATATCGATCCCTCGAGGAAGATGTATAGATATAATTCTAAATTTTTTTTTAAAGTTGTATGTGGACAATTAGATGTGAAAATATGGAGAGATAAAGAGTGTATAATTATTTATAAATAAAAGAAAACTAGAATAAGAGTGCAGAAAGAGAGTGACCAAATAAAACAAGAAAAATTAAGAAGAAAATTCAATAAGAGGAAAAAGGAAAAAGGAACAAAAAGAAAACAAAAGGAAATAGAATCACAAAAGAACTAAAAATAAAAATAAAATAGGAAAAGAGGAATCAAGTAAGAAATTAATCAATCTAGAAAGGGTGAGGAAATCAAGTGAATAAGGTAGGAGTCTAAAATTGAATCCACTAGTTTCTTTTATTTAGAATTTATGAACTATATTTCTCTTTTTATCATATTTTACTTTGGATTTACTAAACATAGACTATCAAGCCACTTAAAAAAATCATAACCTATCAAATTATCATTCAAAAAATGAAAAAATATTCATCAAAAGAATAATAACTAGATAGTAATGCTAAAATTCATACATGTAACCTATCAAATCATTCAAGAAAACCATAGATTATTAACATTTTCTTCTACTAATTAGTTCTCTAGTTGATTACACTAAACATGATCATGTTAAGTACAAGAGAGCAATCTACAAATCAAAAAAGAAATAAACTATGTCATACAATTCTAGAATTTCTACAAGATTTTAGTTGCATATTTTTGGAAACTAAAAATAAAGAAATTAAATCTAGACTAAAGAGTATGAAAGAAGGATAATGAAAATACAATAAAAATTAATTACAAAAATAAGGACAAGAACCTAAACTATGAGAATAAAAATTAATCTAAACTATAAAATAAAAAATAAAGAACATAAAAGTAAATCTATTCTACAAGGCATCAAAATAAATTTAATCCACTAATATAAAAAAAATCCTAAAATATGACTATCAATATATATATATATATATATGTACATATATATACATATTATATATATATATACAGCGTATCAGTATATAATAATATTATCATATATATATATTAATATAATATATATATGATAACTATATTATATATATTAATATATATATATATATATATATCAATATACATCACATACATACATACATTATAACATACATATAGTATATATATATATATATATATATATTATATACATATATATATAATATATAATATATATACTATAGTATATACAGTAGAATTTCTCCATCGCGAACGAGTTCGTACGAATCAACTCTCCGTGTTTTTAAAAGCAAGGGGTCTTTTGAAAAATTGGCGGACGACGAAAAAATAAAAAACGGGCCTCACGAAATCTCGAGCTGGGGATTTGTAAAGCACGGGTTTTTTGAATATATAGCGACGAACTAAATCTACAAGCCACAGCTCGTACCCCCAATCTTACTCACCATCACAAGCCATTCTCCGTCAATATAAGTACATAACCGAACTATTCCTCCTCCGTCGAGTTCCCCAAACCCGCCCACCACGAACACCCCAACCCACACAAACAAGCGCGCGACAAACCGATCTCGTGACCCAAAACTCTTTTTCTCTCGTCCCCACGAGATCCCCAATCCGTCCTCAGATTTCAAATCGGAACCTCCGCCTCCATCATCTACGCGACATTCCAGCAACGACGACGATCTCCCAAATCGGAACAATTTCAAAACCGCAGCTTCCAGATCCGCCATCCCCAACTCCGAGCTCTATCCAGATCCACCAGGTTTTCGCATTTCTCACTCAATCAACTATTAATAATTTTTTAGCCTATTTCCGACTAATAAATCTGCTTGTTTGCCTTTGCAGTTGCTGTTCTTTTATTATATTTTGGCCAATCAGCAAAAGAACTGCTACAGGTATGATCTAGTTGAATGGTTTGTAAAAATTTCCAAAAGGAGAGGATATTGATATTGATTGGAAATGATTTCCAGTGTGTTGGAAATGTTTGCGTTAAACATGTGGGCTAGCTGTTGTTCTTGCTTGTGTTGTTCTATGTAATATTCATTCGCGCTGTAAACTTAGAAATGAAAAGCAACTATGGGATAAAATTTTGTTTCCCTCTAATTTGGGGTATTTTCAGAGTATCCATGGCCTTAGAAAAAGTTGTTATGTTGTCGAAGAGAGGTTCGACATGTGGTATTTTTTAATAATTGGGAGGAATGCAAATTCTCAGGTAGATAAGTTCGCAAATGCCTCCGTACACACAAGATGCAACATATACGAAAGCTTTGATTGAATGGGAGAAGCAGCACACTGCTCTCATGATCTCAGCATCCGAGCTCGAGGGCCTGTCCCAAACTCTGTTACGCCAATGAACAAAGATATCCAGTAGAGCATAATCGTGGATGTGGATCAAGAAAACTTAAAGAAACTTTTATTTTCTCTATCTCTCTCTATCTATTCTTTTGTATTAAAGGTTCCATTGTTTTAGCGAATATTAGTATTTCTATATTTATCGTCTCGGTATTTGTTGGTTTCTTCATTGCAAAATAAACATGTGATGTAATTTGTGGCTTTTGAGCTTGTAAATAATATGTAAGAATAAACTTTTTGTTTAGCTCATGTTAATTGAGGGTTATAGGAACATAAACAAACGGAATTTAACTGATTGTTGTATTTGTAATTATGAGGTAGCCTTTATGATATGTATTATGAAAGGTGGTTTATTTGTACTTAATTGTAGGATCATATACAATTGAACTTTGTATTTCAAATATGTTATAGAAAAATACAATAAGTATCTCTCCCATAGTGTATTTTGGTACATAAATAACCAATACAATCTGAACAAACAAGTTGACCTCTGCCTGCCCTGGCTGAGGCCACGAGGGGGCGATGCAGGCACAGTATAGTATTTGTTTTGGTTGTAAAAGGAATTGATTTGGTGATGATTGTGTATAAATATCGTGAAGGCATTGCATCTGAGAGTTCTATGGAGGAATAAGAGTTGTGTATTAAGTGATGTTAGCGAAGGTGAAAATCTTGGGAGGAAGGTACTTGGGCGGAGATGAAGCACCAATCTAACAGCCTTTTTTGACTTTTTTGTTTCTACACACTGCACAAATAGACTCTTTGATGTTTCGTTTAGTGTTCCTGGTCGTTGACGTGTGTGTGTGTGTGTGTGTGTGTATTATATGTATGTGTGTGTGTATAAGTGTGTGTGTGTTTAAACAATCTTTATTCCTTGGTGATTTTGTTCTAATTTATCAGGCTTTATAAGTGACCATTTAAGGAGTTTTAGGCAAATCGCTCACAACCCAATTGGTCAATAAGCATGAAAGTACTTTTTGGGCTTAATTACTCGGTCAACTTTCGCTTAGCAACATTAAACCACCTTGAAGTTCAAGAGAATTTTTATTGCTACCAATTTTTCACACTCTTCTTTTTTTGATATTTTTTCAATGAATATATGTATATATATTTTGAAAAATAACTAGATTAAGAGAGCTTAAAATTTATTTTCCACTCTAAGTTAAACATGCACAAATTTCATTACTTTAACTACAAGTCTAAGTTAGACTAAAATGAAGTATACTAATTTAAAAATTATTTTTTAAGGAATTTATTTAAATTTATCACAAAAGGTTATCTTGAGTATAAAACTAACAATTAAAAAATTTAAAGTCATCAAGTAGATCAATTATTGATTAATTCTATTAAGTTGGCAAGTGATAATGTTTTTGTAAAGAAAAGAAAAGAAAAATAAGACATAGAAAGAATAGGGGGAAATGGTAAAATAAAGAGGAAAATGACTAGTTCCTACACCCACACATAAATTTTGTATTGTACACAATGCAAATTATATGATGCATAAAGTTAAAGCAGATAAGAAAAGAATCACTTACATTTGTTTAGTCGAAGCAGAACAATGATAAAATGATAAAAATTTACAATTACCTTTGGTATAAGGAGGATGACATCAAATTTTCTTCTTTTTCTATTTTTTTCTTTTTTATCATTTTTTTCATCTTTTTATAACTTTTTTTGCAATTTTTCCATGTTTTTCAAAAAATAAGAAACTCTTAAATGAGAGAAGAATAAATTCTTTTTATTATTCTTATTATTATGTGATAAAAATTAAAGATGTAGAATAAAAGATTAATCGTGAAAAGCTCACACTATATATTGATTCCTATCTTATTGCTAAAAATTCTACTCTAAATTTTTAAGAAGTCTAGAATGATAAAATCAGTGATGTCCTTTAATTTTTTACACTCCGAGGTTTTCAATAATTTTTGCAATATTGAAAGATGGGTATGAAGGGGGTTATACATTTTGAATTGTAGATATTGATCAGACAAAAAGTAAGTCTAAGATTTGAACTCAGGCTCCTCATGAATAAAAGTTTGTCCTAACACAACTAATTTTTGTAGGTTGACATATGATAATTCAGTGGTTCCATATTTTATAAGAACCTAAGCTCATCAGCAAAAAGTTATTCAAAACTAAAAGTAGAGAAACTTGTATCTAACTTAGTTCCTTCCTTCTGAAAGACTTGTTTTGATTCAAATTCCTCTAATATCTTCAGCTTCTCACCATAGATCTCCTCAAAACACAGATCTGACTTATTCTGGTCTCCTAATTCTTCACTTGAAATTTCCTGGATATAGTTTACTTAAGTCGGCTGGTTTTCTAGAATGAAAATATTCAGACCAATAATCATATTCTAAGGGACAACTTTATTTGATCAGTTTTATAATTGATTAAAGATTAGAAGTGGCTAACAACGGTCTTCCTAAAATGTCAAGTATCTGACCTTAGGGATTAGAAATGGGCTTCGTTTATAAGACTATGAAATCTTTTGGAAAAATAAACTCTCCGACCTTAATCAGAGCACCCTCTATCTCTCTCACGGGACTTTTATAGATCTATCAGCTAACTATATAGTGTATCTGGTTGGTTTGAGTTCTCCTATACCAAGTTGCTGATAGACTGAATAAGAAAGTAAATTGACATTGGCCTCTAAGTCTAAAAGTATATTTGTCAATAAAAGTATTTTCAATGACACATGACATAGCAGGACAACTAGGATCCTTATATTTTAAACGTATGGGATTTGAGAGCATGTATAGATATTAGCAGTTAGGAAGACTTTATTCAGAACATTTATTGTTCTCTTCTTAGTGCATAAATCTTTTAAAAATTTTGCATAACAATTAATTCATTCAAATGTATTTAAGAAAGGAATGTTAACCTTAACCTACTTGAAAGTTTCTAAAATTTTCTCTACTTAGAACGTATTTTTCCTAGGCCTGAGTCTATTTGGAAAGGAAGCAGCTCATTTAAACCTATTAAAATTGAGCTAAGATACAGATTCAGGTTCTTGTCATCGAAAGGGGTGATTGTTGAATAGAATTATTAGAAGGAGTAAGAGTTTGTTTAGGTTCAGGAGTTTCACTTAGAGGCGTTCTAGCTTGATTATTAAATTATTTTCCTGGTCGTAGTGTGACGCCCCTGGGTTCACACGAGGCTGCAGTCCTCGGTGAAACCAAGAATGTCAAACCTGCCATGCACCACACCGTGCAATAACATGTTTCACTATCACAATTAACATCTCTCTAGTAGAGTCAACAACAGGTGTAGGTACAAAAGCAAGTAAAAGATAATACAAGAGATACTTATGAAATGAAAGAGATCAAAATAATATTTCATGATCCAACATATAAAAATATAAAGTCAATATCTAAAATGAATAAACTGGAGTTCTTATCAAATCTCAAATACAATAAGTCTGAGTAAAGGAAATAAGGCACACAACCTTTACAACATCTAGAATAAAGTCCTCAAATATCTAAACAAAATCTACAGTGGAGCTCCAAAATAAAACATATCTAAAAATAGTCAGCTGAACACTAAAACGTGTCGCCATCAACCTGCGACTCTCCGGGCTCCTGGCTCGTTACCTGAAAGGGGGAGGGACAACGAGCGTCAAAGCGCTAGCGAGCAACATCACAACCAACCCCAAGGAAAAGGGCTCGTTGTATACAGAAAATACAATTATTACATAATAGTTAAAATCATTACTCCTTGCAAATAATGGGTTTTAGTATTTAGGAAATTACAACACGAGCATAGGTACGTCGAGCGAAATAATCCAAACAAGGAAACCCTCATGTATATACCTTTTATCTCAAATTGTAAATCCCTAATTACCAAACCCGAAGTCTACTACATGAATAATAAACTAAATGAAACAGTCCATCTTAATACTTAAACAAAAGTCACGCCGAAACCATATAAGTGTCAAAGGTCAATATCACATAAGTGTCATATCCTGTCTAGGTAGCTATCATGTCCAAATCTCATGAAATCATGTTATGTCCTGATTTAGATAAGCGTCATACTTATAGCTTAACAAATGTCCAGCGCGTGGTCTAATATGCAAGTGAACGTCCAACTCGTGGACTGAATATAACCGTTGTCCAACGCATGGACCGGATGTGACCGTTGTCCAACGCATGGACCGGATGGTAATGCATATCCAGCACGAGGATTAAATAACAATGCATGTCCAACACGAGGACTAAGTAAAATGAATGTCCAACACGAGGACTAAATGGAATGAGCGTCCAACACGAGGACTAAAAAGTAATACATGTCCAACACGAGGACTGAAGAAAATACGTGTCCAGCACATGGACCGAAATGATAAGTATCCAATACATGGATCAATAGTAATGTATGCCCAACACATGGACTATAAGTAAAGAGGTACAATTGTCAAAGATATATGTGGAAAGATATACATATCCTAAACTCGCACGTGTCTCGATGTGCGGGTCTAAACTTGTGTCAAAAGTGTCAACTCACATGTATAGACAAGTGTTCCATATTGTAGATTAAGTGTCAACTCACATGTATAGACAAGTGTTCCATATTGTAGATTTAATGCCAGAAAAATCGAGGTAAACAATTCATACCCACAATATACACAACAAAATATACTCATGCACAAACAGTATCGCGGTCGACCGCAGAGGCCACTCCGGTCGACCGCAAAATGAGCAGAGATGTTTCTGCTCGACAGAACGCCCATCGGTCGACCGCACATAGCGCTGCGGTCGACCGCGAGATTGGCAGATGCCCAAATTTAGGTTTTTCTCTACTTCGAAAATTGATCCAAACAATACATCTCTGCTTCCAAATGATATATCACATAATCTAATACATATGAATCATCATATAACAACATTTAGCATGTAAAAATCATCACCAAAAATCGTGAACATGTATACCCGTGTTTTAAACTTTATAAAACAATAAAAATCAGAAATTTAACTCTTAATAAAACATTTTCAGTTAGATCTCTTTAACCAAAAATCGTTGGTGGGTATTTGAAAACTGAAATACTTAGTTTCCACATCACATATCATAAGGATCTATCTAAGTACGCAAAATAGTGATTTAGGCTCAAGAAAACTCATTAAAATCGTTAGAAAAGCTTGTAAAAACATAGGTGAGAGATTGGGCGAGATGTTACTCGCCTGAGGGGGTTGATGAACACCCAAAAACGAGTGAGAAAGATCCTCCTTCAATCTGAACAGCAAAGCTCCGCCGAAAATCCTTCGAACGCCCCAAAAATGCCAAAAACGAAGTTTGGGTTTGAGAGGAGAGAGAGAAGGGGGGCTGAGGCTATTAGGGTTTGAAAGAGGGTTCTGAGAGCTTCAAAACGAGTATATGTAAGTAGGGTAACAATCGGGTTTGGTATAAACAAAACCAACCCGAAACAGAACTGAAGCTGGGTCTGTACGCTGAGCGGTCGACCGCAGCGACCACGGCGGTCGACTGCTCAAAGTTCTGGGCCATGCTCAGACTGGGGTTCGGTAAAAAGGTTGTAACTTTCTCATACGATCTCAGAATGAGGTGATTTAAGATTCGTTGGAAAGCTATTGAAGAGACCTACAACTTTGGTCTTATACACGTTTCCAGATTCTAATTAAATCAGTATGCAAAACATAGAAACTCTCAACTGGTCAAAAATCTCAGATTATCACTATTTGCCTTTGTGCATGTTTTGTGTATTTACACTCATATATTAACAAATATACATTGAATTGATCTCAAATCAATTCCTATCATACTCAAATATCAAAATACATTATTTTCACCATATAACATATTTATAATTATTTATCACACTATATTCAAATTTTTGGGGTTTTACATTCTTCCCCCCTTAAAGAATTTCGTCCTCGAAATTCGGAAATCATACGCATCTCGCAATATGAACTTCTAGATGAATATATAGAAATATTTATACCTAACGATCTAAAATGGTAATACTCCCACTCGAACCCTAATTTAGTGGAACTAGTACATCGGGTGAAAAATCCAAACAAGGAACCCCCCATATATATATCATGTGTTCCAAAAGATTAAGAATTAAGCAGAAATATTCACATTCTAGTGTTAAATGTAAATATAACCCAAGATGTAAACATAATAAAAACACATATCATAAAAAATTAATTTACCTGTTCAAACAGGAGTGGGTAGTCGCGACGCATGTCCTCATCGCGCTCCCAAGAAACCTCCTCAACTCCTTTCTGGTTCCACTGAATTTTCACCAAAGAAAAAAAATATCCTGTTTCTAAATTTCTTGTCTTCTCTAGCAAGTATATAAGCTGGGATTTCAATCGTAGTCAAATCATCCTGAAGCTAAATCTCTGATGTGTTCAACATTCACTGCTGCTCTTCATCATGTACTTGCTTCTTGAACATTAAAATATGAAATACTTTATGTACACTAGACATCGATGCTGGAAAGTCTAGTCCATATGAAACAGCCCCAATAAGCTCCAAAATCCGAAACGGTCCAATATATCTCAGTTCAAGCTTTCTCCGCCTTCCGAATCGCTGAACGTCTTTCATAGATGATACTTTCAGCACAACTAACTCTTCAAATATGAATCTCCAAATGTCCTCATTTCTTGGCTAGAATCTATTCTCTGGTCAATGTTACTTTCTCAGTAATCTATCTCATAAGCTCTGGCCTACGCATTAAACTATCCTCCGGCTCCACCCAACATACAGGTGATCTGCAAGGCCTCCAGTACGATGCTTCATACGGAGTCACACCAATTATTGCTTGATAACTGCTGTTATAAGCGAACTCTATCAGTGGAATATGATTCCTCCCAGCTGTTTTGAAAGTCAATGACATAAGCCCGCAACATATCCTCCAACATCTGATTTACTCTCTCCATCTTACCATCCGTCTGTGGGTAGAATACACTACTGTAAGATAAATCTGTTGTCAAATGAATCCTGGAAATCCTTCCAAAAATGCGGAATAAACACTGAACCTCGATCCGATATCATCGTACCTGGAACTCCATGAAGTCGAACTATCTACCAAACAAATATCCTCGTATATGCCTCGGCGGTATAAGTAGTCCTTACTGAAATAAAATATGCTGGCTTCATTAGTATATCCATTATCATCCAAATAGAATCATTTTCTTTCTCCGACTACGGCAACCCTACAATAAGGTTCATAAAAAGTCCGCCCACTTCTATTTCTAAATGGGAAAAGATTGAAGTGTTGCTACCGGTCTCTAATGTTCTACCTTCACTTACTGACAGGTAAGACACTTAGCTATATACTCTGAAATCTTTCTACGCATATCACTCCACCAAACGTGTCTCTTTAGGTCTTTGTACATCTTAATTATTCCTGGATGTACAGAATCACGAATTCATAGTTCTCAATAAACTCAATCCATCGTTGCTGCCTCTGGTTGAGTTCCTTCTGGGAAAAAAAATACTTCAAACTCTGGTGGTCGATGAACAACTCAAATTGCACTCTATATAAGTAATGTCTCGTGACTTCAGTACAAATACCACTACTGCTAACACCAAATCATGAGTGGGGTAGTTCTGCTCGTGCACCCCAAATTGTCATGAGACATATGCTTCTGTAGTCAACTTAGTCTTTAACGTATCAAAGGCCTTCTGGCACTCTATGTTCCAAATGAACTGTACACCCTTCTTCGTAAGGCGTGTAAGTGGTGATGAAATCTTCAAAAGTCTAGGATGAACTTCCTATAATAACCGACTAACTTAAGAAGTTTCGAATCTCTGTCACCATCTTCGGCGGTTCCAAGTCAAGAATTACTGTAAACTTAGCCGGATTCACTGCTATGCCCTCTCTGCTGTTGACGTGGCCGAGAAAAATCTAACTTCTAAAAACCAAAACCCGTATTTGCTGAACTTGACATATAGTTGATGCTCCTGAAGAGTCTGCAATGCTACTCGTGTTCTGCCTCCAATCTCGAAGATATGAGAATATCAAACTGGCCCATGAAGGGACGGAAAAAAAACCCGGTTCATCATATTCATGAATACCATGGGTGCATTAGTCAACCCGAATGGCCTGACTAGAAACTCTAAAGATTCACATCGAATTAGGAAAAACGGCTTTGGGAAAATCCATCTCCCGAACCCGCAACTATGATAACCAGAACGAAGATCAAACTTCGAGAAATACTACGCTCTCTGCAACTAGTTGAACAAGTCATCAATCCTAGGTAATGAGTACCTATTCCGGATAGTGACCTTGTTCGGCTCTCTATAATAAATGCAAAATCTCATATTACCGTCCTTTTTCTTCACGAAGAGGACAGATGCGCCCCGCGGAGAATGACTCCTACAAATAAAATCTGAGCTAACAACTCGTCCAACTGGGTCTGAAGCTCCCTCATCTCAGCTGGTGCCATACGATAGGGTGCACGGGATATCGGGACTGTGCCCGGCTGCTCACACAGGAGGTAACCCAGGTATATCCTGAAAGACATCCTGATACTCTGAGACAACTCTAGTCTCCAATCAATCAATACTCAGATCCCGTCACAGCACCTCTCGATATACGCCAGAAACGACTCCGCAAAACGGTTGCCCTGAGAGGTTGCTACAATCATTTCGGACCCATCGGACGCTCGCAAATTGACTGTCTTCGCAAAGCAGTCAATACTAGCCCGGTAGGAGGATAACCAAACCATACCAAGGATAACATCGAACCCGGACATATTCAACGCTATCAAATCGACAACAAACTCTAACTCGTCTAGTCTGATGACATATTACCTATAGATAGAGTGGACACCTCCCCTAGAGGAGTAGATACTGACAACGGAATATCTAAAGAATGCGCCACAAGCTGAAGCCTACCAATGGAGGTATGAAAGATGAGCAAATTTTCTAAATCAAATTAGATCCGAGCTGAAAAGAAAGTCAAGAATAAAGCTCCGTTCGAACCCTGATCATGCGGTACTACTGAATAGACTCCGCTAGATAATGCAAATCTCCTGGATACTGTAAATATGGCCTGCTGACCCTTAATCCTCGGATTAATAAGTAGTGCCTCTATTTCCCCATTGCTGGCTGAAATTACGACTCTGAGACTGTCGTCCGTGACCTCTATCTTGCTGGCTCCCTGCTTCACTTAGACTAGCTCTAACTACTTGTTGAAGTAGTGACTAAAATTCTCCCAAATAGGTGATAATTGCTACCCCGTCAAAAATCTGGATGTTGTTGCTATCCTTCAGCGATGTTCTCAGTGCTGAATACATCTAACTTCTGTTTGGTACTATGTCGACGTTCAAGAAATTTTCACATAGTTCTTCCCTTTATAGGTTGCAAATGAAGTTGGTGCATCTTGAAACTCTGGTGCTCTCATTGTCTGATATCTTTCTTATTCTTTCAAAGATAAACTTCCTGCTTTGTGGTTCTATAAATAGCTGATTGTGGTGGTGGTGCCTTCATAAGTATTGCTTCTTTACTTTCACGACGGGTACAACCGGTGATGGAACTCCTTAAAGTGGTACTGGTGACGAAAACAGATACACTTCTTGCTCCTCGAGTGTTGTAAGATCTTATTGCTAACGGTGCTATGAAGTCGATCAAATACTGTGGAGCCTGCTGCGGCTCGGCTCTGCATGCCCAGCTCTCCAGGTACAAGTTTTACCTCGACCACATCCTCGTTTTGATATTTATAGTATCAAAAGGAGAGCTTAATTATCACAGTAAGTGAGATAAAAGAAATATATATATACAACGCATCACAATACGAATTCATAACACATAGTGTTCACGCAAATACCTTCAATCAACATAAGAATAGTTGTCATAAAAAAAAATATTCTCAAATTTTGAGATATACGCATATATCGTCCTCACTCATACTAGAAAATTCTTACGGACTCTATACATGAATCCTAAGAAACTCTATCCTAGCTCCACGACTCGACACAGAATGATCCTAAGGATACTAGAACTAGAGCTCTGATACCAACTGTGACGCCCCTGAGTTCACACGAGGCTGCAGTCCTCGGTGAAACCAAGAATGTCAAACCTGCCATGCACCACATCGTGCAATAACATGTTTCACCATCACAATTAACATCTCTCTAGTAGAGTCAACAACAGGTGTAGGTACAAAAGCAAGTAAAAAATAATACAAGAGATACTGATGAAATGAAAGAGATCAAAATAATATTTCATGATCCAACATATAGAAATACAAAGTCAATATCTGAAATGAATAAACTGGAGTTCTTATCAAATCTCAAAAACAATAAGTCTGAGTAAAGGAAATAAGACACACAGCCTTTACAACATCTAGAATAAAGTCCTCAAACATCTAAACAAAGTCTACAGTGGAGCTCCAAAATAAAACATATCTAAAAATAGTCAGCTGAACACTAAAGCGTGTCGCCATCAACCTGCGACTCTCCGGGCTCCTGGCTCGTTACCTGAAAGGGGGAGGGACAACGAGCGTCAAAGCGCTAGCGAGCAACATCACAACCAACCCCAAGGGAAAGGGCTCGTTGTATACAGAAAATACAATTAATACATAATAATATAAAATCATTTGTTGTTATGTCCTGATTTAGATAAGTGTCATACTTATAGCTTAACAAATGTCCAGCGCGTGGTCTAATATGCAAGTGAACGTCCAACTCGTGGACTGATTATAACCGTTGTCCAACGCATGGACCGGATGTGACCGTTTCCAACGCATGGACCGGATGTGACCGTTGTCCAACACATGGACCGGATGGTAATGCATATCCAGCACGAGGATTAAATAACAATGCATGTCCAACACGAGGACTAAGTAAAATGAATGTCCAACACGAGGACTGAATGGAATTAGCGTCCAACACGAGGACTAAAAAGTAATACATGTCCAACACGAGAACTGAAGAAAATACGTGTCCAGCACATGGACCGAAATGATAAGTATCCAACACATGGATCAATAGTAATGTATGCCCAACACATGGACTATAAGTAAAGAGGTACAATTGTCAAAGGTATATGTGGAAAGATATACATATCCTAAACTCGCACGTGTCTCGATGTGCGGGTCTAAACTTGTGTCAAAAGTGTCAACTCACATGTAGATAAATCACTAACATCGCAAACTGGTGTAAGATAAATGAGGTGATCTCGAACACGCGAAAAGATCAACAAAAAGTCAACATTTCACAAAAACTGTGCGGCGGTCGACCGCAGAGGTCACTCCGGTCGACCGCACACAAAGCACAAATCCACTGAGCTCAAAACTGAGCGGCGGTCGACCGCAGAGGTCACTCCGGTCGACCGCAGATTGGCAGATGCCCAAATTTAGGTTTTTCTCTACTTCGAAAATTGATCCAAACAATACATCTCTGCTTCCAAATGATATATCACATAATCTAATACATATGAATCATCATATAACAACATTTAGCATGTAAAAATCATCACCAAAAATCGTGAACATGTATACCCGTGTTTTAAACTTTATAAAACAATAAAAATCAGGAATTTAACTCTTAATAAAACATTTTCAGTTAGATCTCTTTAACCAAAAATCGTTGGTGGGTATTTGAAAACTGAAATACCTAGTTTTCACATCACATATCATAAGGATCTATCTAACGTCAAAATTCGAGCTAGGGTTTAGAGGGGAGAGAGAGAGGGTGGCTGAGGCTATTAGGGTTCAATAGAGGGTTCTGAGAGCTTCAAAACGAGTATATATAAGTAGGGTAACAACCGGGTTTGGTATAAACAAAACCAACCCGAAACAGAACTGAAACTGGCGTCTGTACGCTGAGCGGTCGACCGCAGCGACCACGGCGGTCGACTGCTCAGAGTTCTGGGCCATGCTCAGACTGGGGTTCGGTAAAAATGTTGTAACTTTTTCATACGATCTCAGAATGAGGTGATTTAGATTCGTTGAAAAGCTATTGAAGAGACCTACAACTTTGGTCTTATACACGTTTCCAGATTCTAATTGAATCAGTATGTAAAACATAGAAACTCTCAACTGGTCAAAAATCTCAGATTATCACTATTTGCCTTTGTGCATGTTTTGTGTATTTACACTCATATATTCACAAATATACATTGAATTGATCTCAAATCAATTCCTATCATACTCAAACATCAAAATATATTATTTTCACCATATAACATATTTATAATTATTTATCACACTATATTCAAATTTTCGGGGTTTTACACGTAGTGAATGGATAGCATTCACTTGAACTTGGTAAGTAGAATTTGATCTAATATCATTAGGGTTGGCCAATGGTTGACTCAAAAATTTTCTCTTCTCTCTCTCTCTCTCTCTCTCTCTCTTTCTCTCTCTCTCGTTGCACTAGCTAGTTAACCAAGGTGGGTTTCTAACCTAGCTATGGCTTAGGTGTTGAAATTGAACATTTATCCAGTTATTACATAAAGGAATTTAAAATATTAGATCTCTGAACTTGATGGTCTATGTAGAAGCTTTAATCATGGCCTTTAAATCCTTTTCTAGACACTAAAATGTTTATCATGATCAGAACTCTAAGAAATATGGTTTATAAATTGATGATGAAGATGTTGGTTTAGATAAAACATTTTAGGTTTTTGAAAATTATTTTGTGAATTTAAAGGAACTTTATTTCCTTTAGGAAATTGTTATTTTTTATGGGAGTGAGGTTTGATTTTCAAAGAAGTTTCCTTGATTTTATGCAAAATTTGGGTGATTTTTCTCCAATCTGAATTGTATGCTTAAGAAAATAAATCATTCACAAGACACTGAAATGCAGTGTTTACCTGACTAGTGATTCATTATTTTCTAAGAGTGGACATTTCTCCAAATATGGGTTAGAGAAAGATAGGTATGAAAACTAGACAAAAACTTAATTGATTTGAACTGGGACTCGCTCTTTGGTTCCTAAAGCTTCTAAAGTATGCAGGATTGTAGCCATCTTTACTTTAGAGACTATGTTTAACTCTAGGAAAAGATTACTGGATTCGGGTTTGGGAACTGATGAAATGCTTTTATCATAGTAATCCATTGTATGATTTTCTTAGATAAAATCTTAAAAAATTCCAAGCTGCATCAGTATTTTTCTTAATGAAATACCCTTGACACATTAATTCTAACAAAGTTTTTGAAGAATAATCTAATCTTTTAAAGATGATTTGACATAATCGCTATTTTTCTAAACCAATGTGAGGATATTGAATAAGAAGATCCTTAGACCTATCAAAATACTTTCAAAATAACTCCCTTGGGACTATCCTAAAATTCTGAATTTGTTTCCAAGCTTAATCATTTTATAGATAGAGAAACTTGTCTTTAGAAAAATGGTAACAAATTCATCCCATGTCGAGATAGAATTTGTAGGTAAGCTATACAGTAATTTCTTGGCTTTATCATTAAGAGCAAATGAGAAAAATCTAAACTTAATTGCATCCTCAGATAATTCTCTAGTCTTAATCATAAGACAAATTTCCTCAAACTCGGAGATAAAAATGTAGGCAAATCTTATTAAGGTTGACAAAAGAATAATTTTTTTAATTTGATCCTAATTGTCTATAATTATGAAAAACTAACTAAAGGGTGGAATTAAAAGATACTAGAAAAAGGACTTATGTTTTCATGTAAATCTTCAACCATCAATCTTCAATCATTGATCTTCAAGCTCCAAAGTGATTCCTTCACAAGAAAACACATAAAGTAAAGATCCAAAATAGAAGATCATAATTGTAAACACCTTCCTTGACAACGGTGACAAAAAATTAATTGGGGGTAAATAAAATAAAGTTGCAAGTGCACAACTATCAAGTTATAGTATAGAAAAATGGTTATATATGGACAATTAGAAGTGAAAATGTGGAGAGATAAAGAATGTGTGACTATTCGTAAATAAAAGAAAACTAGAACAAGAGGGGAGAAAGAGAGTGACCAAATAAAACAAGAAAAACTAAGAAGAAAATTCAAAAAGAGGAAAAAGGAAAAGGGAACAAAGAGGAAACAAAGAGAAATAGAATCACAAAAGAACTAAAACTAAAAATAAAAATAAAATATGAAAAGAGAAATTAAGTGAGAAATCAATCTAGAGTTTAATCCACTAGTTTGTTTTATTTAGAATTTATGAATTATTATCTTTTCATCATATTTTACTTTAGATTTACTAATCATAGACTATCAAGACACATAAAAAAGTATAACCTATCAAATTATGATCCAAATAAAATCAATATTCATGAAAAGAATAACAACTAGATAACAACTCTAGAATTCATGAGCATAACCTATCAAATCATTTAAGATATCTATATATTATCAAAATTTTCTTCTACTAATGAGTTCTCTAATTGATTACCCTAAATATGATCACTTTAAGTACAAGAGAGCAATCCACAAATCATAAAAGAAACAAACTATTTCATACAATTACAAAATTCCTACAAGATTTTAGTTATATATTTTTGAAAAATAAAAATAAAAAAAATAAAATCTAGATTAGAGAGTATGAAATAAGGATAATAAAATAAAAACTAATTAAAAATAAGAACAATAAATAAAATAAAGATCTAAACTATGAGCATAAAAATAAATCTAAACTACAAAAATAGAAATGTAAGAAAGTAAATCTATACTATAAAAATAGAAAATGCAAGAAAATAATAGAATTAAAAAAATGAAAGTAAATCTACTCTACAAGACATCAAAATAAATCTAATCTACTAACGAAAAAAATAAAATCCTAAAATATGAATATATACAGCAAGAAAATAAAAGAGAAAAAGAAAAACTTGCATTGCAAGGAGTTGCCTTCTTGAAAGTAAATATTTATCTTTATCTTCATCAATCAATAAAAAAAATTTAAAGAGACAAAATTTTTATTAATTATAAATAAAGTTCATAATTTTAGAAGGTCTTCTCAATTAAGAGTAACTCTCCTCTTCAAATCGAGTTTTATAAAAATTTTCACATTTGAACCTCACTCTCTACCCTAATTTATAGAGTATTACAATCAATATTAGCCCTTAGATCAAGTTTAAGCCCTAAGTTACACAACATCAGCCTCTAATTCGTAGCTGCTTACTAGGTATCGATAATGCTATCGATAGGTATCAATATGCTATTGATATATGTATAGATATTGGTGTCAATACTAGTATCGATAGTTGTATCAATACTAGTATCGATACTAGTACCAATATTAGTATTGATAATTTAACATTCCAGATGGGTTTGTTTATCAAGATAGGCGATTTTCATATATTATATGTTAGATTTCGTCTTCCGGATTGGGGAATAATGTTATTTCTTTGTGGCTAGCCATCTTGAATATGAATTTGACTTGATTTTTTTTTTTCATATTGGATTGCTATTTCTTTGGCTCCTATAGGCTGCTTGGCTTGATCATGTGCTTTAATAAAATATTGAAAAATGAGAAAACTTGAGTTCCTTTTTTTAGCTCATATTAATTCTTTATTTCCTATAGATTAAGAGAAAAATACGTTATTAGTGATATATTTATTTAAATAAATTAGATAATGAGGATATAAAAGTTTTATAAAAGGTGATGATCATGTTGCATATGAATCCTTCAATTATTTAAAAAATAAAAGGACTGGGAATATGGAATCAATGGCGGTGAAGATCGATATGGGCCAAGCTTATGATCTTGTGGAATTAATGACAATTTCTAAAGGCGATAATGTTGCAAAAGGGGGTTTGATCCAAAATGCGTGAAATGGACTATGTTGTGTATATACATGGCTTCATACGCCGTGTTGATTAATAGTGTTTCACAGGGTAATATTATTCCTTTGAGGGATATTCGACATGGAGATCCAATATTACCATATTTATTCCTTTTGTGTGCAGAAGGTCATACAGCCCTTCTTAACAAAGCTGAGGAGGATGGCCTTATTCATGGTGTAGCGGTAAGCCACCGAAGCCTAAGTGTGGCTCACTTACTTTTTACAGATGATAGTGTATTTTTCTTACGTACGTGCAATGCTAGAGGAATTTCACAAATTGAAAGAAATATTAGGGTAATATGAGCGCGCCTTAGCTTAAAAGGTGAACATGCGGAAATAATCTGTTTTCTTTAGCAAAAATGTTTCCCTTGTAATGAGAAGGTCCGTACAAAGTTGCATTCGTATACAAGTAATGATGTACAATGATAAGCATCTTGGAGTACCTCTATTTTTTGGAAGAAGCAAGAGGATCATGTTTGAAAGCATAAAATTAAGATCGTATTTGGGCGAGACTCATATAGGCTGGAAAGAAAAATTATTATCTCAAGCAGGGTAGGGAGATTCCTATGAAATCAGTTGCTCAAGCAATTTCAACTTACATACATATGAGTTATTTTTAGCTGCCAATTCAGGTCTTAAAGGAGATAAACTCAATGGTTGGGAAAATCTGGTGGGGGCAGAGGGATAGTGAGAGGAAATCCATTAGATTAGTTAGAAATTTCTATCTTTACCAAAGCAACAAGGGGGAGTAGGTTTCGTGATCTTGAAGCTGTTTAATGTGGCGATGCTACCCAACTAAGATTGGAGAATTATCCAGTATCCAAACTCTCTAGTGGGACAAGTATTAAGATCAAAGTATTTTCATAATACAGATTATTATTTTTTATTATTATTATTTTTTGAATGCAAAATGTCCTTGGAATGCTTCTGCGGTATGGAAGAGCATTTGGTCATCAAAAGATGGATTGTGACTGGGTCTACGATGGAGAATTGCTGATGGAAAAAGTGCCAAAGTGTGGGGTGGGATGATCAAGTAATAAGGCGATTAAAACTCCTACGCCACCAGGTCACGAGGAGGTGAGCGTTGAGACTGTAACGGGGGAGATGGGATCACGACATGATTTTGGATATTGTTGAGGGAGAGGAAGCAATCAAGGTACTCCAAATACCGTTGCTGCTGCACGAACCAAGTGATGAAGTGATAAGGTTTTCTTGCAAAAGAGGAATTTTCTCTGTTTCAAATGTAGTATCAATGACGGAAGGCAAAATTGCAGGGAGGAGGCGAACATTGAGAGGGGGTGGACCCAGGATGAGTTTGGAACCGGATATAGGGCCTTAGTAATTCCAGTTCGGTTTCAAATTTTTTCCATAGCAGTTTTCTCATGACGTGATGTGGCATAATCTTATTCGGTGTAGCTCTGTTGGATTGATATTGGGAGGACGTGTATCTCTCAATCTCAACAGCGGAACTTGTTCATGTTAAAATGGCGGATTGGCTGGCTCAATGTCTACGTCTTCTTGCAGTGATACCTTTGGCAAAATCGCAGTAAGTGCATATTGGGGGAGAGCTGAAGAGATGCAGAGTGGATTATTTACAATCCGGAAAAGTTTGTGAAGGAATATTTAGACGCTGGTTTTAATTCAGCTTGGGAGTATAATAGCGTTACCTTCGGGGCTGGCTATCCCCTCCTTCAAGGTCTAGAAGATCAATTGCGATGGTGCTTGGAGTGACCCCGGACAAACGGCAGTTATAGGAGTCGTGATAAAAAAAATAATGAAACAAGTGCATTTGTTGCTACATATGCGGGTAGAGCTAAAGGAGGTTTGATGGTGCCTAAGGTGGAGGCACTAGCTAGCAGCATTGAAAGGGATATAAATGGCTTATAATTTTGTTCGTCGTAATCTCGTTGTCGAATCTAATGCTTTGAATGTAATCAAAGAAATTCATGGCAGTGGCTCTTGCTTTACTATGTATGGCCACGTCGTGGACACCATCAAGATGGAGAGTATGACTTGCAAAATTGTGCATTTCAGCATATCAAAAGAGAAAGTAACCATATAGGTCATCAATTAGCTAATGAGTGTTTATCACTTTCGGAATTCCCTCAACCTGGCTTTACTAACATTAATAAGGAGAGGGAAGGCCGTCGACCAGGGAAAGTCCCTGCAACAGAGGATTTCCCTCCAGCTGATACCACTGACATTGATACGGATCAGAGGGAAGGTCCTCGCCCAGAGGAAGTAATAATTTCCCTACAAGCTCCCTCCAGATGATACTACTGACATTGATACGGAGAGGGAATGTCCTCGCCCAAAGGAAGTCCCTCCACCAGAAGCTGACTTATTTTTTGAGGATGAAGAAGTTCCTCTCATTATCAAGATGAATAAGTGAAAGAGGGATGCAAGGGTGCCCGCACCCCTTAAAAGAAGTAGAGCAAGAAGAAGGATGAAGCCTTCCAAACATGTAGTTACCTCTTACACTGAGGGGAAGAAGAAAGCAGCCAAAAAAATAAAAATTTGATGGAAAAGGAAATTATAGAAGTGGGGAAAAAGAGAAAGTGCATGTGAGGAAAAAGGAAATAGAATTGCCACCTGCTGGGGTACGTTGTGATCCCCGCTCATTTTGGAAAACTCCAATTAGTTCTCCTATGAGTAAGGAAGAAGAAAAGTACAGGAATGACTTAAACATGGGGATTCCTTTTCTTGAAGGCTTCATCATCAAGTTTTATGATAAGCACCCCACATTTTTTCATAATTATAAGGTATTGGCAGATGTTGCTGCCCTGCAGACGGAATAGGAGAATAAAGTTCTCAATCATTTCTGTAATTATAGGTGCAACAAGTAAGTATTTAGCTCATATTACAATTCTATCGTTTTGCTTTTAAGGTTATCAACTAGTTGTTAGGGTTACAACTTGGTTGTTAATGTTATGGTTTGGTTGTTAAGGTTTCAGATTTGTTGTTAAGGTTATGATTTGATTGTTAACGTTACGGATTTGTTGTTAAAGTTACAGTTTGGTTGTTAAGGTTAAAGACTTGTTGTTATTGTTATGTATTTGTTGTTAAGGTATATTAATTGTTTCATTCTTTTTGCAGTATGATTAAAGTGTACAAATCTTAATGGTCATCTATTAATAGATTTGAGCTTCTTTACATTTTACGTGGTGGTCGACTTGATGATTCAGTAGGATAAAATTTATTCTTAATAACTATTGTTTATCATCTTTTATGTTACTATTATTAATTTCTTGTTTGTCATCTTATAGGTTACTTAGGCGCTAATTGATACAATACGTGCATGGCAGAAAATGCCTTAGAATGAATCATATCGAATATGGGTCAGTCTTTGTTTTCTTTTCAATAAATATCTATATCTATTATCTATTTCAAACTATATTAAAAGTGACCGACCAATCTAATTCTTGATTACAGCATACAATACATGTGGAAAAAGAAGTACCTTACTACCACTCTGCATATAAATGCTTCATCAAAAGTTTCATCGATGAAGGAATTACTGATCTATTAGTTCCCATTGTCCAAGAAGATCATTGGCATCTCTGGGAGTGTTATGTAAGAAATAATGTTGCCAAACATTATGACTCCTTGAAAGATCAATCTGGATATTGGGAATTTGTGCTCAACATCATTAAAGCCTTTAACTACATTAAAGTTAACTTCGATAAGAAAAAATTGTACAGCGTACTCAATCCAATAAAAGTTCCATGCAAGGAACAAAAGGAATCGTAAGTTTTTTGAAACTCTTTTGGTTAGTTATGACTACAAATTGGTTGTTAATATTGTAGTTTGGTAGTTAACCTTAGGGGTTGGTTGTTAAGGTTACAGATTGCTTGTTAATCTTAGGTGTTGATTGTAAAGGTTATAGATTGATTGTGAAGCTTATGGATGGATTGTGATGGTTACAGATTTGTTGTGAAGCTTAGGGATTGGTTGTTAAGATTACAGATTAGTTATTAACATTAGGTATTGGTTGTGAAGGTTACAGATTGATTGTTAACCTTAGCGATTTGAGCTTTATGACATTTTTAGTGGTATATATTTGTTTGTGTTTAGGTATGACTGCGGAATCTACGTCTACCTATTTATAAAAGCTATTATTGAAGGTAGAAGTGTTCTGTACCTCACACCCAAAGATTAAAACACATGGGCCATACGAGCGAAACTAGTAGCCTATTTACTAATTGAAGGCAAAAGGAGGAAAAAAGATCTCGGTGTACTTGACGATGATGACATTGAAAGAAGCTCTGGATCATAGGCTTGACTATTACTGTTAGTGTTGAATGTAGATGCTTAATTATTATAAATATTATAAATGTAAATATTTAATTATTTATGGCTTGTAAGTAAGTTTATGGGGAGTAGTTCATTAGTTGTTAGGGTTACGGATAAGTTGTTAAGCTATTAACTAAGCCTTAACCATAACAATTTAGCCATAACCATAACAATTTAGCCATAACCATAACAACTTAAATATAACAAGAACAATTTAAACCATTACTTTAAGAATTTAGCCATAACCATGACAATGAAACCATAATCTTAACAACTAAGCCATAATCTTAACTACTCCAGATATTTATTAACCTTCATTGAGGACTACTTCAGAAAGGTTTGGGTCTACTTTTTGGGACATAAATATGAGGTGTTTGTGACTTTCAAGCAGTGAAAGTCTTTGATTGAGAAGAAGACTGGGAGGCTGATTAAGAGGCTTAGAAGTGATAATGGACTTGAGTTTTGTAGAGAAGAATTTAATGAGTTCTGCAAGAATGAGGGAATCGTTAGACATCGTACAGTCCCTCGCACACCACAACAGAATGGAGTGACAGAACATATGAATAGAACCCTATTAAAGAAAGCTCGTTGTATGATGTTCAATGTAAGTTTAGGTAAGGAATACTAGGCGGAAGCAGTGAATACGGCTTGTTACTTAGTGAATCGGTCGTCCTATACTGCTATTAGTTGTAAAACTCCAGAGGAGGTTTGGTCCGATAAGCCTGCGGATTATTCTAATCTTAGAATATTTGGTTGCACTACAATTGTGCATGTTAGTCAAGGGAAACTTGAGCCGCGAACGGAGAAGTGCATATTCCTAGGTTATGCATCGGGTATTAAGGGTTTTAGGTTGTGGTGTCCTGATCCGAAGTCTCCTAAGATTATTATTAGCCGTGATGTTACTTTTGATGAATCTGCTATGTTCCACCAGTAATGGTCATTGGTTTCAGTTTTTGATAAGGTGTGCACTACATGATATTAGGTGGAGTTAGAAATTGATGATTCAGCTCTTCTGCAGGATAAGACTACGAGAGTTCAGCCAGATCCCGTTCAAGTAGATGAAGCACCTCAGCAGCTGCAGAAAGAGTGGGAATACACTATTGATAGAGATCGGTCTAGATGAGATATTCGACCACCGCAAAGATATGAAGATACGGTAGCTTATACATTGTCGGTTGACAATTTTGTGCCCTTTAGCTATTCAGGAACTACTTCAGGTGATGACTTTGCTAATATTTATGGTCGTCATGCAGACAATTCAGTCGATTTGTTGAGGAGGACTCTTTCAGTTAGCAAGTTCAAGCTGGGCTTGGACTTGATCGATACATGCCGCACTTAGATGCCATGCGGGGCTATTGGAGAATGTGGACTAAGTTAGCTTATTTTGGAATGAGGAATCTTCTATGCACTTGAGTCAAAGTGGAAATTTGTTATAGTTTGCCTCAAATACACAAATTCGAATTGCTTTGGGAGTTCCTTTTTAGCTTGGTTTATTTTGATTAAGAGTCCTACTTACATTAGACTTTGCACAACCAATCATATTAGAGATTTATTTCTACTTGGAATTTTGTTGGGTTTTAAGGCATGTGGACTTCTATTCCTATTAGAACTCTTATCCCTTAGACAATAAGGAGTTGGAATCTTCAAGGCTATATAAAAACAGTCTTTCAAGCAAATTAAATGTATCAATCTTCGAAGCACCAATCAAGAAGAGAGAGTTCTTTTATGAAGCCTATTTGATATTCTTCTCTTTCGTTCCTTTAGTTGAGAGTTGTATTAGGATTTTGGGTTGTTATTTAGGATTGAGAGATACCACTTTGTATTCCTCACAATTAGTAATGCTTTTTTCCTCCTTCACCCGTAGACGTAGGCTACAAGCCGAACCACGTATATCTTTGTGTTCCTGTGTTCTTGATATTTTTCGTGCCTTCGTGTGATTGATATTAGCTTATCCTCTGGAATTTATCATAACGTTCAGCATAGACAATTATCTAGCATCGGTTAATCACTATGAAGTCAAGCACTTCTCATGTATGAATAGCTTTCACCATGTCTTTTTAAGAGAAAGGATGGAGTTTTGAAAGAAGACCCCAACCGATCAATACATTCTTGAAAAAAATGGGTGATTACAATCTACTTACAGATAATCTTCAAAATCCCCAACCAAAGAATAAAATGAAGAGTATATCTCATTACATCACACCAAAAAACATAAACCCCCTAGTTGTATACATCGAAAACCTATCAAAACAACTCCTAACATACTCACACCCAAAAAAGGGAACATTAGCAACATTTAGCAACAAAAAATAGAGCTTTAAAAACATCTCCATTCACCAAAGAGTTGACCTCAACTAAATAGCATCAAGTTATTGATCTCCTAGTAGCTCCCTATGTCTCTTACTGTTACACCATGGTTTTATGGTCATAGGAAAGGCAAAAAACAATAAGAAAGACATATCAAGACATATAACCTTCTGAACACAAAGTTAAGGGAACATGAAATAGGGATGCATAGGGAATTAGAGCAGATTGCCTAAGTACTGATCGAATCATTGATAATGAACAAAGCAATATAGAAATCAATCTCTCATATAAAAACATTCTTTTTAAACAAATACCCATTACATCTACAATATTTCTTACATTATAATGTCTACCAACATTTCTTACATTAACATCTACAATATCTCTTATGCTATAGAGTCTATCAATAGAATAATTAAGCTAATAGACGCAAATGCGTGTTGGCTAACTATCATTCTCTGAGTTATCATTCTCTGAGTTACATTATAACGTCTACCAACATTTCTTACATTATAATGTCTACCAACATTTCTTACATTAACATCTATAATATCTCTTACGCTATAGAGTCTATCAATAGAATAATTAAGCTAATAGATGCAAATGCCTTTTGGCTAACTATCATTCTCCGAGTTATCATATGACTTGTAGCCTGTAAGCTTAATAATTTCCTTTAGCAATTGCATTATCAATTTTTATATGTATCATGTGATTAGTACTTTCCTCATAGTAATTCCAATTGGCATTTGAGCTCATATTTGCTTACATGAAATAAGATATTGCAAGATGTATGATCATGTCCATTTAGTAAAAGTTTACTATCTGATAGGAATTTCCAAATATCAGAATCTTTAGTGTCTAACAATTAAGTCAATTTCAATTATTAAAAAGGAAAGGAAAAAAACAAATAAAGCTCTCCAGACAAAATATATTACACTACTATATCTACCTATCATTCTAACAGATGAGCGAAAGGGATATAGCCTATGATGATTTGTTAAAGATAAAAAAAGGTTAAATTATTTTTTTAAAAGACGAGCCAAGGTATTAAATAAGTTTTCACTTCTAAAATTTTTTTCCTAATTTTTTTGAAATTAGATATAAGGTATCCAATTAAAAATGCTAGCCTCAAAAATATGATTTAGTAAAGGATTTTTATCGACAAAAATATTTAATTTTCCTTTGTCAGGTTGAATAGAACAAGGAAAAGGAAACTTATTTTCCTCTATTGAATCCATGAAGAGCGCTTAGCAAAGCGCCAATACCACCTACAACACATCATAATCAAATAATCCATGACAATTGCTATATGAAAAAATTTCTTAACGTTGTTACTTTTATTTTAAATGAACAGGGTATAACCCTTGTTTTTATCTCAAAAAAAAAATTGCTATATGAAAAAAAATGTTTTGACTCATTCATCCAAATCTAAAGTGAATTGATAAAAGGATACATTGTTACAAATTTAGCTATGCAGTTGTGATTCACGGGCTCTAATTGTGAGCTTCAAGCTCCTACAATGTTTTACAAACCTATGCAATAGCATAACATTTTCATTGAATTATACAAAAAGGATAAAATAAAAAGATTACAACTTACCTATCTACCTATGATTAAATTCTGGAAAGTCTCTTTGAATACTCTATAATATGTGTAGTTTTAGATACCTCATCTTGCTTCCCGCAAATTAAAGTACTCCCAAAGAAAGAATTGGACCAGATTTTTATTACAGAAAATTGGCTAAAAAGGAAAGGACAACATATCCATTGATCAAATTATTGCACACCTTAAAGGAAGAATCTCTTGTGAGAATATAAAAATAATTTTCCTTTTTTAGGCTAATATCGATATGAATTGCTTGCTTATGTTACAATCAATTCAAAGGTAATATAAAATGTATGTTTCTAAGCATATGTTTTTGTAATTAATCTATAGAGAACAAAGTTCTTAAAAAGTTGGTCAATTTAGATGTGGAGCCTGTCTGAATCGTTGACATTAATCATAGCTGATTGTAAATGTCATGTGTTATAGCAGGGGGCTTCACGGACAGAAGATGTCTATACAAGAGTGGAGAATAACAACACTAAATAAACACAGTGAAGATAAATAAAACAGCATACAAAGATTTAACATGGTTCGGTCAATATGACCTGCATCCACGGGCGAGAATAGCAAAGAATTTCACTAATCATAAAAGAGAAGATTACAAAATGGATCACTCTCTAACCAGAAAATCACACGAAGAAAGAGATTTCTCTTTTTTATCTAAAGAAAGAGATTTCTCTTTCTATCTCTCTCTTGAAGAGCACGGCGATGAAGTACAGGAAAAACGAAGAGGATAGTTTTGGTTTCTGTCCGGTCGACCGCGACAATATGTGCGGTCGACCAAAAACATGCACAGGCTCAGGGAGATTTTGAAAATTCATCTGGTCGACCGCCGTGATCGACCATCAAACCTTGTAGTCAATTTTAGTTTCTATCTTTTGTTTTGGTCGACCGTGACCTTGTCGGCGGTCGACCGCGACTTGGGCTGGGCCCTGGGTTGGTTTTTCCTAGTTGTTTTGGGTTTGCTGTTTCATATAAATAGAAACCCAATTCTAAGGCTTTGTTTATCAGAGAATTGAGAGTATTCTGAGCATATAGAGAGGGAGAAATTGTGAGCAAGTTGAGAGCTTTCGTTTAGGGTTTATTTGTGCCTTTTGTGAGATTGTAACCCTTTGTACTCTTCTTGATTTAGTGGAATCTCTCCATCCTCTCTTCATGGACGTAGGCAAATTGTCGAACCACGTATATCTCTGTGTTTACAATTGGTTTGTCGTTATTTGGATTGGATTGTGCTTGTTTTGTATGGTTAATCTTCTCTCGTGCTTACGGATTCACTTGGTGTGTGGGCATGCTTCCACAAAGGCACGCAACATCTCTCCCTCTCTCTCTTTTCTCTAACTTGTTCCTATGTCTGTCTGAGTAACTCTTTCCTTCACCATGCTTTTTATAGCCTCTTAAATATTAATAAAAATTAAAAAAAATATTGGTGGCATAATAATATTAGGTGGGTTTGGTGGAACAGTGACGATTATGTGAGTGTTGAATTCAAAGTAACATAATAAATATTCATATTGACTTTGAATATGAAGATCCTCTCTTCACTCTTGCTGTGAGGGAAGAATTTGTTAGGGCACAATTTTTTTAACACAGATGGCTTATCTGAAGAAGGTTCTATAGAGGTTTAATGTTAGCATGGATATGAAGCCTGTCAGTGTACCTTTGGGAACCCATTTGAAGCTTTCAGCTGACATTTCACCGAAGACAGTTGAAGATAGAGAGTTGATGTCGAAGACTCCATATGCGAGTGTAGTTGGGAGCTTGATGTACACAATGGTATATACGAGGCTGAATTTGTCATAGGCGGTGAGCATGGTTTCTAGATACATGCACGATCAAGGAGTGGGTCAATAGGACGCCGAGAGATGGATTTTGAGGTACATTCGATGTACGCTCAATGTTGGTTTGGTTTTCGAGCGAGACACTAGAGGTGAGTAGTTGTGTATTGGCTATGTTGATTCGGATTATGCTGGTGATTTGGACAAGCGCCAGTTTATGATGGGATTGAAAGTGCCCTAGAGGGGGTGAATAGGGCAATATGTTAATCTAATCCGATTTATGCCAAATTAAAAACTTATTAACAAATATATCCTAGCACAAGAGATATGAACAATATATGTGCAAGGATCACAAAGGTAAATAAACAAAACTAGATAGTGGACAATATAAATAACAAGCAATATACAAAGGCGATATAAGATATGAACATAAAAATAAGTACGCTAATGCAATTGCAAACAAATAATATGTTCACGGAGTTCGATCTCCACAACCTACGTCTCTGCTCCTCACCTCGAGGAGATCTCCACTATCACAACCGGGTTTTCTACGCTTACTCGAAAAACGTTCACAATCTCACAATGTAATTACACTAACTACCACCTCAAGTGTTGGTCTCTAGCCCGTGTCTCCCTCAAGTGTTAGGAATTACAACCTACCTCTAGGCATTACCACCTACCCCACTCCTCTTGGAACGACCCTGTTTCTTATCATACACTCCTCTCGGTGTACAAGTGTATTACAAAGTGATCTACACAATTAGGCTCAAATAAATTTGTTCTCTACAATAGATGAGAACTCAATGTGGGCTTACTCTCTAAGTCACAAAATCCCACAACCCAATTATACAATGTATGCAAATACAATAAGCTCAATGGTTGTGTGTGTAAGCAAAGGGATAAAACAAATATAAACTCAATGTAAAACTAGCTTATGAAATTATGCTCAAACGTATAAAATAGCTAGGATTAAGTTTAAGAAAAACTTCTCTATAGATCAAGAGAGAGAGGGAGAAGAGTGAATGCTCAAACATCAAAGGATGATCTTCCTCAAGCTCTTGTGAAATTATCTTCACAAACCAAACTTGAAAACAAGGGTTTAAACACCCTTAAACAAATTTTAAACACTTGTTAAACTCTTTAAACTTGATTAACAAACTTTCTTAATTACCCTCAGAAGTTAGAGGGTATGGGGTATATATAGGTACCCCAAGAAACCAAAGAAAAAGATCAAAAACCCAAAAGAAAACAAAGCTGGAAAATAGCCGTTACTGTGCATCGGATACTTTATGGGTCGACTCATAAAAATCATGGGTCGACTCATACCTTAGCCGTTATAGGCTAAAAATAGCTTATGGGTCGACTCATAAAATTTATGAGTCGACTCATCATGCATGGGTCGAAATCATGGGTCGACTCATCAGAAACAAAACACACTTTCCAGCAGAGTTTATGAGTCGACTTATGACAGGCATGAGTCGACTCAACCTGTCTGGATCGACTCATGATGTTATGAGTCAACTCATCAGAAACAAAATGTAAACTACACAATAGTTTATGAGTCGACTCAACACTGTTCATGAGTCGACTCAAGACATGCACACAGCCTGTTTTAAACAGTACATGTCAACTTAAAACAGGGTTTAAAATATCAAATAAATTCCAAAAAATGTAAAACTTTGGGGAATGCTTGTAAATATGAAAATGAACATGTTACAAAACTAGTTTTCAAAAAACACCTCCCATTTGTAAAATATCATCATTTTGCAAATATGTCCAAAACATGAAAACATAAGATACTTGAATTTTGATGTTTTGACAAAAACAAAGTTTTGAAACTTTGTAAAATAATTTTATAGACTTGATAAAGGATATAAACTACTGTTCTTAAGTCTATAAACTAAAAACTTAATATTGTGCAAAAATGAAGTTTTGCACAATATGCATTTAACAAAATGATATATATGAAACCTTCAAAATTGTATATGAAGATATACATTGTTTCATATCTATAAAGCTAAACCAAAATATATACATAACTATATATATACAAAACCAAAACGTTTATGTGTATATATGATTGAGCTTAAAGTACAAACACACATAATATAAACCTAAACTAAATTTACCTAAGCAATCTTGATCTTCATTAAGCTCAACTTGGTAAACTTGCAGATGAAGCTTGAACTAGGATCTTTAACTTGAATTACGTAGTTTCATACCACTATTCTGCCAACCTCCATTGGATATGATCATTGAGGCTCTATTCCATCCATCCTCCATCTACATTATTTGTCTAGAATCTCTAATAACAAACACAAACACAAACACTAGACAAACAATATTAGAAATTGTTTGTAATCATCAAAACAATATTAGAGATGTAGTCTCATCACATGAGTACTAACAGGGATATGTGTTTACTTTGACCCGTGTGCCGATGTGTTGGAGATGCACCTTATAATCTACAGTGGCTTTGTCGACGACAGAGGTAGAGTATATGACGATTACGGAGGCTGCGAAGGAGGCAATTTGGCTTCGAGGACTTTTGGAGGAACTTGGTATATCACAGCGGTCCGTCACTATTTATTATGATAGTATGAGTGCTATCTATTTGGTAAAGAATTAGGTTTTTTATGTGAGGATGAAGCACATTAACGTTCGTTATCACTTTGGTCGGGATGTTCTTGAAGATGGTGATGTAAAGATTGTGAAGGTCCACACTAAAGATAATCCGGTGGATATGCTCACAAAGGTGATTCCAAGCAACAAGTTTGATCATTATCAAAACTTGTTGCACATTCATGATTTTTGAGGTCGTTGGTGGCCATTTCGATGAACTACGGGCGACTTCATCCCTTAGGAGAGGGGGTACATAGGCAACCTCATTGGTGTGGCTGACTTTGGAGAGATGACATTATGGAGTTTGTTCGCATTCTCATTTGGGTTCCTGACTTATTGTGGATTGAGTCAGTTGTTGTGGATTGAATATGTTTCGTACTGGATGTAACAAGTGGGATGTTTGGTTGGTTTGGTGTCAGCTCAGTTTAGAGAAAACTTTGCCAAGGTGGAGAATTGAAGAACGTGGCGATGAAGTACCTGAAAAACGAAGAGGATAGTTTTGGTTTCTGTCTGGTCGACCGCGGCAATATGTGCGGTTGACCAAAAACGTGCACAGGCTCAGGGAGATTTTGAAAATTCATCCAGTCGACCACCACAATCGACCCTCAAACCTTTGTAGTCGATTTTAGTTTTTGTCGTTTGTTTCGGTCGACCACGACCTTGTCGGCGGTCGACCGTGACTCGGGCTCGGCCCTGGGTTGGTTTTTCCTGGTTATTTTGGGTTTGCTGTTTCATATAAATAGAAACCCGATTTTAAGGCTTTATTTATCAGAGAATTGAGAGTATTCTGAGCATATAAAGAGGGAGAAATTATGAGCAAGTTGAGAGCTTTTGTTTAGGGTTTATTTGTGCCTTTTGTGAGATTGTAACCATTTGTACTCTTCTTGATTTAGTGGAATCTCCCCATCCTCTCCTCGTAGACGTAGGCAGATTCCTGAACCACGTATATCTCTGTGTTTATAATTGGATGTTGTTATTTGGATAGGATTGTGCTTGCGTTTGTATGGTTAATCTTCTCTCGTCCTTAAGGATTCACTTGGTGTGCGGGCACGCTTCCGCAAAGGCATGCAACATCTCTCCCTCTCTCTCTCTTTTCTCTAACTTGTTCCTATGTATGTCTGATTAACTCTTTCCTTCACCACTCTTTTTATATCCTCTCAAATATTAATGAAAATTAAAAAAATTATTGGTGGCACAATAATATTAGGTGGGTTTGGTGGAACGGTGACGGTGATGTGAGTGTTGAATTCAAAGTAACATAATAACTATCCACATTGACTTTGAATATGAAGATCTTCTCTTCACTCTTGCGGTCTCGCTAGAAGCCGCTTACGGGTTTAACCTCTGCTTTGTTGAACTCCAAACAATTCGCGACAATGCTCGAACTTGTGAGAAAGTACAGGCTTCGTCATCATATCTGCTGGATTATCTGCAGTACCAATCTTTTTAAATTTTAATGACTTTAATTTCTCTGATAAAATGATACATGACATCTATATATTTGGTTCTTTCATGATACATCTGATGCTTCATCAAATGTATAGTGCTCTGGCTGTCATAAAATATTGTAGTAACACATTGGTGTAAGCTGAGATCTTCAACCAAACCTCTCAACCAAATAGCTTCTTTCACTGCTTCTGTCACTGTCATATATTCTGCCTCTGTGGTAAACAAAGCAACTGTAGACTATAGAGTCACTTTCCAACTAATGACATTACCTGAAAGAGTGAATATATAACCTGTCAGAGATCGTCTCTTATCCAAATCAACCGCATAATCTGAATCAAAATAGCCAAGTATTCTGCAATCTGAGTTTGTGTTCCTGTGAAAATATAAACCAATATTAGTTGATCCTCTCAAATAATGAAGTATCCATGTCACAGCCTGCCAATGGACCCTTCCAGACTTATCCATATACCAACTCACAATACTGACTGCATATGAAATATCTGGACGGGTGCAGACCATAACATACATAATGCTTCCAACTGCACTAGCATAAGAAACACAAGATATGTACGGCCCCCCTCCTCAATCTGATGTGACAAATCTGATAAAAGACGAAAATGAGAAACAAGTGGAGTCTTCATAGGCTTGACATCAAGCATGTCAAATCTTTCTAACACCTTCTTGATGTATTTCTCGTATGATATGAATAAACTTCCTTCTTGCTTGTTCTTGTGGATCTCCATCCCTAAAATGTTCTTTGCTGCTCCCAAGTCCTTCATCTCAAACTCATGTTTGAGTTGGAGATTTTTAACTTGTTGATTTTTGACATATCTTTAACTGCAATCAACATATCATTAACATACAAAAGCAAATACACAAAACCATCATTGAGCTTTTTATGATAAACACAACTATTATATTTACTCCTAGAGTAACCATGCTCAAATATAAAAGTATCAAATCTCAAATACCACTATCTCGGAGAATGTTTCAACCCATAAAAAGATTTCTTTAAACTGCACATGATCTTTATCTTCAACAATGAACCCCTCTGGCTAATGCATAAAGATCTCCTCCTCAAGCTCGCCATGTAGAAAAGCTGTCTTCACATCAAGTTGTTCAAGCTCCAAATTAAAATGAGCAATCATAGCAAGCAACACGCGGTTAAGATGTGTTTTACAATTGGAGAGAATACTTCATTGAAGCCTACACCTTTGGTCTGATTGTAGCCTTTAGCTACCAAGTGTGCCTTGTATCTTACAGAATTCGTATCCGGAGTTCCTTCTTTCTTCTTAAAAACTCATTTACAGCCAATAATTTTTTATCCTCTTGGTGGCTTCAGTAACTCCCATGTCTGGTTCTTGTGAAGAGACTTCATCTCTTCAGTCATTACAACAGTCCAATTTACAACCTCATTGCCACTAATAACCTCCTTGTAGGTAAAAGGCTCTGGAATCTCAATCGATTCTGCTATACTCAAAGCATAAGCAAGCATATCTGCATAGCGTTGAAGAGGTCGGATCTGCCTTTTTGTTCTCCCGGTGGTAATATTATACTATTGCTCTTGTGATGTATCAGCATCTGAAGTTGAACCTTCCGCAGTATCAACTGGTTCAACATAAGCACCCTCAAACACTCTCTTTGAAGCTGAGCTCTCTAGCTCCACATACTTGCTGGACTCTTTTTCAGTACATGTGGTATCAATAACAAACTCCTTCTTCGGGTAAAGCATTGATTTTTTATCAAAAGTAACATCCCTACTAATAATAAACTTAGGTGATTTGGGATCAGAACACTACAATCTATATCTCTTCACCACAGTAGCATATCCTAGAAAGATAGCTTTCTTTGCTCTAGGTTCAAGCTTACCATCATTAACATGAAAATAAACAGAGAAACCAAATACTCTTAAATGAGAGTAATTAACAGGTGCACCAGACCATACCTCTTCTGGAGTCTTAAAATTAATTACTATATAAGGAGATCTGTTTATCAAATAGCAAGATGTATTAAGTGCCTCGGCCCAAAAGTCCTTTGACAAACTGGCATTAAAGAGCATGCACCGAACTCTCTCTAAAAGTGTTCTATTCATCCTTTTTGCAACTCTGTTTTGTTGTGGTGTATGCTAAACTATACGATGACGCACAATACCTTCATTCTTGCAGAACTGGTCAAATTTTTTGGAACAAAACTCCATCCTATTGTCGGTTTTGAAGCGCTTCACTTTCTTTCTTGTTTGCTTCTCAATCATAACCTTCCATTGCTGGAAGGTTATAAATACATCATTTTATGCTTCAAATGATACACCCAAACTTTTCTAGAATAATCATCAATCAATATTAGCAAAAAACGAGCTCTACCTTTCGATGGAACCTGAAAGGGACCCTAAACATCTTAATGGATATAATTTAAACTCTAAAGTACCATTGGTTCTGTGGACACAGGTACTAAATGAGACTCTATGGTGTTTTCCGAAAATACAATGCTCACAAAAGTCTAATTTGCTAGTTTTTTTACCACAAGCAGACCTTGTTTGCTCAATACATCTAGTTATCTCTCACTCATATGCCCTAATCGCATATGCCACAAAAGTGTAGTGTCAGATTCTGAATCCTCTGCGGATGACACTGTTGCAGCACCTATCACTGTACTGTCTTCAAGGATATAGAGGGTATTTACCTTCTTTCCTTTCATCACAATAAGAGAGCCTTTACTAACTCTCAAAACTCCACCTTCAACCGAAAACTTAAAACCATTTGAGTCAATGGTGCCTAAAGAAATGAGGTTCTTCATTAACTCTGGTATATGTCAGATATTGCTCAATGTTCTAACAATACCATCATGGATTTTAATCTTAATTGATTCGATACCAACAGTCTTGCAAGGCATGTTATTTCCCAACAAGACATTCCCACCATCGATAGACTGATATGTGACAAACCAATCCCTATGCGGACACATGTGGTAAGAACAATCCGAATCAAGAACTCACTCATCTTTTGAATGGGTATTAACACTAACTGAAAGAACTTCATGTGAACTAGAAGACTCTTCAGTTATAGTGGAAACCGAAGTTTTTACCTTCCCAGACTTCGACTGTGAATTAGTCTTTGCTTTGAGCACTGGACAATTAGGTTTTATATGTCCATACTTGTGACAGTAGTAACATTCAATATTTTTTCTTAGCCTGGACATTAATCTATACTTTTTTCTAGATTTTCCTCTACCACCAACACCTTTTTCAGGACGACCATGAGCGAATAAGCCTTCATCTTGATCCTCTCCTCCTATGACAGACACTTTCTGCCTTAACTCTTTTGAATGTAAGGCTGATTTAACATCCTCCAAAGAAAGTGTATCTCTACCGTATAACATGTTGTTAACAAAATTCTCATAGGAAGGATGTAATGAACATAACAAGATAAGGGCTTGATAAACTTCGTCGATTTTAACATCAATATTCTTTAAATCTATAAGAATAGTGTTAGGTTCATGTAAGTGGTCTTTAATTCACATATCATTCTTCATGTGAAGGGTGAAGAGGCGTTGCTTTCAAGTAGAGCTTGTTCGTTAGAGATTTCGTCATATACAAGCTCCCCAATTTGAGCCACAAGCCGACGACGGTATCTTCATTGGCAACCTCCCACAGAACCTCATCGGCCAAACAGAGTTGTATGACACTATGTGCCTTCATTTCCAGCTCTTCTTTCTCATCATCGGGCATAGATTTCGGCAACTTGTTCTTTCGGGACAAGATTTGAATAGTCCTTGTTGTACAAGGAGAGTGCTTATTTTTACTCTCCACAAATTAAAGCTGTTTCTTCCATCGAATTTCTTTACTTTGTATTTTACAGAAAACATCTTGAAGCCTACTAGAACAGTAACTGTAATTATAAATAGTAACTATACTTGTGAACACTACCCATACTTATGAATAGTGCCAGTACTTACGAATAATACCATGCTCGTGAATAGTGTCCAATGCCTTTAAAGAGTGAATGATAATCTAATTTATTTTGATATGGAGGATCCACTTTTAGTGGCAGCCTGGCAACCGCAGAGCATACGATAAGCAGATACACGTACACTAAACCAGGCTCTGATGCCGGTTTATTATAGAGGCGGGCTTCATGGACAGAAGATGTCTATACAAGAGTGGACAATAATAACACTGAATAAACACAGTGAAGACAAATAGAACAACACACAAGGATTTAACGTGGCTCGGTCAGTATGACCTACGTCCATGGGCGAGAATAGCAGAGATCTTCACTAATCACAAAAGAGAATATTACAAAAGAGATCACTCTCTAATCAGAGAATCGCATAAAGAAAGAGATTTCTCTTTCTATCTATCTCTCTCTCTCTCTCTCTCTCTCACTCTCTCCCCCCCCCCTCT
>NC_033795.1:21283063-21290055 GCF_001876935.1 Asparagus officinalis
TCGTTCCTCTGTCTATCCGATTAACTCTTCCCTTCACCACTCCTTTTATAGCCTCTCAAATATTAATAAAAAATTAAAAAATGGTTGGTGGCACAATAATATTAGGTAGGTTTGGTGGAATAGTGACAGTTAGGTGAGTGTTGAATTCAAAGTCACATAATACTGTGAAACATAAAAATGCAAATAATCGTTATATATACCAAGACTGTAACAGTACCTTTAAATATATTTTAACATTTGGTAATTAAAAAATTAAAAGAGCCAATTTACCTACTAACTTCGAAAGCTATAATCAGTTAATAATCCAACTGCATTAACCTTAGTTAGACTTAATTAAACTAAAAAATCCACTAAAATCACACAATTAACCAAGATAAAACTACCAGATAGATGAAAACAAACCTGTAGTACCCTTTCCAACCGGACCTACACAAATTCGAATAGTATTGTTGACAATTGTCTAACAATTAGAAATTCGTAAAAAATCTAGCAAGGAAAGGTTTTTTTAGCATTATCAATACAATACAAATAAAATAGTAAAAGTGATTAAAAAATAATGTGAAACGGACCTGCAATACTCTTTCCGATTGGAGCTTTGCAGAAATTATTGATAGATAAACTAAAGTATGATTGAAATGGGAGGATGGAAATAAGAATTAGCAAATGATTTATGGGACTGCTGACAGATAGAATCTCTAATGGATAGGAATCTACTCCTCTATACTTATAGAATGATCCAAAGATTTACTATTCATACTACAGTAAATACTACAGGTGTAGCATTATTATTGTAACATAGATAGAATACTGTAACATTTAAAAAATTATTGTGGCAAAAAAAAAATTTATTGTAGCATTTAAAAAAGAATTATTGTGCTAAAAAAGGGGTCGTGATTTACACGGGGTGCATACTAGTTAATTAGAATGCAAGAAAGTTGAACACTTTTTAAGATAAAAGAGGTCGGCTAGACCAGCAAAGAGATTTCTGTTTGCATGGACGGAAAAAAAACATAGATAAATTTGAATAAAAACAAAACAATTTTCTGCTAAATTACCTTATAGTTTTTACTTTTTTCCTAGAATATCAATCTGCAGGATCTTATCCGCCTCTTCCTTCTCTAAATTGCAAAATGTTCAAAATCCACAATGCTAAAAAAATTCAAAAAGGAGACAAAGAGCCAATCTGGGAAATTGAACGTGATTTCTTAGGTTGACGGAGATGAGGAGCCGATCTGGGGATTAGAAGAAAGGGGGAAAGGCGATTGTGAATAAAAGATTTAGAAAACTAAACCCAATGGTTAAGATTCGGATAAGTAGATCAAATGGTTAAAATTAATTTTTTTATTTTTTATTTAAGAAAATAATTTTAAAAAAGAGGAAACTGCCAAGTGGTGCATGGAATGGTAACAGATTTAATAAAGGATATAGATGTTCTTAGGTTATTTTTATATGAATACATAATCAAGTCATTATATTAGAAAATAGTGATGGTTTTGATTGTTTGATTGATTGCCCATTGGTTTAAAAAAAATCTTTGCCATTGGTTTAAATCCAACAACCTATAATGTTCAACTCACGTTAAGAAAATTGAGCTCGTCATACTCACATATCGATTTTATATATATATATACATATAAGTTAATTATAATAATACGTATATATAATATATATATATATATATATATACATATATAATAATATATTATACTAAATATACCTATATAATGGAAAAATGGAGAACATTGGTACCAAGTTGCTTAAAACGACTTGGTAGTGATGTGACCTAATCTTACCCCTACATCACACCTAGAAGATAGAGCTCAACCACATTTCACCAACTCTAATGTAGATGTAGGGACAAGATTAGATCTTACCTTGCTCGGTGGAAAAAAGGAACCAACTTTTCTCTTTTTTTTTCTGGTTTCGTTCAAGCAGCTTAGTAATGATTGGCTGCTCAATGTATCATCTGCTAGATGAAGAGGGAGGGAAGTCATCAGGATGTGAAGCTTTACAAGCCATCAACAGAATGTCTCGATTCGCTGTGAAGAAAGATCGAAGACGCAGATTTTCTGACGGGCTTAACAGCGCGATCACTCAACCAAATTTGCAAGCAACCCCGGGATGAAAAGATTTTGAGCACTCGGGAAGGCGCTCTGAAGTCTGTATTGTTTGGCTATCTTTTCGGGAAGGACGATGCCCTACGCATATCAATTCTTTTTTTTTTCTTGGCTATAGTGTGGAACACAAAGGGTAACATTGTTATGACTCATCCACCCATCGCCTTTACCTTTCTCGGAATCTTTTCTCTCTTTAGGATCTACCCTTCTTTGCCCCTGCTATTGATGGACTCCTGCTTGGCTAGACTGCTTTAAGCTTTCACACGAGCATTAGTCGGTAGGAGTCATCAGTACGGGAAAAAGAAGATGAGTTTGTGGCTAACCTTAACCGATTAAAGCTGCTCTCCCCTAAAGCGTCGAGGATAGCTAAAGGTAACAGGGTTCCCGAAAGGGGGCGAAGTCCGGCTTCCCAGCCTTTCCGTCGTCATGGGAGTGAGCAAAAGCTCGGGAAGAAGACCTATCCCTAAACACAAATCTAATGCATTTTGGAACTTTCGCTAGCTATGAGTTCCGAATTTACGAGATCAATAAAAAATCTGTCCCTTTGTGGGATTGGTGACACCTGTACCACACTCTATGACACACACCCCTAGTTGTAGTAGATGAGATTTTTTCTACTCGCTTGAAGAAAACTCGCTGAGCTTGGATTTTCTTTTCCCCGGCCTCTCGCATCATCTTCAATTTCATGCGTTCTCATGCCAGATTTCACCTCCTAGCATGGTTCATCCTTCGGAACCATATCACATCCCGGATCTGATGAAAAAGGATGAATTGAGACGGTATTTTCTTAATACGTAATTATCTTGAATATATCAACCATTTCTTTATTTTTCGATCACCGACACCTGAATTCACACTCGAATTGAACTGAATCAAATATTTATTTATTCTCAGACTATTGATTTGCTTTCACTCCTTTCATTCGATTGATGTGGTTCTAGCTTGTTTTAAGGAGCTTATAGCAAGTTTTGCTTTGTCCCTCTTGACGTCGCTGGTAATCCCAACTCGTGTTTCCCCTAATATCCTCCCTTTACAAAATAATGGGCTATACATCCTCCTCGCATTTATGCCGGAGCTTTATGTCACCTCCATGCTGGCTGATTCAGAAGGTGTTCGGTCTACCGTAGGCCATATCATGACCAAGTTGCTTGGAGCAACTTGTTTCCAAGTTATATATATATATATATATATTAGTTTTTATGCACATGCAATGCACGAGATTAATATCAATATTATTTATTTTTTGCTTTATTTTCTTATTATAAATCTGTCAAATACATTTTGAGTCCAAATTGTTAGGGTTTATCTAACCCCTGATGCGATTTGGAAATAGAGATGAGAGAGAAGAGAGAAGAAAAAGCAGTCACAAACACACAAGATTTACGTGGTTCACTTCTCGATGTGAGAAGCTACATCCACGGTTGTCGCAGGAGAAAATTCCATTATTTTATTCTTTGTTACAAGTTGCCCTATTCACCCTTTAAGTACAAACAAGGGTTAATACAATCAGAATTCAAACAGGTCAAAAAACTGAACCAGGCTCAAACCAGATTCGCAGTCGATCGCAAAGCACAATCGCAGTTGATCGGAAAAACTACAGAGACTCAGGAAAGTCTCTAGACTTTTGGTGGTCGACCGTCGCGCCATGCGCGGTCGACCAGAAAATTGACAAAGGTCTCTGGACTTTTGGCGGTCGACCGCCATGCCACGCGCGGTTGACCGCGATCTGCTCCTGAGTAGTGCAGGATCCGTGCATGTTTGCGATCGACCGCATCACTTACATGCGGTCGACCGTGAATCTGCCAGAATGTTTCTTCGTCATTTTTCCTGAACTCCTTCGCCGACGATTCTATCCTTCCAGTTTCTTCTGTTCCACTTCACTTAGAAGTATAGGGCAAGTTGATAGTTTGGCTCCACACAACCTAACAATCTCCGACTTGGGGACTAACTTTCAATCTTTATCACCTCTTCCTGTGGCGACGGCCTCCCATCTTATCAAGTGCTGAGGCCAACTAAAGTTGAACACAACTTCAGTTTCTCCGTAGTGACAGTCTTCGTTAGCATATCAGCTGGATTCTTGCTTCCTTGAATCTTCACAAGTTTCAATATGTCATCATGCAATGCTGACCTTATGAAGTGATAACGGACCTGTATGTGTTTGGTTCTTGCATGAAAAGCTGGGTTCTTTACCATATGAATGGCGCTCTGGCTATCACAGTGTAAGACACTCTTCTCACTTTTCTGTCCCAACTCCTCCTAAAATCCCTACAACCATATCATCTCTTTGCTAGCCTCTATCACAGCAACATATTCTGCCTCTGTGGTCGACAAGGCAACAATCTTCTACAACTAAGAAACCCAACTGATGGTTGTAGTACCCAAAGTGAGCACATATCCCATAGTGCTCCTCCTCTGATCTATCTCACCAGCATAATCTGCATCAACAAATCCATGCAGAACTAACTTGCCTCTCTTGAAGCATAAGCAATTTTCTGTTATACCTCGCAGATACTTTAAAATCCACTTTACTACTTCCCAGTGCTGCTCTCCTGGAGTGGTGAAGGGAAGAGTTAATCAGATAGACAGAGGAACGAGTTAGAGAAAAGAGAGAGAGAGGGAGAGATAGATAGAAAGAGAAATCTCTTTCTTTGTGCGATTCTCTGGTTAGAGAGTGATCTCTTTTGTAATCTTCTCTTTTGTCATGTAGTTTTTCTCCTTGTCACTCACCGGACACTGCTCTTTAGCCAATCTGAAATGACTAGCTAATGGTGTGCTAACGGCCGTAACATCACTCATCCCGAATCTCTCAAGCACCTGTCTAATATAATCGGCCTGAGATAATCTCAATGTACCCAAAGACCTATCTCTGCTAATCTTCATCCCAGATATCAGCTTCGCTGCGCCTAAGTCCTTCATATCAAACTCACTAGACAATTGTTTCTTCTGTTGGCCCTATGGTTTTGATGATGATTTGTCAAACAATTTATAGCTAATCTATTTTCTAGTTTTTATGGTTTGTTTTTTCTCTATACAGGGATTCAACACATGGTGATCAAGAGTTAAAGATTCAAGTTCATGTGTGCGCTTTCTCCTACGTATAAGAGAAGTTTACTTACATATATCGTATGACTATATTTAAGCTCAATATGTAAACACAACACAAGTTTGACTTTTTCTATCTATGACTATATTTAAGCTCAATATGTAAACACAACACAAGTTTGACTTTTTCTATCATACAAATGATTTGTTATCAAACTTTGTTACAATAGTTTTTATTTCATGTTTACATCTCCCTCATACTTCATAATATATATATAATGTACGCATGATATATATACACAAGTATACAAGTCATACTTCAATTTTTTGTGTTCACGAAAAACAGGTTTTATGTACACTTTTCAAAAACAGTGAGTTTTCACAAACAAAAATTGTATTTTAAAAAATTCCTTTTCAAACATGTTTATTTTATCATTTAGAAACTTTTTCCAAAGTTTTACTATTTTTGGAATTGATTTAATATTTTTATTGTATTTTTAAAGTCAGCCAAAAACCTGTAAAAATCTCTGTGTCAGTTTGCGGTCGACCGTCAAAGTCGACCGCCTGCAGTTCAAAATCCTATTTTACCTTTTAATGGCTCGCGGTCAACCGTGACGGTCGACCGTGGCTCATCCAGAGACTTTCGCGGTCGACCACCACGGTCGACCACCTGGTTTCCAAAGCTATATTCTTGTTTTTTGTGCTTCGCGATCGACCGCCAGCTTTTCACGGTCGACCGCCAGCTTTTCACGGTCGACCACCGTATTGACCGTTGTGTTGCAACGGCTATTTTCTAATTTGATTCTCTAGGGGTATTTTGGTCTTTTCAATGTTGTTTTAGCTGATGTCTTGAGTGGGTATAAATACCCCAGTGTCTTCCTCTTTTAATATACCAAGAGTTTTTGTTTACAGTGAGTTTTTATCAAAAGATTAGCAAGTGTTTAAGTTGGTTTTGTTGGTCTGTTTCAAAATAAGTTTTCTACAGCAAGAAGAGGCTTTCAATTCCAACTGAGGATCTTATCCTCATCATCTTCTACAGTTCTTCCTGTTTATTAAGAAGTTTTCTAAACTCATTTTTATATAGCTTGTTATTTCATTTTCATATCTTAGCTATATTATTTGAGTTACATATTTTCTATTCACTTTTATCACACACACTTTATTGAGCTTATAATATTTCCATACAATATATTGTTGGGTAGTGGTGTATGATTTAGTGAGAGTGAGCTTCATTGTGTTCTAATTTACTATCGAGAACAAATCATTGTATTCAAACCCTTATTGTGAGTATCACTTGTAATACACTTATACACCAAGAGAAGTGTGAGGCATGAGACGGGGTCGAATCCTGTGAGTATCACTTGTAATACACTTATACACCAAGAGAAGTGTGAGGCATGAGACGGGGTCGAATCCAATAGGAGTGGCGTCGGTTGACAAACCTAGAGAGAGGTTGTATCCGAGCACTTGAGGAGGAGGACACGGGCTAGAATCCTACACTTAGTATGTAAAGTGTGATTGCATAGTGTTTGTTGTGTGAGAGTTCTCGGTAAACTTGTAAACCGAGTGTGTAGAAGTTCCGGCTTCCAAACCGGATTGTGATAGTGGAGATCTTCTCGAGGTGAGGAGCGGGGACGTAGGTCATGGGGACCGAACCTCGTAAACATATCGTATGTTTGTGTTTGCTTAGCGTATATTTTATTTGTGCTTATTTTTCACATTGTTGTTCATATCTATCTCATATATTTCTTGCAAGAACAAATTAATCAATATAATTTTAATTGATATACAATCGGGATTAGATTAGCATAAGACCCTAATCACCCCGCCCCC
>NC_033795.1:21290237-21303374 GCF_001876935.1 Asparagus officinalis
CTTTCCCTATGCTCAATGGTGTGTTCGATTCAAACTTTTTATTCAATCTAAACAATTCGATTTATGAGAAATTATTGAGGATGCTTATATTGTTCCCACTTCGGAAAAATCCAAGTGGAATAAAGATGATAAAATAATGTTTAATATGAACTAGCTTTTGTTAGAATATTTGCTTAGTGCTTTTCACTCATCCTTTTCTAACAAATTTGTTCATTTTGATAGTGCTTACACCTTATGGAAATTTATTGAAGCACATCAAGGGGACTTGGAGGCTATCCAACGAGCGTTGGAAAATTCCGCTTCGAGTTCTAAAGAAGCCTTATCCCCATGTACATGACCACTAGGTGATAACCCTAGTGAGGTATGCGAGATTGACAACGATGATGATATTACTTTTGATGAGCTTGCGCTTGAATTTGAAAAATTATACAATAGCTATATTGATTTAAAAAGTAAGCATGTTGATATAAAATCCACTCATGAAACACTATTCACTAAGTTTGATTTCATTGCAAATGAAAATATAATTCTTAAAGAATGTAATAAAAATTTAAGATTAGAAAATGCTAGATTACTTAATGAAAAATGTGATGCCATATTAGAAGTAGAGATTAGTAAAAATAAATTAAACTCTATGATGAATGATCATGTTAATCCTACTTCTAGTAGCAATGCTTGTATGTATAATGATGAGTTGAATCAAATGAAAAAACGCATATCAACCTTAGATTCAATGCTAAACACTTGTATTGCAAATCACAAAAAAGCTTATAGACTTGTGTGCAAAGTCCTATGATAATTCTTCTAAGAAACCTATTCACTATGCACACATGTATGACAAAATTCACAAATATTCTATTTGCGGTCTTAAAGGCCATGTAGCCCAATTTTGTCATAATGCACAAAAGCTTGACAAGCCTATTCATGATTGTGCATCCCATCAAGCTTCGTCATCTCATACTCATGTACACACACATAGTGTAAATCATAAACATACTTATGTGTACAAATGTGAATATTGTGGTCATTTTGGTCATTTGGCCATATTTTGTTTTGACTTGAAAAGAAATTCTCGTTTGCAAAATAATTACAAAGAAAAACCTATTTTTGCAAATAAACCATGTGCACATCATTTCGGTCAACGCAAACCATTCAAACCCCTACATTGCACAAATTGTAATCGTATGGGTCATGTTTACGATTTTTGTTTTGACCGTATCGGTGCACAAAATACGCCTAAATGGGTTCATAACCCTAGGGCCTTGGATTTACATGATGGGGGTCATGTCCCAAATATTATTGGTACCAAAATGATTTGGGTACCAAACTGAGATTTATTTCAAATTTGTGCTTTGTTTTTTGAATAATTGGTTTTTGAGCTTAAATGTTGATTTTTCTTTTTATTAAGCTAAAATAAAATATTTTCATGATTTTTTTTTAAGGTCCAAAATGAAATTTTTCTCAAAATCCAGGTTTAACCAAATTTTTGCTGATATTTTTCTCACGGTCGACCGTAAATGTTTCTGCCTCAGAGAACAGTCTTTGTGACTGTCACGGTCGACCGCCATGGTCGACCGCGAGGGAATTTTTCTATTTTTTTCGGATCTTGGTTTTTATTCGTTAACTTTTCTAAACTCGAATCTTTTACCACCTTTGATCTCATCTATGAATCGATCCAGGCCGTTGCTTCATCCTCACATAGATTCGACCCTTTCTCTTCCAATCATTCTAATTTTTCCCTAAAATTTGTCGATTCCTGCTCATCTCCTCACGGTCGGCCGCCAAGTTTTCTTCAATCAACTGCGGTCTCCCCTGAGGATCGTTTCTTCACTGAATTGTTTGGGTAATCTCTCCTCTCATCATTATTGTTATCATTCACTTCTTAGGGTTTCATTCTCAATTTCTAGGGTTTTTGTTAGGTTTGATCTTTCAAGTTCTATTGTTGATCTTATACCATGCCTCCTAGAAAGAAATCTAAACAAGATGTTGGTTCTTCCTCTAGTGCCACTAATTATGGGGTTTTTTTGCTTTTCAAATCCCTAGTTAAAAAATATAGGGATCTTTGCAAGCTAAAAATCCTATCAGGTAGATACATCAAATATGAGAAACTAGCCATTTATAACATTCATGAGATTTTATCTGATGTTGGGTTACATAATCTGTTAGATGAGGAACGTAAGGTTCCTTATTACCCATTTCTTGTCTATCTGTTTTATGCAAACTTATTTGTCACCTCTTCAGCTGATGGTCTTCAAACCATACATACCTCTGTTAAAAATGTTCAGATATCATTTTCTACTGACGAGCTTGTGGGAATCCTAAAGATCCCGTCAAGTGACGTTGAGCTTATGTTCATTGAACACACTGATCAGAATGTGAACAATCTTCTGTTTAAACCCGGTTGCTCTTATCTTATGAACAACAAGTCACTTAATCTCACAGGCAAAATTATCGCACGAATTGTTGCTCAAAACCTCATTCCTAAAACCAGTAGCTTTGATCACTTTGCTCCTGACAAAGTAAATGTTGTGTATGCTATTTTTGCCAAGATAATAGTGAATTGGGCAAATGTTTTTCTTAAAAATATGGCATGCAAGCATTTTAAGTTCCTCCCCTTTGGTTCCTTCATCACTATTATCCTTCCACACTTCGGTGTTGATCTTACTCATGAAACCAAAGTTGATCCAAGCAAGGAGTATTTTGATAGGGTTGCCCTCCATCGAATGCAACTTACAAATTTCTTATCTTCTGCTCCTACTGAACCATCATCCTCTCGATCTCGTTCTAGAGCTTCTACCATTTCTGCTTCTGAGGTCTTTGACCGTCTGGATCGTTTTGAGACTCAGGTCTCGAGCATTCAGAAGGATGTTAGGACTCTCCTAAGTCTTCAGCGTCAGACTCTTGGGATTCAGGATCCCTCTCCCGGCTCTGACACTGGATCTATAGAGGAATCTAAAGAAGGATCTGCCTCTGGCTCTGGTTCTGGATCTGGCTCTGCATCTGAATCTGATGATGGTGGTGATTGATGCTGGATTTTATGGATTTATGTTTTGTAGAACTAAAACTGAATATTTATCCTTTGTTATAAAGTTGTAATAACTTTTATGATTTGTGACTGAAAACTGTGTGATCTTGTGGAACTATTTATGTTTCTTGTGGTTATGATAGCTTATGACTGTCTTTTTATGGTTCTTATATCCTTTGAACAAATGTATTTTGAAAACATGCTGTTAAGGGTGCTTTTTGTTAAAAGTTTGGTTTGGCTTCTAATTTCATATGCTTATGATCTTAGTAGCTTGTTAAAATGTTTATGGATGTTTATGGATGGTATCAGCTATGGATGTTTATGGTTTATGGATGTTTAGCCCCTATATATGTTCTTTCTTTTGTTGTTATGTCATTTATGCAAATTAACAGGGGGAGGATTGACTATACATTTGCTTAACATTTGTGCATGAATGCAGGGGGAGCGTTGCTCCTATTTTTTCCCTTTTTTGAAGTTGTCAAAGGGGGAGAAAAACTACATGTTTATTGGTTTATTCATGTTGATGTAAAAACTACATGTTGATGTAAAAACTACATGTTGATGTTTGGTTTATTCATATAAATTTTATCTCTTTTAATAAATTGTTTGCCATCATCAAAAAGGGGGAGATTGTTGGCCCTATGGTTTTGATGATGATTTGTCAAATAATTTATAGCTAATCTATTTTCTAGTTTTTGTGGTTTGTTTTTTCTCTTTACAGGAATTCAACACATGGTGATCAAGAGTTAAAGATTCAAGGTCATGTGTGCGCTTTCTCCTACGTATAAGAGAAGTTTACTTACATATATTGTATGACTATATTTAAGCTTAATATGTAAACACAAAACATGTTTGACTTTTTCTATCATACAAATGATTTTTTATCAAACTTTATTACAATAGTTTTTATTTCATGTTTACATCTCCCTAATACTTCATAATATTTATATAATGTATGCATGATATATATACATAAGTTTACAAGTCATAGTTTAGTTTTTTGTGTTCACGAAAAACAGGTTTTATGTACACTTTTCAAAAATAGTGAGTTTTCACAAACGAAATTTGTATTTCCAAAAATTCCTTTTCAAACATGTTTATTTTATCATTTAGAAACTTTTCCCAAAGTTTTACTCTTTTCAAACATGTTTATTTTATCATTTAGAAACTTTTCCCAAAGTTTTACTATTTTTGGAATTGATTTAATATTTTTATTGATTTTTAAAGTCAGCCAAAATGTAAAAAATCTCTGTGTCAGTTTGCCGGTCGACCGCCTGGAGTTCAAATCTCAATTTACCTTTTAATGGCTCGCAGTCGACCGTGGCTCATCCAGAGACTTTTGCGGTCGACCGCCACGGTTGACCGCCTGGTTTCCAAAGCTATATTCTTGCTTTTTGTGCTTCACGGTTGACCGCCAGCTTTTCATGGTCGACCGCCAGCTTTTCACGATCGATCGTCGTATTGATTGTTGTGTTGCAACAGCTATTTTCTGATTTAATTCTCTGGGGGTATTTTGGTCTTTTCAATGTTTTTTTAGCTGATGTCTTGAGTGGGTATAAATACCCAGTGCCTTCTTCTTTCAATATACCAAGAGTTTTTGTTTATAGTGAGTTTTTATCAAAAGATTAGCAAGTGTTTATGCTGGTTTTGTTGGTCTGTTTCAAAAGAAGTTTTCTACAGCAAGAAGAGGCTTTCAATTCCAACTGAGGATTTTATCTTCATCATCTTCTACAGTTCTTCCTGTTTATTGAGAAGTTTTTTAAACTCATTTTCATATAGCTTGTTATTTCATTTTCATATCTTAGCTATATTATTTGAGTTATATATTTTCTATTCATTTTTATCACACACTATATTGAGCTTATAATATTTCCATACAATATATTGTTGGGTAGTGGTGTGTGATTTAGTGAGAGTAAGCTTCATTGTGTTCTCATTTACTATCGAGAACAAATCATTGTATTTAAACCCTTATTGTGAGTATCACTTGTAATACACTTGTACATCGAGAGAAGTGTGAGGCGTGAGACGGGGTCGAATCCAATAGGAGTGGCGTCGGTTGACAAACCTAGAGAGAGGTTGTACCCGAGCACTTGCGGAGGAGGACACGGGCTAGAATCCTACACTTAGTGTGTAAAGTATGATTGCATAGTGTTTGTTGTGTGAGAGTTCTCGGTAAATTTATAAACCGAGTGTGTAGAAGTTCCGGCATCCAAACCGGATTGTGATAGTGAAGATCTCCTCAAGGTGAGGAGCGGGGACTTAGGTCGTGGGGACCGAACCTCATAAACATATTGTATGTTTGTGTTTGCTTAGCGTATATTTTGTTTGTGCTTATTTTTCACATTGTTGTTCATATCTATCTCATATATTTCTTGCAAGAATAAATTAATCAATATAATTTTAATTGGCATACAATCGGGATTAGATTAGCATAATACCCTAACCCCCCCCCCCACCTCTAGTGTCTAACATCTTCAGCTTCTTGATCTCTCTCATGTCTGAACCGGTTACTCGCATGTCGTCGACATATAATAACAAAATAATATAACTGGTGTCAAACTTCTTGAAAAAACAACAATGAACAACATTGCACCTGGAGTATCCGTTCTTATGCATAAATCCATCGAACTTCTTGTACCATTGCCTTGGAGCTTGTTTCAGGCCATACAACCTCTTTTTCAATCTGCATACCATCCTTTCTTTTCCTTTCTGAGCGAACCTTTATGGCTGCTACATGTATATTTCTTCCTCTAGGTCACCGAGGAGGATGGTTGCCTTCACATCTAATTGCTTGAGATGTAGATCTTCAGCTGCAACAATACTCAGAACAAATCTGATGGTAGTCAATTTGACTACATGAGAGAAGATCTCTGTGTAATCAACTCCTTCTTTCTGCTAAAATTCTTTGACCACCAATCTAGCCTTGTATCTCTTGGAACCATCATGTTCCTCCTTGATTCTGTAGACCCATTTATTACTCAAGGCTTTCTTCCCCACTAGTAACTTCGCAAGTTCCCAGGTCTTGTTAGTGTTCAAGGACTTTATCTCATCTTTCATAGCAAGCTCACACATGCTCACATCATCCACTCGATATGCTTCATCATAAGTTTCTGGCTCTCCACCATCACTCAATAATAGGTAGTTCAAATAAGCTTTGGACTACAATGATGGATACCTCGGATTTGGCTTGGGAACCCTTGTTGTCCGCCTCAACTCTCTAACGGGAGAAACAGGATCTGCATCTTCATTTGTCCCCTCTAAGGTAGTCTCTTCCATCAACTCTTCTTCTGCCTCTTCTGCTGCTTCCTCATCAGAACTGGCTTCAAGGTTGCCTCCATTTGAAGCATCATCTGACTCATAGTATCTGGGCTCAAACTGCACCGAACTGGTGGGCTGAGCGACATCACGATCATTATAGATAACTGCTTCATTGAAGACCACATCCCTGCTTCTGATGATTTTCTTATTCTGGTCATCCCAGAACTTGTAGCCAAACTCATCACCATCATAGCCAATAAAATAGCATTTTAAGGATTTAGAATCAAGTTTATTTCTAACATGATCACTCAAATGAACATATGAAACACAGTCAAATACTCTCAGGTGAGAAATGTTTACCTTCTTTCCACTCTAAACTTCTTCAGGTATTTTGTGCTCTAAAGGTATTGATGGTCCTCGGCTGATCAAGTAGGCAGCTGTGTTTACTACTTCTTCCCAGAATTGCTTTGGGAGTCCTGTTTGTAGTCTCATGATTCTGGCTCTCTTAGTTAATGTTTTGTTCATCCGTTCTGCTATGTCGTTCTGCTGTAGGGTACCTGATACTGTCCTCTCCAATCTGATGCTACTTTAATAACAAAACTTCTTGAACTCTGAATCTTCATATTCACCGCCATTGTCTGATCAAAGCTTCTTGATCTTCAAACCGGTTTCATTTTCTACCATAGCCTTCCACCTCTTGAAGACTTCAAACACTTCTGATTTGTGTTTCATGAAATAGACCAAAGTCTTCCTCGAGTGATCATCTATGAAGGTCACAAAGTATAACCTTCCACCAGTGGATTGTACTGATGCTGGACCCCACATATCTGTGTGAACTAGCTCAAGCTTTTCTTCTATAGGATTTCTGCCAACCCTTTTGAAGCTTATTCTCTTTTGTTTCCCAATGATACAACTTTCACAAAAGTCAAAATCAGCCAACCTCAAACCGGGTAACTTTCCATTCGACTGCATAACCTTCAGGCCTTTGCTACTCATGTGACCAAGCCTCTAGTGCCACAAATTTGGGTCTTCCTTGCTTTCAGCCACTGTAATAGAACCACGTGCATCTGTCGTCATATAGAGAGACCCAGTCTTCGTACCACGGGCTACATCCATGGACCCTTTGGTAACCTTCCACGTATCACATGCGAAGGTTGATACATATCCCTCTTTTGCTAATTGTCCTATGGAAATCAGATTCTTCCTCAAACTAGGAACATGTCTCACATCACTCAGCTTCCATATAGACCCATTGAGTTTGATCTGCATAGCTCCTTTGCCAACAATATCACAGGGCTGATCGTCACCAAGAGACTTTTCATTCCTGAAACATAATTCTCAAATAAATCTCTATTTGAGGTAGCATGAAACAACGCTCCTGAATCCAGCACCCACGATTCTGTCTTGCTCTCTAACGAGCAAATAAGGGCATCATTTGATTCTCCTGAGGTGACGTTCGCTTCAGTCTTGTTCTCCTTGTCCTTCTTGGGTTCTCTGCACTGATTCTCATAGTGGCCAAACTTGCCATAATTCCCGCAATTAATCTCCTTCTTGCTTTTACGATTTCTGGACTTTGATCTGCCGTTCCTCGAATTAGATCGTCCACGACTATTCCATCTATTTCTGTTTCTGTTTCTGCCTCTACTCTCAAAGTTTAACGCTGACCATTTGTAAGGACCATGAATTTTGATACTAGTTAAAATAAATTTTTGGTATTTTAAAATATTTAATTATGATTTTTAAAAGATTATTTGTATTTTTCTCGATTTTCTATAATTTTCTATGATTTAAAAATCTGATTATATATTTATTTAAATGATTTTGATATTTATAAATTTATTTTATGCGGTAAAAATTTCTAGAATTAATTTGTTGTGTTATCGGTACTATTACATAATATTTTAAATAATATATTGTATTATTAATATTATTACAAATTATTTCATATAATACATAGTATTATTAATTACGTGTATTGGTATAATTTATTGTATTATTTCTACTGTTACATATTATCTGTCTTATTAGTATAACTAGTACGTTTTACTGTGTTTATAATTATCCCATAATTATTTGATTTTAAATTTAAGTAAAAATATTTTTATTATTAATTATTCTTGTTTAATTATACAATATGGGTATATTTTAACTATTTTGTTTCAATTGCTGTAATAGAATAACATGTACGTTTTTAATTATAGTTAATTATTATATAATTAGTTTAATTTTTAAGTACCCGTAATTATTTATTGTAATTATTTTCGTTTAGATATTATATGGTCTCTATATAATATATATCTATATATACCCTCTCTCTTCCCTCCGTCACGCCGCCACCCAATCTTCCTCTCTGCGCTTTTTTTTTTTCTTCTTCTCAATCACGGAACCGTACCCCCTCATCCTTCAACCGCAACGCTCGCCAAGACCCCGCACCGTCGCCGGACCCACCAGGCCACGCCCCGCGCCTCCCCAATCGCCAGTTCGCCGCACCTCGTCGACCCCACAAGCCCGCCTTCAGCCGCAGCTCTCTCTGCCAGCCCCTCCTCGACCAACCCCCGCCACTTCCACCTTCTCCACCCGGACATGCATCTCCACTCTCTTCGCACGACCAGCCGAGCCATCGACTGTCTCATCCCATGCGCCTCCCACCTGACAGGCGCCTGAGACACTCACCGCCGACCTTCTCCTCCGCGACGCCGCCGCAGTCGTCCTCCTTCAACCACGCCACAACCACCTTCAGCCTCCACCTCCGACAGCCTCGTCGCATACCCCAGATCTGTCCCCGACCAACCCCTCTCTCCTCCCCGTCGAGATTCCACGTCGTCGCCCCCTTCACCCCGCTGTCCGCACTGTCATCCCCTGCAGCGCTTCCAGCAGCCCCACGGTGACGCCGACAGCCTCAAACCGCCGCAGTCGATACGTTCCACGAACCTCGAGGCAAGATCCCGCATCTTCTTGTCGTTTCAATAATTATATATTATATGTGTAGATTAGTTTGTAGTATAATTATCTGCGTGGGTTTGATGAATAATATTGAATGAATAATAGTTATGTAATGAATTAAAAGAATTTAATTCGACAAAAGAATCATTTTTAGATAATTATAATAATTTAAAAGAATTTATTTTGGAAAATGAATTAGTTTAGATTAATTGTTAAGCAAAATAATTTAAAATGAATTAACTTAGAAAAAGATTATTTTCTGAATTATGTAGATGTTGTTTATGATTTATAATTCTTATTTTGATTATCTGATATGTTATAATATTATTGCACATGATTAGTTGCGTTGATTGTTTATTGTTGTGATTGAGAATTGTTAGGAGTTCATGACTATAGTGACCGGTATGATACAGTTAGGATCTAGAACCTCGTGTGTAGTTAACCTGGAATTACGAGAATTGGAGTGAGAAGTCTTGGTCCATGTGAGCAGTTGGGATTGTTGATGTGTATTTCGGGCTCGCGCCGGTGAAGTTTGTGTAGTCACCGGGGTGGGTCTGAGGAGTTGAGATATTTATGATTGTGGTTGTATTCCAGGCTCGCGCCGGTGAAGTTGTTGTAGTCACTGGGGTGGGTCTGAGGAGTTGAGATATTTTTGATCGTGGTTATATTCCGGGCTCGCACCAATGATATTCCTGTGTAGCGTTAGGGTGGGTCCGAGGAGTTGTGATATGTGGTATTATTAATTATTTCCAGGCTCGCACCAACGATATTCCTGTGTAGTGTTGGGGTGGGTCTGAAGTGCAGTGATATGTGATTGTTGATTATTTCCAGGCTCGCACCAATGATATTCCTGTGTAGTGTTGGGGTGGGTCTGAGGGTGGAAGTGAAACGTTACGTGTGGATGATTTGTGAACAACCGGTTATTCGTGAATATGAGTTTTGACTATATGTGAGAGGTAGACCAGTGACTTGATATAGGATGATTAGCTACATGACCTTGTTGGTTGAACGAATTATATTTCTTTCCATACCTAGATTAGGATTAATATTTAATTATCTATAATTTGAGACATATGGTATATACATGAGGGTTTCCTTGTTTGGATTATTTCGCTCGACGTACTACGTCTCGAGTTATAGATCTTTAAGTATTAATTCTATCTATGGGTATGTCCTTATTACTCGGATGATTATGGATTCTTATGATCGTTATACTCTAGTAGCGGATTGTATCTAGCTTGTTAGTATTCCAGTTGCATGTTCCTATTGTTACTACTATCATTTCATGACCCGATTTCTGTTATTGCATTGGTCACTCTTCTATTATCTGTTATTGTGTTGGTCATTCGACCATTCCTATTCTCTTTGTGGGATCTTGCCGTGTGCCATGCACCCTGACGTACACCTGTTTTCTTTGGTGTACGTCAGACTTAGATGAAAAACATGTTTAGTTAGGAGATCGCCAGGAGCCAGAGGATTCTCGGCAGGAGTGCCTTGCAGACGTAGCAGAAGAAGAAGCCAAAGCTTAGTCATTCCTTTCAGTTTGTTTTGTAGTACTTTCATTTCCTTTTGTTCAATGTATATTTATTTTCTCCAGTATTTCATTCAGATAGTTTGTATAAGGGCATGTTTGACCCGTATTTTTATGTCTCGGATGTTATCCCATTTGTGATATGATATTTGTTTATTCTGAGTTGTCTATTATATTCTTGCTGATTGTGATCGGGGACCTGTGACTTCGCATTGTACTTATTTCCAGACGCTTAGCGTATTGGATTGAGAAGAAAAGAAAAGAGAAAGAAAAAATGATAGTTGTAGGCTGTCTAAAAATCACAATAGATAGCTTATCCTCCATCAACCACCGATGATGGAAGTTACAATCTGACGACTTCCAGAAGGCTGTAATCTGAAGACTTTCACGTAGATCGCTGAAGGTTACAATCTGACGACCTTCACAACAACCGATGAGAGCTCTACTTCAACAGCCTTCACAATCAACATCGGGAGTTACAATCTGACGACTCTCATATTCTCAAGGAGCCAAGACGAAGATTACAAGACAATGATCTTTGCAACGCTATGACAAAAAGAGATTACTTGGTGATAATCTCTGCAAGGCAAGACGCGGAGGTCCTCCCCGCGTCTCAACATCAAAACGCCAGGGTCGAACCCCGCGTTACAACATCAAAACACCAAGGTCGAACCCGCGTTACAACATCAAAGCTGAACGGTTCTAAAACCGTTTCCCACGATTTGGGGGCGGTTACACCCCATTATGGAGAGAATTAAGGGGGCGGTTACACCCCTTAATTCCCTATAAATATGGGTAAACTTAACTGAGTTCGGGGTTGGATTTTCTTGGCTTGGATCGACCACTGGAGACAGGCTTTTGAGGAGATCGACATCATCTTCCAACGAAGATCATCTTCAACTTCAGCAACAGGGAGCCTCTGTCCTTGGCTTACAACCGATCTTCGGTTCAAATCAACTCTTTTTTAAGAGTTCAAACTCGATCAGAGTTATCAACTCATCAAGAGTTTTAAACTTGCCACGCAAGTTCTCCACAACGTCAAATCGTGAGGAGAAGACATCGTTCCAGTGAATCAAGACGTGCGGATCGTCAACGGAGAGAAAACTCGACGCAAGCATTCGGGGGAGGCACTCCATCGCCACCGTGAAGAACCCAGTTTTAAACAAAGGGGAAAACCAAATTCGTTTTCCTCTCTTTTGTAATCAAGTTGTAACCGAGATCAAAGGAATCAAAGTCAAATTTTCTTTATTCTCTTCATTGCAAATTTTTCCTACAAATAATAGTGTATATTTTTTCTCAATCTAATACGTCGCGGGCTTGTTCACGTTCCGATTCCCGGGTATTTTGGGAAGCGGGGCGTGACACCCTGAATTAGAAATTCCTTCCTCTTGCCTTCTAATCTCCTCAGTCATAATCATGTCTACCACTTCTGAAAACTTTAGTTTTGATTTTTTACTTGACCCATTAATAAAAATAACGGTACCCTTCTAACTGTCAGGTAATTGACCAAGAATCAAGAGGGCTTGGATTTCATCATCAAATTGAATATTGATAGAGTTTAGTTGATCCGTGATCTCATTAAACTCATTCAGGTGTTCCTTGAATTTCTGGCTCTCGGACATCCTCAAATTAAACAACTTTTTAATAAGATGTACCTTGTTCGCTGCAGAGGGTTGTTCATACATACTAGACAACGCCGCCATGAGATCCGCCGTCATATTCTGATTCTTGATGTTGAACACTACAGATTTTGACAAGGTTAACCTGATCACTCCAAGGGCCTTTCGATCCAATAGCTTCCACTCTGCATCCTTCATATCTGCTGGCTTCTCTCCCAATGGTAGGTATAAATCCTTCTGATAGAGGTAATCCTTCATCCGCATCTTCCAGAATCCAAAGTTTTTCCCATCAAACTTCTCAATCTTGGATGTCTCCTTCTTAGATCCTATGTCTCTGACCTCAAATCACCTGTGCCAAACCTGGTCGCTCTGATACCACTTGTTAGGGTTTATCTGACCCCTGATGCGATTTGGAAATAGAGATGAGAGAGAAGAGAGAAGAAAAAGCAATCACAAACACACAAGATTTACGTGGTTCACTTCTCGATGTGAGAAGCTACATCTACGGCCGTCGCAGGAGAAAATTCCACTATTTTTGTATTTGTTACAAGTTGCCCTAATCACCCTTTAAGTACAAACAATGGTTAATACAATCAGAATTCAAACAGGTCAAAAAACCGAACCAGGATGAAACCCGATTCGTGGTCGACTGCAGAACACAATCGCGATCGACCGAAAAAACTATAGAGACTCAGGAAAGTCTCTGGACTTTTGGCGGTCGACCGCCGCGCCATGCGCGGTCGACCGCGATGAACTTC
>NC_033795.1:21304799-21388151 GCF_001876935.1 Asparagus officinalis
AAAATCAACAGAGGTCTCTTGACTTTTGGCGGTGGACCGTCACGCCATGCGCGGTCGACCGTGATCTTCTCCTGAACAGTGCAGGATCTGTGCACATTTGCGGTCGACCGCAGCACCTACGTTCGGTCGACCGTGAATCTGCTAGAATGTTTCTTCGTCGTTTTTCCTGAACTCCTTCACCGAACTTCTTCGTCGTCGATTCTATCCTTTCCAGTTTCTCCTGTTCCTCTTCAATTAGAAGAATAGGGAAAGTTGATAGTTAGGCTCCACACAACCTAACACAAATATATAAACCTGGATTATTATATTTTCCATAATCTTTTTAAATATTTTAAAATTTTTGATGAAATGGATTTGTGTGTTAAGACCATGATCAATATACTTTTATATAATTGGATGCCTAATATCAATTTTTTTCAATTTGTACAAATCAAACTTCACGTAATATATTTTATCTATTAGATCATCGATCTCTAATTTGTTTATTTTAGTTATTAAATGTAGTATTAAGTATGAAGAAAAATACAATAATCAGTTGCTGATGGTTAAAAAATACAAATAAATTTCTATAAAAGGAGCTTGATTTTAGGGAAAATATTATTGTAAAAGTAGAAAAATACTTAATAATAAGATGATTTGTACAAGCTCAAAAAAATAAATGCTTATGTAAAGTAAATGCTTTTATCATATAAAATTAAGCTGTAATATAAAATTAAGTAAATGCTTATTACAATTTGCCATTAAATACTTTTGTAAAAATACTTTTATAATATAAAAGGAGCTTGATTTATGGTGACTCTAGTATAATTTTATATTACAATTTCCCAACTTTACTCAAAAAATTAAGCTGTAATATAAAATATATATTGTCCTTTATTCCTTCTTTTTTCATATTTTAATTGAGCTAAGATCAATCCTTCTTCACATTTATTTTTTTAACAATTCTAGAGTAGTGTCTTCATTATCTGCATCACTAAAGCTCGATTTCTTGTGCTATCATATTTTCTTTGGCTCGTTCATCTTTTGTCTTCTCATCTAACTATGCCCGGATTTGAATGTCTTTTTGATTTTCAACACAAAATTCTAAAAATATGCGCTGTGATTATTTTTATGTTTCAATGGGAATAAAGGTTAATTTCATATGTATGAAATTTCTCCTAATTTTTTAATTTATTACTTAAATAATGTTAGGAATTAGCTCTTTTTTCTCTTCAATCAATTCTTTTGCTATGCATCCGATGAGAGTTTATGTTGTATCAAACAAAGTTATTCAATGTATATGAAAAAGAAAGAATGTCAATTTTATTTTTTTTCTTACGCTATTGAAAATAAGTATCATATATACCTTTTATCCATTATCATGATTTCCCTCCTATTATTTAGTTTGTTATATTTCGTAACATAACTGATCACTCGCTTCATGTTAGTTGCTATTGCAAGAATATTTGCATGTAATTTTATAGTTAGTTTATGATTTTACAAATTTATATTTTATTTTGTATTGAAAATTAAAGTATGAAATTTTATAAGTACTTACTATTTTTTTTAATATGTTTTCTAACTGGAACTCAGTTAGTGCTTCTTTGATGGATATCTCTTTTGTTAATGTTAAGTCAAATGATTTGTGGATAGTTATAAATTTTGGGTTTATTCCATTCACTCCTCCATTTGAATGAAAATAACTTGAATTTTTAAAGCATATCTCTAAACTTTTTGATATCTCTCCATACATAACTCCTTGTATTTTATTAATTGTGAATATTATTAAAATCAAAGATCAATGTTTATAAAATATAATTAATTAATTCTAAGCTATATATTATATTTTATTTTGTTATATGTAAAGTAGTCTTCAATTAACTAATGCTACTTATGTATTTTTACTACTCAATGCTATGAGTAAAATTATATTCAATTGTTTTAATTTATATAGTCATTCTTATTTTTAACCTATGAATATTATTTTTTTAAATTTTACACCTTAAGGGATATTTTTAATCTAATAATTATTGCTTTTTTTAGTGGCAACATCTTAGATTATTCTAAGATGCTAAGAAGGTCTAGTGAAATATTATATTAAAAGTTAAATTTACATATCTCAATGAAAGAATTTAAAATAATTTCTCTTTTATTTGTAAAGTTTTCATTTTTTAGGGGTTTTGTGTGATTTTGAACTTTTGAAGTGTTGTCTCTAAAATTTTTAAAACTTTGAGTACGTTTTCTATAGAATTTTAAATTTTCAGTTGGGGCGCTACTAGTTTCCATATTTCATATGTTGGTGCTAACTTTTATAATTTTTGGATACTTGTAGGTCTAACTGTTGACGTTGAAATTTTGAAACTTTGTGTTAATTTTTTGTAAAATTCATATTTTTGGATGCTCCTTTTCCCTTTTCAGCCATACTAGAACCCACAAATCAGCCATACAAAAAGGGGTTTAGTATTTTATTTTACCTTAAATCAGTGCATAAACATGTAGTACTCGAGAAATCCGATGAGGTACCGATTGACAAAGACCGATCCTTTAACCTAAGAACAGATCATTCAAGGAAGCCCAAATCAAACGCACCACAAAAAATTGAGATTCAAGAAAACTAATGAAGCTCGAGCTCAAGTAAGCGAAGGCGTCAAGAACTGAGCACGAGATCTAGAGGAAGACGAAGAGGTGCAAAGAAGTTGTTTGTCACAGGATTTGGGGACGGGAACATGGGGGGAAACCCTAGATTTGCCCAGAATCGACCACGAGAAATGTTATCGGGCTAGAAAATTGGGTATGGGTAGATAGAAATTAGTTTTAAATTATGTGTGTCAGATTTCTGGGTGATTTCAGCCCATTTTGAGAGGGATGTGATTTCTATAAAATGAGGAACTTTTCTCTACTTTATAGAAAACTTTTCTATAATTTTTTTTCAAACCAGACACAATTTATGGAAATCTACAAAAAAAATTTATTTATAAAAATGCCAATGTCAGCCCATTTTTATAAAGGTTTTTATAAAGCTAGTGAACCAAACACCCCCTAAGATAGAGAAAGAGGTAGCAGTGAATCATTTTGTCATTGCAATGTGCTTTCTTTTTGTTCTGGCCATGACATCCGAAGCCCAACTAGGCTGCTTAAATGCGTGCTTGACATACTGCGGCAGCACCAGCGGCATTGTCCAATGCTTGAACTCCTGCCAAGCAAATTGTGTTCTCACAGATGATCAGAAGAAGATAATTAAGGACGTAGTTCAAGCGGAAATTATGAAGATCAATCACATTCCGTCCGTCAAATCTTGATCTTTATTAATCACGGGATGAAAGTTTATTATGTTAATTGTCTGCTAGCTTTTTGTTTCGTTCTAGTACAAATAAAATTGGATGTCAGGATTGTAACTAGTCCTACATTCCAAGTGTTGGTTTGCCTTACATTTTCTAATGAGTAAATGAATATTATTATGTTTTTCCTCGTCGCACTAATCTTGTAGAACTCTTTCTAGGTAGCGAGCTTGTTTTTTATTTTAAATTTAAATTTTGTGAGGTAGAGGATTCTTCAAAATTTCTAATTTAGGGGCTGTATGGTTGGTACAAAAAGTGAAGAAAATGCCCTCAAAAAACTGACACAAAAATTTTTTGTTAGTTTTCCCTTACAATCTAATGTTTGGTTTTATTAGCCAAAATTATAAAGGGCAGAAGGAGAGAAAGTAAATGCCACGTAAGATTTTAAGATGATTGTTTTTGACTACCAAAAGCCCGAAAACAGAGAAAAAGCTAAGAAAGAATGCATCCGTACTGAGCTGTAGAGAAAAGGGGGACAAACTAGGGGGACCCCCTCTATTGTCTCCGCGTCCTCATATCTTTACCGCTCTCTCTTCTTTTTCTACAGCTTCTAGATCCCTCATTCCCTATTTCTTCTTCACCCTCCTGCTTCATTGCCGATCGGAAATACTCGAAGTCGACCCCCTTGCTTCTCAATTGACGTAAAAGTTTCTAAAGCACTGCTCCCCTTTTCGAGTTTCCTTTTCCTTTTCTTTTTTCTTCCCCCCTTTTGGGCTTCTATTTTTGATTGATTTGTTCTATTCTTGTTTTGGCAGAAAAAATTCAGAGGATGAAGTGGGCGTTGAGGGCGGGTCGCTGGACCTCAAATTTTAGATAAAAAAGATGGCTTTAGGAGTATTAAGGAGTGGTTGTAGGAGTGTTTGAGTTGGCAATTTTGAGGGTGTTAGTGTTACTTACCTCCCACCTTTATGTTATGATATGGCTTCCATATAATTTTGTTGCATGACAATCGATACATTTGTCCCCCTCCAAACGAGGAATCCTCTAGTTTCCTACCATCATGCACTTTCCATTCCTAGTCTTATGTGTAGAACCTAGGTGTGTTAAACCGTATCTGTATCCGAGAAAATATTCGTAAACGTATCCGTTAGGATATAATTACTCAAATTTATAATCGATAGGATATGATTACGTATATGGTTTTATAGTGAAATATCTATATCTGTATCCAAAATATCCGAAGACATATTAGTCATACTCTTATGATAGTTTCGATTATTAGATTATGGATTTGTGGTTAATTTTGATGACGAGATGTCTAATCTTAACTTTTTAGTTATAATGAACACATTAACGAACTATTTTGTATTACATGAACTATGTTTTTCTCAATACTATCTAGTTTTCTCTTATCCATTTTGTATCTGCATGCATAACTGTTTATATATCCAAATGTATATCCACAACCATATCCGATTTTAGCGAATATGGATATGAATTTTTCTTACCGATGTATATCCATATCCATATTTGTATCCAAGATGGATAAGCGGATATGGATATGACAAGCATTATATCCAAGCCATATCAGGAACGAATGCATCTGTATTAGCACGTGATGTAGTAATTAGCTTGCTAAAGTAGTTTGTTCATTTTATAGACTCAGACCAGAATATAGCTTGGAGAGGCATGTAGAGTTGAGGTGTTAAAAAGTGAATATATATGAGCAAACTTCATCCGGGAAGAGTGAGGGGAAATACATGCATTGTCCTATTGGTTAGACTCGTTTCTGAAGGTATTGTCTGCCTGCCACTTAGTAATTTGAGATATTCATTACTGAATTAAAATTAGACAAAGTGCAATTTCAATGGAGAACGTTCATAGACTCTAGCCATCTCATCGATCTCCTCCTTAGTGGCAGAAAATTCACTTGGTCTAATCATAGATCATCCCCATCTCTAGCAAGGTTAGACAGATTTTTTGTATCTATGGATTTTAAATCTCACTTCCCTTTTCTCATCCAATTCGCTCATCAATCCCCTTGCTCAAACCACTGCCCAATCATCTTGGACTCCAGCTCTCCTCTGCAACCACCCATGTTCAGATTTGAAAAGTATTGGCTCACATTCTCTTCCTTCACTTCTTTCATCCAATCATGCTGGAGCTCTTTCTCCTCTAAAGATGACCAGTCCACCTCCCTTCCTCTCAAACTTAAACTAATCAAGAAAAGAATCAAATGGTGGAAAAGATCTTTCCTTGGCTCATTCAAACAGCTTCTTTCTAATTCTATGGCAAAACTGGATTCTCTCAATCGTCTAGAAGAATCTAGAGCTCTCACCAATCAAGAATCCCTCCTCAGGCTCAGTTTAAAAGATCAATTTCTTCAACAAGCTAAAGTAGAAGAAATTAAGTGGAAGTAGAGATCTAGAATTCTATGGTTGAAAGAAGGGGATAATAATACTTCTTTCTTTCATAGAGCAAACTCCTTTTGTGGAAGAAAAAATTTCATCCCCCATCTCCTCATAAATAACACTATTGTAGGATCTGAAATACACACACTAGAACACTAGAGGGGGTGAATAGTGTTATTATAAAATTTATGCAAAGTATATAATAAATTACAAAAGACAATAGCATCAATCACAGAAAATCACAATCACAAATAAGAGATTTTATACTGGTTCCACCAATCCGGTGTACATCCAGTCCTGATAATCATATTTTTATTACAATTTTATATCCTCATTATCTATTTTACATGAATAAATATACCATTAATAATTGTTTTTAGATTAGTTTATACATAAATGAATAGAAATATAAATAAATATTATTAAATGTAAAAACCCCTCAAAATCTCTCTTCTCTATTTTTGTAGCATTTTAGAAGCACATTGAAGCAAAAAGCCAATAGAACCGGACTGCTGGACTTGGTTGTAGAGGCTTGGAATTTCAAAATCAAACGTGGATGCAAATAGTTGGAATGAAGTGGACTTTTATGCAAAGATTACAAGGCCGGATTTGTTTTATTTTGCTGCAGAACTTGCTTTGGATTTGTGTGGGCCGGAGATTTTGATTGAAAATCAAATGAATGAGTGGGCCGGATTTGTTTTGGATTTTAATCACATGAATGGGCTGCAAACTTTGATTTTGAAATCAAAACACCATGGGCGGTTTTAGTTGGATTTGCAAGGCCAAAAATGAACAAGACCGGACTTGTTTTTAAACTTAATTGCTGCAGCTCTTCAATCAACGAAAAATCATGGACCTGCTGCATCTTTTTGGAGCTTTGGATTTTCATCAAATGAAAATCAAGTGTGGACCGGACTTGATGGACCAAAATCAAATGGAGCTCTCATAAATTCCAAACTGGACTGCAGAGAATGGGCCGGACATTGCTAAGCTCTTCATTTTTGGGTTTAAAAAAAAATCAATTGGAGCACTCATCACATTGGACCGGACTTGGCACTTGTTGAACTTGGATTTTTCATTTATTTTTAAAAATCATATGGGCCTCTTATGTTGGGCTAGAACAAAAATCAAATTCAAAGGTGGAGATTGTTACTTGGGGCTCAAGACAAATCTAATGGCTCATATTCATTGAAGATTACTATAAATAGGGGTAGAGAGTGAGGGGTTAAGGGTGTGAAAATTTTGTAAACTCCTTTTGGAGAGGAGGGCTACTCTTAATTGAGAAGGCCTTCCAAAAATTATAACTTTAGTTGCAATTAATAATAATAATTTTTTTCCTCTTTAAATTTGTTCTTTCTCCTCTTTGTTGAATGATGAGGATGGAGATGAAGAGCAATTTGAAGGTTTGCATTTCTTTTCTCTTTTATTTCTTTTTAGCAATTTCTTTATTATTGCTTATTAGTTAGATTTAAATTCATGCTTGTAGTGTAGATTTATTTTCTTATCTTTTTATTTCTTTTTGCACTTTAATTTGTAGAGTAGATTTATTTTTCTTGTATTTAAATTTTGTAATATATTTTGTAGTTTAGATTTTTATTTTCTTTGTAGTTAGATTTATTTCTTGTTCATAGTTTAATATATTTTGTAGTTTAGATTTTTATTTTCTTTGTAGTTAGATTTATTTCTTGTTCATAGTTTAGATATTTTTTTTTTTTTGTAATTAGTTCTTTTTCTTATTTTTATTTCTTAAAGATGTGAATTTAATTCTTGTAGGAAGTTTAGAATTATATGAAACTAGTCTAATTTCCTTTATATTGTATGAATTATTCTCTTGCACTTAAAATGTTCATGTTTAGGATAATCAACTAGAGAACTAATCGGTAGAAGAAGAATTTGATAATCTATGCTTATCTTAAATGGTTTGATAGGTTATGCTTATGAATTCTAGGATTATTATCATGTTGTTGTTCTTATCATGAATAGTAATTTTAACTTAGATGATAATTTGATAGGTTACACTTTCCTTAAATGGTTTGATAATCTATGCTTAATAAATCTAAGTTGAAATATGATAAAAAGAGAATAGTTTATATTTTGTAATTGAAATTGGTTAGTGGATTATATTCTAGATTTCTTACCTCTTTTGAATCCTCCATCTTGACTTTCTTAAATTTTCTTTTCATTCTTAGTTTTATTTCTTGATTTTATTAATTCATATTTCTTGCCTTATGATTTCATTTATTCTTTAATTCTTCCTTCTCTCCTCTAAAATTCAATTTATTATCTCTTGCACATAAATCAAAACAACCACTCATCACAATCACACTTATTCTTTATTCCTAATTGTCACGCACAAAATATAAGAACCAAGTTTAATAATCTCTTAAAATCACCTTCTTCGTGGGATCGATATCTTTTTATACTATAACTTGATAAATTGTGCACTTGCAATTTTGGTACATAATTATGCCGCATCAAGTTTTTGGCGCCGTTGCCGGGGAAGGTGCTAAAATAGGATTTTATTAACTTGGTTCTTTAACTTGTGTATTTTTCTTGTGAAGGAACCGCTTGGAGCTTGAAAATCTTGGATTGAAGATCAAGAATTTGGAGCATTGCTTTCGGGTAAGTCTTCTTTCTAGTTTTCAATTCCATCCTCTTTAGCCAGCTTCACAATTAGAGACAATTAGGATTTTTAAACAAAAAAAAGATTTTATTTTTTGTTGATCATAATAAAATTCATCTTTCACTTGGACATTAACTAACAAGATAATAAATTCAAACATGAGTCATCTTCTCGCATTTGATTGTTGTTGACCATAATTAAAAAATATAAAGATTTTCTTTTTATCATCTTTTTTAGTCGCTTTTAATTTCTAGGGTTGCATTTCATATAGTGTAGGAATTCACCAAAGTGATTGTAGCACTTGATTTGGCACACACTTAAAACATTCTTAAGGGCAAAACCCAAAATCAAGATAAGGTAAGGGATTTCATCACCCTTTCCTTAGCCCACAAATCACTAATTCCTCACTTCACAAACCCAAGCCTTCTAAAACTCATTAGACGTTGGCCCCTAAGGATTCGAGCTCAATAAGGAACAAGAAATCCTTAAGTGAACGGTTTAAGTTTTCTCAGAATAATTGGTGTCTAAGGAAAGGTTTAGGGGTTGCGTAAAGCGCCAAGGAAAGATATACTTAATTGATCTTTGATCACCCTCTAGTACTATCCTTACCTGGCTAACTATCTGGGTAAAACTTTGATCTTTTCACTGTAGGAATTTTTGGTTAGGAGCTGGTCTAGTGGAGTTAGGCTAAACCCTAGAATTAGAGTTGATTGAAAAGTGATTGCTTTGATTTGTTTTAGTTAGGATTTTTTTTCTTTTCCTTTATCTTCTCATAAAAAAAACTAATTTTCTTTATTTCCTTTAAAAAAACTAATTTTATTTCTTTCCCTTAAAAAAAATTGTTTTGGTGTATGCAAATTTGGGTTCGGGATAATTTTCATCGTTTAATCCGTGTTGAACCAATTCAAGAAATGACAAATCAACCCGTTTTTCAGGATATGTGTTACCCCACCAGAAATGTAATTCCATCTTGCATAAGACTCCCCGAAGTAAATGGAGCAAATTTCGAGCTTAGATCGCATTTCATTAACATGCTTCCCAAATTCCTAGGTAATGAAACAGAAGATGCATATATATATTTATCTCGGAATTTGAGGAAGTATGTATTATGATTAAAATGAGAGAATTAACCGAAGATGCGATTAAGCTTAGATTTATTCCATTTGCTCTTAAGGACAAAGCTAAAAAATAGCTGTACAGCTTACCGACAAATTCCATCTCAACTTGGGAGGAATTTGTCACCGTTTTTCTCAAAAAAAATTTCCCTATTCACAAAACGGTAAAGCTTAGGAACAGCATTCAGAATTTCAAAATTGTCCCAGGAGAGCCATTCTGAAAATACTTTGACCGATTTAAAGATCTTTTAATCCAATGTCCTCATCACGGTCTAGAAAAATGGCGACTGTGCCAAGTCATATATGAAGGATTGGACTATTCTTCAAAAATATCTTTAGAATCGATGTGTCAGGGAGATTTTATGAGAAAAAACGCAGATGAAGCTTGGGAATTTTTAGAGAGTTTATCCAAGAAAACAATGCAGTGGGAAAACTGTGATGACAGGGTTTCAACTGTTTCCCAATCTAAGTCTAGTGGTTTTTCCTTGGATTCAAATATTGCTTCTGAAGCAAAGATGGCGACGATTATGCGGAGGTTAGAAGCCTTAGAAGTTAAGGAACGAGCTCCGGCTCAAATCAATCATATTTCTGCCCCGGGATGTCATAACTGTCAATCTCCTACCCACGTTTCAGAGGAATATCCTCTTCTAGGAAACAATCATGCATTAGAACAGATGAACGCTACATTCCAGCGTCCCAGAAATGATCCATTTTCTCCAACTTACAATCCAGGTTGGAGAAATCATCCTAACTTTGCTTGGAACCAAGGAAACTCTCCCGGAAATCAAAACTTCATTCCCACGTTAAATCCGCAATTCCCGAGGGGAAACACTGTCCCGTTCAATGCACCAAACAATTTTTCTAACCCACCTTTTCCAAACCAACATCCTCATCCTCACCAGCCTACAAATCCTTCAAATTCTGATCATGACAAACGTTTAAGTGTCTTAGAAAAGGGTTTAGAAGCTATGATCAAAGCTTCTACACAAACTACCAACATGTTGACCCAATCATCCACCACTCTAAATTCATTCATGCAAACCACCGGCAAAGTGCTCAACTCGAACACACAAGCCATAGCCCGGTTAGAAACCCAACTTGGGTAACTAGCCGCTGCCGTGAGTGAAAGAGAAAAAGGAAAATTTCCAAGTCAACCTGTTGCAAGCCCTAAAGACACTGGATCCAGTTTCAACAATCCAGCTCAACTGAATGCAATTCACACACTGCGATCAGGAAAACAAATAGACAATCATGTTAGAATGCCACTGGATCAAACCCCTTCTCCCATTCAAAACACTCCTTCCAATGAAGAAATCCCTTCTGATGACCAAAACGCTGAACTTGAAATTGAGCCTGATCTAGATAGGTATAGGCCCGTTGCCCCCTTTTCAGATAGACTCAAACCTAGGAAAAACTCCCCGCAGGTTGAGAAAATCCTAGAAACATTCAAACAGGTCAAGATCAACATCCCTCTCCTAGATGCAATCGAACAAATTCCCTCTTATGCAAAGTTCTTGAAGGACTTATGCACTAAGAAAAGAACCACCAATGTCCCCAAGAAAGTCTTCTTAGCTGCCAACCTCAGTGAAATCTTTTCGAAACCAATGCCGTTAAAATATAAGGACCCTGGTTGTCCCACAATTCCATGCGTCATAGGTAACACTCACATTGATAAGGCACTTCTAGACTTGGGAGCCAGCGTCAACCTCCTTCCTTATTCAGTCTATCAACAGCTAGGTGTAGGAGAACTTAAACCGACAAGATGCACTCTACAGTTAGCTGATAGATCTGTAAAAATTCCCAAAGGAGAGGTAGAGGATGTTCTGATCAAAGTTGGAGAGTTCATTTTCCCTGTTGATTTTATTGTCTTGGAAACGCAGCCCGTTTCCAATCTCAAAAGTCAAATCCCCGTCATTCTAGGAAGACCGTTCTTAGCCACCTCAAATGCTTTGATAAACTGTAGAACCGGTCAGATGAAACTATCTTTTGGGAATATGACTGTTGACCTCAATATCTTCAACTTAGGGAGACAGCCTAGTGATCCATCTGATGAACCCATGGAAGTGAATTTCATTCAAGGAATATCCAGTGAACAACAAGAGGGAGAGTGTGAGTCTGATTCAAATGCATCTGATTTAATCCACCTTAAATGCTTTGATAAATTGTAGAACCGGTCAGATAAAACTATCTTTTGGGAATATGACTGTTGACCTCAATATCTTCAACTTAGGGAGACAGCCTAGTGATCCATCTGATGAACCCATGGAAGTGAATTTCATTCAAGGAATATCTAGTGAACAACAAGAGGGAGAGTGTGAGTCTGATTCAAATGCATCCGATTTAATGATTGAGGAGCTTCCTGATGACGAACTAGAGATAGAACCGTTGATCAATCATGTTTTTGCTGTTGGCTGGCAACGAAAACCTTTGGAGATAGAACCCCGAGTCCAGCTTCGCCCATCTGTGGAGGAACCCGCTTGTAGGCGTCTAAAAATGCCTATGGGTGTCCGCACACAGCTCGAGACAGAGAGAAGATGATAAACGTCGCTATTAGAGTCGCAGGAGCTCGTTTGACAACGACAAATACATGAAGTGAGTCGACGGATCATACGAAGCAATGGAACTTCGGAATAACGGAAACGAGAGCTGATCGGGAGCCCCACGTCGTTTACAAAAGGCGGAGCACCCCTTGTGTCCCATTTATTCCAAATATGATTCAATTATGGGAGCCTGTAGATCTCCTCGTTGGCTTTCCAACGCATCTTGAATCACCTCATTCCGAGGTCGGATGAGTGAGTTAAGGCTGTTACAGTAACCGCGGGTCGGATGCTTGCTACAGTGCGCGGGTCGGACTAGTGCTACAGTACCGCGGGTCAGATTAGCTGCTACAGTAATGCGGCCGGATTAGCTGCTACAGTAACACGGGTCGGATTTGCTGCTACAGTAACCACGGGTCGGACCGCGCTACAGTGATCTGACCGCACAAAGAAGTGAAGTTTTAACTATGCTCCGATTTGAATCTGAAAAATCTCAAAACATAAAAGTTGTAGATCTCTTCGTTAGCTTTCCAACGCATCTTGAATCAGCCTAATCAGAGGTCGTACGAAAGAGTTATGATCAAAATACCGCAGATATCTCAAACTGACCCGCGCTACAGTAACAGCGGGTCGGAATTTTCCGACCCGCGCTACAGTAACCGCGGGTCGGATTTTTCCTGCGCGCGCTGTTTCGACCCTAGTTCGGTTTTTGACGGTTTTTCTCGGTATTTGGTCGTTCCTGAGCATCCAAACTGACTTGAGATCATCCCCAAACGTGGTTGGGCTGTTGTCAACTGAAAATAGAGCCAAATCACTTGTTCTCATCCAAATAACCGCATCCGAGGCCTATAAATATGAACCTAGGGCCTCCTTTCAGCGGGGGCGGAGTTATTATCAAGAGGACGAAGTGCTGCCGGATTGAGGAGTCAAAGGAGCACGAATTTCAGCGAGGATTGACAGATCTTGGCGAGTTCTTCAGCATAAAGAAGGAGAGTTCGAGAGATCCGACGCCCGTTCCTGTCCGTCCCTTGAGATTAGGCTTGGTCTTAATCTCGAGAAGAGCCCTGATTTCGCTTGGTCGATCTCAGCGCTTAAAATCAAATACTTCCTCGGCGAAGACGAAGCTCTGCCGAATTTTCCATCAACCGGATCCAGATCTAAGGCGGTCCACGGATAAACCCCGGCACAGACAAAGATCCCACGCAAGCAGAAGACCGATAAACGATCTATGCGTTTGTTTTGACGAGAGTTGTAATCGACCAACTGAAGTTCTAGGAATATCTATTGTCCTCCTCCTCCAGATCCTCCGCCTCTCGCAAGCGAAGGAAGATCAACGCCCCCGTTGTTGCGGTAGCTGAACCTTGCAACGTCCTTCCGGCCTCCAATGAGTCCAGATCTGCAGATCTGAACTCCTCCTCAATCAAGGAGTTGATTACAGAAGGCGCGCCCACTTTATCGAAGAGAGCTCGTCAAAGACAGCGCCAACGCTGTGCGCGCCAACTCGCTAGAGCCTTGGAGTCAATTGACGGGATCCGTTACGAGGCGGATCTGAAAATTAGGCAACGCCAAGCACCCAACAGCGGACAGATGTCCTCCCCTCTAAACCAATAGCAAATGAATGGATCCAAATCAAAAGGATCCGTTCAACTCTGGAGGAGCGAATTCAAAAGCGCCGCGCGCTTGCGCGCACGCGAATTCTTGTGCAAAAAGCACAAAAGATGCAGAAGAAGGACATAGCTAAGAAACAACCAAGACTGCATCAAACTTGGAGACCAAAATCTAAAACGGCAGCCGAAAAGATCGAGAATCGCGGGTCACTTGAATCCGACCCGCCGGCGCGCGGGTCACTTCAATCCGACCCGCCCAATTTGCAGGTCACTCCAATCCGACCCGCCGATTTGCAGGTCACTCCGATCCGACCCGCCAATTTGCCAGTCACTTCAATCTGACCCGCCAATTTCAGGGCACTCCAATCCGACCCGCCGATTTGCAGGTCACTCCGATCCGACCTGCCAATTTGCAAGTCACTCCAATCCGACCCGCCGATACGCAGGTCACCCAAATCCGACCCTCCACTTTGCGGGTCACCTGGATCCGACTTTCCACTTTGCGGGTCACCCAAATCCGACCCTACACTTTGCGAGTCACCTGGATCCGACCCTCCAACCCGCGGGTCACTCAAGTCTGACCCACGCTAGGGTAAAGATAGAAGACGTTATGCACATGTTTCGTCGATACCTTCGAGTTCCGTACCTCCGGTGGGGCACCGTGATAGCGTGGATTTGTCCCGATTCAAGGTGAGGATAGTCGATCGCCTGGGTCCTTTGCACGAGGATCGAGGTAAAGTTCTGATCGAAGAACGCTTGGGTCCGGTGACTGAACCCCGAGCGACTCGTCGAGCTGGGGGTCGCACACGCCCTCGAAACAATTTCAAGCTTTCTCATAAAGGGAAAACTCCGATTTCCGCCCACCTGGGGGTGTGTATCCAAAACTAAGAGCCTGTTGAGATCCTGCACTCCCAAAAGTGTAGTTCTAAACACGTGACTCTTAAGAATGCTAATAAAGCGGCAAATCTCCTGAAAGAAACGTATTCATCTGACGATGACAACGTTATACCAGGGGAGTCATGTCAACACACGATAGGTTGCTCCGGTCATCTGATCGATGAGTTGTACTATCGGGCTGGGGGTATGAACGATTCTCGGAAGAGATATGCCCGAGAAACCAAATCTCACTACCCGTGCGCCGAACTAATCAGGGCAGTATTATCAGCGTGCAGTTGCCCCAAGACCGCTCCGCAGAGGGTCTCCGTATCCGAGAGGATCTCCAACGGAATGACTAAGTCCAAACCAAAGCGTCTCCGTAAAAAGAGATCGGTTGTTCAAGGTGACGAACTCCCGGAAGTCACAATAAATATGGCTGATAAGGGAAAGTCGATTCGACCTTCTAGCTCTGACGCGCTTATATATCATCGTCTAACTCGGTTGCGATCAGGGACCACTAGACGCAGGGACTACCAAAGAATGCAGAGAGGGTTATCCTCGGACGATGAAGCATCGGATGCTAACTCTGCAGTCGCTTCTGACAATACGGTATCTAGCCCAGGGCAATCCCGCGAAGTGGTTATGATTAACACCGAAGAAGCAACTAAAATGGTTGAGGATGCTCTAGCGAAGCAGAAGCAAGCATTTAAATTCAAATAGAAATGGCTATGCAGCGGATGAAGGAAGAGCACGACCGACAGATTCGGACCCTTTCCAATCAAATGGGCGAATCCAGCCGTCGCAACGCTGCTAACCAAGTAGGTAGCGATTCAGATGTGGATGAACGCCTCAATGCTGATAACCCTCTCGTTGACCAAAACGCTGGGGGTGGCCCCACTAAAGACGACAACGCTGGGGGTGGCCCCGTTATTCCTCTTAAGAATCGTCCAAAGCCCGATACGAGCGAGGATGAGAAAATGAAAGATCTCGAGAGTAAAATCAACGCTCTAATGTCTGATCGAGAGGTAAAGAGGACTGGCATTCCATGTCCATACCCAAGAGAGTGGGACACAATAGCATACCCGGCGAAGTTCAACTTGATTAACTTCACGCCGTTTGACGGGAAGGGTTCACCCACTCAACATCTGATCTACTTCAAGTCCCACTTGGGTATGATCTCCGGCAATGAAGCCTTGATGGTTCGGTCATTCGTTGGTACCCTTCGCGGGCCCGCCTTCGATTGGTACCGCCGTCTCAAGTTTGGAAGCATCAACTCATTCCTTGGTAACTTCTTTGATGACGATGACGAGGTATCCATCAGGATACTTTTCGATGAGAAACAAGAAGATGACGAGACAGTCGACGACTTCGTCAAGCGCTTTCGGAATAAAGCAATGAACTGCCGAGATCCGATTACGTAGGACTTCATCCTCCAGACATGTCATAACAACCTATCTATTGAGATATTAGAAGTTATGGGAGTCGCACCGTCTAACACTTGGAAAGAGTTGAAGACGCGCGGAGAGCGGGCCGAATGCTTCCTCCGAAGGAAGAAAGCCGAGAGGAGCCAACCGACGACGAATCTTCCGAACTCAAACTTCGCCTCCCGTGGTAAAGGAAAGGCACATGCAGTGGTTGTAGACGTTAACCATACATCGCAACAACAACCCCGAAGGCAGCAAAAGACTTCGGATCCGAGACTCCAAAAAGAGTACTCCTTCAAGGACGAAGATGTTCCAGCAATTTTCGAGTCCCTCCTTGAAAATAACAAGATTAAGCTGTTGGCCTTCTTGTTTTGATGATGATTTACAAACAATTTACTACTAATGTTGTTTGTCTAGTGCTTGTGAGATCATCAGCCAAACGTGGTTGGGTACTGTTTGTCAACTGAAAATACGAGGCCAATCACTTGTTCTGCATCCAAAATAAGCCCGCACCGAGGCCTATAAATATGAGCTAGCGGCCTCCTTTCAGCGGGGCGGAGTTATTATGCGAAGAGGACGAAGTGCTGGCCGATTGAGGGTCAAAGGAGCACGAATTTCAGCGGTGGAATTGACAGATCTTGGGCGAGATTTTCCAAGCATAAAGAAGGAGAGTTCGAGAGATCCGAAAGGTCCGCGTTTTCGCGTGCGTTCCTTGACGAGTCAGGCTTGTCTTCTTGATCTGAGAAGAGCCCTGATTTCGCTTGGCGTCGAGTCTCAGCGGTTAAAATCAATACTTCGCTCGGCGAAGACCGAAGCTTGCGGAATGTTTCCATCAACCAGGATCCAGATGCTACAGGCGCTCCACGATAACCCGGCACAGACAAAGATCCCACGCCAACAGAAGACGCGATAAACGATTCTCTTGCGTTTGTTTTTGATCAAGTTGTAAACTTTGTTTTATTTTTATTGTAGTAAGGAGTATCTTAAAACAAAGATCAACTTTTTTTTAATTTATTCGAGTTTATATAATGACTAAAGTTTGTACATAGTATTGCGATGCGCGAATGAATACAACAATTTTCGAACGGCAAAACAAACTGGCGACCACAGTGGGAGCCAACAGCTTCGCTGCCTGGACTGTCGTGTCGCAACCTCGATCAAGCATATCCGGTTTGAAAGAAGTGGTCGAATAGCGAGTCGAACCACTGGAAGTTCTAGGATATCTATTTGGTCCTCACCTCCTCCAGATCGCTTCGCCTCTCGCCAGCGGAAGAAGATCAAATGCCCCCGTTGTTGCGGTAGCTGAGACCTTGCAACGTCCTTGCGCCTCCCAATGAGTCCAAGATCTGGCAGACTTGAAACTGCCTCCTCAATCATGGAGTTGATTAGCAACGAGAGCGGCGCACCGACTTTATCGAAGAGAGCTCGTTCAAAGATCCAGGCGCCAACGCTGTGCGCGCAACGATCGCTAGAGCCTTGATCAATTGACGGAATGCCGTTAACGAGGCGGATCTGAAAATTAGGCAACGACGCAAGCACCCAGAGCAGGCGGACAGATCCTCACCCTCTCAACCAATAGCAAATGATGGATCCAAATCAAAGTCCGTCAACTCTGGAGAGCGAATGTCAAAAGGCGCCGCAAGCTATCCGTCGTGCACGCGCGAATTCTTGTGCAAAAAGTACAAAAGATGCAGAAGAAGGACATAAAGTTAAGGCTGTTACAGTAACCGCGGGTCGGATGGTTGCTACAGTGCGCGGGTCGGACTAGTGCTACAGTACCGCGGGATGAGATTAGCTGCTACAGTAATGCGGGCCGGATTAGCTGCTACAGTAACACGGGTCGGATTTGCTGCTACAGTAACCGCGGGTCGGACCGCGCTACAGTGATCTGACCGCACAAAGAAGTGAAGTTTTAACTATGCTGCGATTTGAATCTGAAAAATCTCAAAACATAAAAGTTGTAGATCTCTTCGTTAGCTTTCCAACGCATCTTGAATCAGCCTAATCGGAGGCCGTACGAAAGAGTTATGACCAAAATACCGTAGATATCTCAAACTGACCCGCGCTACAGTAACCACGGGTTGGAATTTTCCGACCCGCGCTACAGTAACAGCGGGTTGGATTTTTCCGACCCGCGCTACAGTAACAGCGGGTCGGAATTTTCCGACCCGTGCTACAGTAACCGCGGGTCGGATTTTTCCTGCGCGCGCTGTTTCGATCCCAGTTCGGTTTTTGACGGTTTTTCTCAGGATTTGGTCGTTCCTGAGCATCCAAACTGACTTGATATCGTAAACTTGTTTTATTTTCATTGTGTAAGGAGATCTTATAAAAAGATCAACTTTTTTTTATTTTATTCGAGTTTATTATAATGACTAAAGTTGTAATAGATTCGATCTCAATGAATACAACAATTTTCGACGCAAACACCGCTAAGTTAGAGCTCAAACCTCTACCCGAAAATTTAGAGTATGCCTACTTAGGGGAGAACGAGTCTTTACCAGTTATCATTTCTTCTGAGTTGACTACCGGTCAAAAGGAAGCTCTCTTAGCTGTTTTAAGAGAGAATAGGGAAGCCATTGGATGGACCATGGCTGATATCAAAGGGATTAGTCCAACCATTGTTCAACACCGAATCCATTTGATAGATGATGCCAAACCTACTAGAGATGCTCAACGTAGGTTAAACCCAGTGATGAAAGAAGCCGTTAGGAAAGACATTCTGAAATGTCTCGATCATGGGATCATTTATCCTATTTCTGATAGTTCATGGGTGAGTCCAGTCCAAGTTGTTCCAAAGAAATCTGGGATCACCGTGATCCAAAATGAGGCTAATGAGCTGATTCCCACTCGAATCCAAACTGGATGGCGAGTCTGTATTGACTATAGAAAAATCAACTTAGCCACTCGGAAAGATCACTTCCCTCTTCCTTTCATTGATCAAATGTTAGAGCGTTTAGCAGGACACGAGTTCTACTGTTTCCTGGATGGATATTCAGGTTACAATCAAATCCCTATCGCTCCCGAAGATCAGGAGAAAACTACATTCACTTGCCCGTATGGAATATTCGCTTACCGACGCATGCCTTTTGGCCTGTGCAATGCACCGGCCACATTCCAACGTTGCATGATCAGTATTTTTTCTGACATGGTAGAGCGATTTCTCGAAATTTTCATGGATGACTTTTCCATTTTTGGTGATACTTTTTCCCAATGTTTGCATCATCTTAAACTGGTCCTAGAACGGTGTAGGGAGAAAAATCTGACTCTCAATTGGGAGAAATGTCATTTCATGGTCAAACAAGGCATTGTCTTAGGACATGTAGTTTCCAATAGGGGAATCTAAGTGGACAAAGTGGCCTGTGCAATGCACCGGCCACATTCCAACATTGCATGATCAGTATTTTTTCTGACATGGTAGAGCGATTTCTCGAAATTTTCATGGATGACTTTTCCATTTTTGGTGATACTTTTTCCCAATGTTTGCATCATCTTAAACTGGTCCTAGAACGGTGTAGGGAGAAAAATCTGACTCTCAATTGGGAGAAATGTCATTTCATGGTCAAACAAGGCATTGTCTTAGGACATGTAGTTTCCAATAGGGGAATCTAAGTGGACAAAGCTAAGATAGATCTCATTTCCAATCTCCCTCCTCCCAAAACTATCAAAGATGTCAGATCGTTTCTTGGTCATGCTGGTTTTTACCGACGTTTCATCAAGGATTTTAGCAAAATTGCTAGACCCTTGACCAATCTTTTAGCCAAGGATACATCATTTGTCTTTTCCCCCGACTGCCTCAAAACTTTCGAATATCTGAAAAAGGAGCTAACCACAGCTCCTATCATTCATGCACCGGATTGGACCTTACCTTTCGAACTGATGTGTGATGCATCTGATTCTGCGATTGGAGCTGTTTTAGGACAACGGTTTGATGGAAAACCGCATGTGATCTACTACGCCAGTAGGACTCTGAATGATGCCCAGCAAAACTACTCTGTCACAGAGAAAGATTTTTTAGCTGTAGTCTTTGCCTTAGAAAAATTCAGGTCCTACCTCATCGGTTCCTTAACCAAAGTTTTCACTGATCATGCCGCACTAAAGTATCTTTTGACCAAAAAGGATGCTAAAGCACGGCTCATTAGATGGATTCTCCTTCTTCAAGAGTTTGACATTCAAATTCTTGACAGAAGGGGAACAGAGAACCCCGTAGCAGATCACCTCTCTCGACTCCCAAATGCACCAACATCAACCGTTCCAATCAATGAACATTTTCCAGATGAACAACTCCTAAAAATCCAATCTGTTCCCTGGTTCGCCGACATTGTGAACTACATAGTCATGAACCAGATCCCTTCTCATTGGTCCAAACAGGATAGATCCCGTTTTCTCTCCCAAGTAAAATACTTTTACTGGGATGATCCATATCTGTTCAAATACTATCCTGATCAGATCTTTAGAAGATGTATTCCCACGGAAGAAACTAGGAGTGTTCTATCCTTTTGTCATGAGCAAGCCTGTGGGGGCCACTTTGGTCCCAGAAAAACAGCTGAAAAAATTCTCCAATCTGGGCTGTATTGGCCCACTCTCTTTAAGGATTCATTCGAGTTTTGCAAAACCAGTAACCGCTGTCAGCTGTTAGGGAAGGTCACTAGAAGAAATATGATGCCCCTACAACCCATCTTATCCGTTGAACTTTTTGATCTGTGGGGTATCGATTTTATGGGACCATTTCCAAATTCCTTTGGAAATGTCTATATTCTAGTACCCGTTGAATACATGTCAAAATGGGTTGAGGCGGTAGCGTGCAAAACTAATGACAACAAGGTCGTTGTCAAGTTTTTAAAAGAGAACATTTTTGCCCGGTTTGGAGTACCTCGAGCGATCATCAGTGATAACGGTACACATTTCTGTAACCGTTCTTTCGAGGCTTTGATGAGGAAATATTCAATCACACACAAATTGTCAACTCCTTATCACCCCCAAACCAGTGGACAAGTAGATGTCACAAACAGGCAGATCAAACAAATCTTAGAAAAAACAGTTAATCATAACAGAAAAGATTGGTCTGTAAAATTGTGTGATGCTCTGTGGGCGTATAGAACAGCTTTTAAGGCCAATTTGGGGATGTCACCATACAGATTAGTGTTTGGGAAAGTTTGTTACCTACCAGTAGAGTTTGAACATCGAGCAATGTGGGCAATAAAACAGTTAAATTTTAACTCAGACTCGGCAGGTAAAAACAGATTGCTCCAAATAAATGAGTTGGAAGAAATTCGGAATGATGCATACATAAACTCAAAAATTTACAAAGAGAAAACAAAATTTTTTCATGACAAATCAATTTTGCGAAAAAATTTCTCTCCAGGACAGAAAGTTTTATTGTACAATTCGAAATTGCATCTTTTTCCGGGAAAATTAAGATCAAGATGGACAGGTCCATTTTTTGTTAAACAAGTTTTTCCACATGGAGCTGTCGAGATAGAAAATCCTAAAAATGGTAATATTTTTAAAATAAATGGTCAACGTCTGAAACCATTTTTAGAATTTTCTACGCTCGGAGAGGAAGAGGTGTTGGCTCTTCATGAACTTCATTATCTTTAAAAAAAACTAATTTTTCTTTTGTTTCTTAAAAAAAATAAATTTAAAAAAAAAACATAACAAAAATTTGAATAAGTAACATAGAAAAAAATAATAATAATTACTTACAATTTTCCTTTTATTTGATTTCTTCATCCTCATACTAACAGTAATTGCAGATCCTTATCATCATTGTCAACCGAACAACTATAAGTTCTTCAATTTTATCTGCTTTACTTTGTGCTTCAGCGAATTTGCATTGAGGACAATGCAAAATTTAGGTGTGGGGGTGAGAAATACATATTTTCCTCTTTATTTTACCGTTTTAGTTAATTTTTTTTTCTTTTTGTTAAAAAAATTATAAAAATATTGTCACTTGCCAAATTAATAGAGTTAAGTAATAATTGATCAAATTGATAGATTTTAAATTTTCTAATTCTTAGTTAGTGACATATTCAAGTTCACCTTTTATGATAACTCCAATAAAATTCTTAAGAAATGGTTTTTCAACTAGTATACTTTACTTAATCTTACCTTAGATTTTTAATTAAAAATAATAAAATTTTTGCATGCTTAACTTAGAGTTGAAAATATTTTTTGGAGTTATATATAAAAACGTTTTCTTGATTATTAACTAGCTTCAATTAGAATGTTTAATTATATCAAGGAAAATCTATTATTTACTGACTTATTTAACTTGGCAAATTGACCGAATTTTGTGGGTATATTCACTGCAAACCCTCACTACAACACATTTTTTAAGACTATATATACTTACACATATATATATTAAAAAAAACTAACCTTATAAAAGAAGACTGCAAAAAATGGGCACCACAAAAAAAACTCTTAAATTCAAGGTGATTCTATCTTATAAAGCCTAAGTTGACTGAGCAATTAAGCCCAAGGAGTATCTCTATACTTAATGACCTAAGCCCAATTGGGTTGGGATTCATTGGCCCAAAACTCGTTAAATGGTCACTTAGAAAGCCCGTTAAAATAGAAAACAATCACCAAGAATTAGAGAGTGGATAAAAATATATATATATATATATATACAATACTAACCATTGTTTTTATATATATATTGTTGTTTTGTATATATGGTCTTGAAAAATAATTTTTGATCAAGAGACTTGAAAGTTATTTAAAACAAAGAGTTGGCATGTTCTTTTCAAAACTTTTTAATTAAATTTCTAAGATTTGACTTGGTAAACGTGGATGCAAATAGTTGGAATGAAGTGGACTTTTATGCAAAGATTACAAGGCCGGATTTGTTTTATTTTGCTGCAGAACTTGCTTTGGATTTGTGTGGGCCGGAGATTTTGATTGAAAATCAAATGAATGAGTGGGCCGGATTTGTTTTGGATTTTAATCACATGAATGGGCTGCAAACTTTGATTTTGAAATCAAAACTCCAAGGGCCGGTTTTAGTTGGATTTGCAAGGCCAAAAATGAACAAGACCGGACTTGTTTTTAAACTTAATTGCTGCAGCTCTTCAATCAACGAAAAATCATGGACCTGCTGCATCTTTTTGGAGCTTTTGATTTTAATCAAATGAATGGGCCGAAAATCATATGTTCATGGACCGGCTTTGAGCTTTGGATTTTAAAGATTTTAGGGCCGGTTTTAGTTGGATTTGCAAGGCCAAAAATGAACAAGACCGGACTTGTTTTTAAACTTAATTGCTGCAGCTCTTCAATCAACGAAAAATCATGGACCTGCTGCATCTTTTTGGAGCTTTGGATTTTCATCAAATGAAAATCAAGTGTGGACCGGACTTGATGGACCGAAATCAAATGGAGCTCTCATAAATTCCAAACTGGACTGCAGAGAATGGGCCGGACATTGCTAAGCTCTTCATTTTTGGGTTTTAAAAAAAAATCAATTGGAGCACTCATCACATTGGACCGGACTTGGCACTTGTTGAACTTGGATTTTTCATTTATTTTTGAAAATCATATGGGCCTCTTATGTTGGGCTAGAACAAAATTCAAATTCAAAGGTGGAGATTGTTACTTGGGGCTCAAGACAAATCCAATGGCTCATATTCATTGAAGATTACTATAAATAGGGGTAGAGAGTGAGGGGTTAAGGGTGTGAAAATTTTGTAAACTCCTTTTGGAGAGGAGGGCTACTCTTAATTGAGAAGGCTTTCCAAAAATTATAACTTTAGTTGCAATTAATAATAATAATTTTTTTCCTCTTTAAATTTGTTCTTTCTCCTCTTTGTTGAATGATGAGGATGGAGATGAAGAGCAATTTGAAGGTTTGCAATTCTTTTCTCTTTTATTTCTTTTTAGCAATTTCTTTATTATTGCTTATTAGTTAGATTTAAATTTATGCTTGTAGTGTAGATTTATTTTCTTATCTTTTTTATTTCTTTTTGCACTTTAATTTGTAGAGTAGATTTATTGTTCTTGTATTTAAATTTTGTAATATATTTTATAGTTTAGATTTTTATTTTCTTTGTAGTTAGATTTATTTCTTGTTCATAGTTTAGATTTTTCTTTTCTTTTTAATTTTGTAATTAGTCTTCTTTTTCTTGTTTTTATTTCTTAAGATGTGAATTTAATTCTTGTAAGAATCTTAGAATTGTATGAAACTAGTCTAATTTCCTTTATATTGTATGAATTATTCTCTTGCACTTAAAATGTTCATGTTTAGGATAATCAACTAGAGAACTAATCGGTAGAAGAAGAATTTGATAATCTATGCTTATCTTAAATGGTTTGATAGGTTATGCTTATGAATTCTAGGATTATTATCATGTTGTTGTTCTTATCATGAATAGTAATTTTAACTTAGATGATAATTTGATAGGTTACACTTTCCTTAAATGGTTTGATAATCTATGCTTAATATTCACAACAATCACTCATCACATTCACACTTATTCTTTATTCCTAATTGTCACGCACAAAATATAAGAACCATTTCTAATAATCTCTTGAAATCACCTTCCTCGTGGGATCGATATTTTTTATACTATAACTTGATAAATTGTGCACTTGCAATTTTGGTACATAATTATGCCGCATCAAGTCCCCAAGCAAATCCCGCTTGAGATTTTGATAATCACATTTTATTATAATTTTATACCCTCATTATCTATTTTTAATGAATAAATATACCACTAATAATTATTTTTATCTTTAATCGCAGGTTAATGAAGATGAAGAACACAAGCAAGAGCCAAAAAGCCTAAGCCCAGAATCAAGCCGAGTAGCCTGTAAAAGCCGGAGAAAATAAAAAAATCAAATATGAAAAAAAATATATTCAAGATAGTTGGCCGCAAAGAAACGACAATATCTCTCAATTTGGAAGACAGAATTTAACATATAATATATGAAAATCGCCTATCTCGACGAGACGAAGTCATCCATGAAGGCAAAATCTTAATAGGACATCGATGCTAGCATCGATACGGGCATCGATGCGAGTATCGATGCCAGCATCGATACTAACGAATCAGTTACAGATCAATGGCTGATTTTTGATAGTTTTGGATAAGGATTCAATCCAAGGGCTCTTATTCATTGATATTTACTATAAATAGGGGTAGAGAGTAAGGGGTTAGGGGTGTGAAAAATTTTGTATCTCCATTTGGAGAGGAGGGTTACTCTTAATTGAGAAGACCTTCCAAACTTGTAATTTTTTGTTACAATTAATAAAAAAAAAATTTATCAATTTAAAATTTTCTTTTCTTCTCTTTGTTGGATGATGAAGATGAAGATTAATTTGAAGGTTTGTTTTTCTTATTTTCTCTTTTATTGCTTATTAGTTTAGATTTATTTCTATGCTTATAGTTAGATTTTATTTTCTTGTTTAAATAGCCAAGAGGCTAGAACCCTCTTGTCTTAGATTTATTTCATGCTTATAGATTAAATTTATTTCATGTTTATAGAGTAGATTTATTTTCTTGCATTTAATTTATAGAGTACATTTATTTTCTTACATTTAATTCTTGCAATTTATTTTGTAGTTTAGATTTTGTAATTTATTTTGTAGTTAGATTTTAATTTTTTGCACTATTCACCTTGAGGCTAGAACCCTCTTGGGTTTAGTTTTTTTTTGTTCATTTTTATTTTTTTTGAGTCGTCTTTAGGCTAGAACCCTCTAGGGAATCACCCTTTTTTAAGAAGTGGATTCAATTCTAGATTACCCATATCTTTAATTGAATCTGTCATCTTTACTTTCTTGAATTTTATTTTCATTCTTGATTTTCCTTTTTGATTCTTGATTTTATTCATCTCTCCTTGTGAAAATCATTCATTCGTTGTCATACACACTCTCACTTATATTTTGCGCCTATTTACACACCATTTTCATTCTCTCCATCTCTCCATAATCACATTCACTCATCACTCCTATTTTTCACGCACACAACATAAGAATTAATTTTAATTTTCTCTTACAAAACACCTTTCTCGTGGGATCGATAACTTTTTATACTATAACTTGATTAATTGTGCACTTGTAATTTGTGGTACATGTTTATGCCGCATCAGATTTCCACTATAATTTTGAACCAAGTACAAAATCAAAATCAAACCTAACCAATTTGCAAGTCTTTACAAATTGCAACACCAATTAACAACACCTTGTCAATTGTACACCGACCTCTAGACCAAGAGATCAACCCCTCTTAAACCAAGAGAACTTTCCTTGAATCAATAACACAATTCCTATAAGCCTTGATTTGTAGTATTGTGTAGCAGTGGCTTAGGAATAATTTTAATCTCTGAAAATTGCTTAAATAGTTTATAAATTTAATGAAGATCAAAGGCAATTTCAGAAAAAATCGTTTTCTCAATACTTAGCAAAAATCTGAATTTTTGAACTCCTAAAAATGCACAAAGATCAAAACTTATGGATAGTAATATATTGTGCAAAATTCTGAACTTCTAACCTATTTATATCTATATCCTTTGAAAAGACAAGTTTTTAAACCAAAGAAACAGATATAAACGGATACAAATAGTCATAAATTCAAATTCTAAAATCTAAAAAAACTGTATTTGTAGTCGACTATAATGCAGAATAGTCGACTACTCTGAGTTCAAACAGACTCTGTTAATTCAGAATATTTCGTAGTAGTCGACTATATATTATCATTAGTCGACTATTCTGTAATCGACAGAAAATATGGAATTCAAATTCAAAGCTGAGTAGTCGACTATAACTCTTAGTAGTCGACTACTCTGTAAAAATAGAAAATCTAAAATTCTGAATAAGTTCTTAGTAGTCGACTATACTGTATAGTAGTCGACTATACTGTAATTTGACAGAACCTTGAAATTTGTCTAAGTCATAAGTAGTCGACTACACTGTGTATTAGTCGACTGTACTGTCAAATAACAGAAACTTAACATTTGACATAAAGGCTCGAGTAGTCGACTACTAAGGGATGAAAATGATGTGAATGAAATATTTTGAGACTCATTTATTAACTATAAACTCCAATGGTTAACAAAGAGATTTCTATTATTAACCAACACACTAAGCATATGTTAGTGTGTTCTAATCTTTATTTGTGTGTATGTGTGAGAGATCAAGGCTTGTACAAAATTTCTAAGTAAAAAAAATATAAAATTTACATTAATATATAAGCTCTTCATCTTCTTTACTTCATGATGCCTTGAACCCATCTTGCACTTGTTCATATTTGATATTGAAAAACTGTATTGAAAATTAGTGCACAGTAATACATATAGTGATACACATAATGAATAAATTGTTATCATCAAAATTATATCTTGGGGATATGATATCCAATAACTATCATCTCCTCAAATGCAGATATGAAGCAAGCTTTCTATGAATACTTCTCCAACCTCTTCCACCAGACTCCAGTTTCCAGATTTGCCATTGACTGGAACCTCTTATACCCTGGCAATAACATAGACCTTACTCCACTTGATTCTCCATTCTCTCCAAAAGAAATTAAAACAACAGTCTTTGATCTCCATCCCGACAAATCTCTAGGACATGACGGTCTACCAATCTTGTTCTTCCAAAAATTTTGGTCTACAATCAAACATGATTTCATTTCTTTTATCCAATCCCTTCACTCCTACCCACAGCTCCTTCACAATATCAACTACTCGTACATTTGTCTCATCCCCAAGAAAGATGGAGCTAACAATCCAAAAGATTTTAGACCTATTAGTCTCATAAACAGTTCATGCAAAATCTTCACCAAAATTCTGGCCAATAGACTAAATAAACTCCTCCCGCTACTTGTAGACAACTCTCAAGCAACATTCCAAAGTGGAAAATCATCATTGGACTCTATCCTCCTAGCCCATGAGATGGTTAATTTCTGCTCTTCAGGTAAGAAGGAGATTTGCACTATTAAAGTGGACTTCTTTAAGGCATTCGATTGTGTAAACTGGCAATTCCTTCTGAACCTTCTCAAAGCTAGGGGTTTCAGCTCTAAGTGGTGTTTCTGGATCAATCACATTCTTTCTTCATCTAAATCGGCAGTTTTGGTCAATGGATCCCCTTCCAAAATTTTCAAATGCCATAGAGGTCTTAAGCAGCGTGATTCTCTTTCACCCATGCTCTTCTTGTTGGTAGTGGATGTTCTCAATAAAAATGATTAGGAAGAGTGCAACCTTAGGGGACCTCTCTGATCTCAAACTAAAAGGTGAGCTCAATTCCATCAGATCGATATAGTTTGCAGACGATACTATCATTTTCAGCAAGGCTTCTCTCTCTGACATCACTACACTCAAAACCATTCTCTTCATCTTTGCCAACATATCAGGTCTTAATATCAATTACTCTAAAACCAGCCTCTTCTACTTAGGTAAAATTCCACATAAAGGTACCCGATTGGCAACTTCACTCAACTGTTCAGTTGGCTCCTTCCCATTCAACTATCTTTGTCTCTCCCTGAAGAAAGGATCCCTCTCTAGAAGAGAACGGCAACCCCTCTTGGATTCTTTCACCAAAAAACTTTCTCTATGGAAAAACAAATCTTTATCCATTGGAGGGCGGCTCACTTTGCTCAACTCTCTCCTCTCTTCCCCTCTACTACATGTCTTTCTTCAAATTACCTGTTTGTGTCACCAAAGCAATTGATAGAACAAGGAGAAACTTTCTATGGAGTGAATACCAACAATCATCTTGTTCTAAGTGTCTTGTCAATTGGGGTATTATCTGCAAAGCCAAGAAAGAGGGAGGGCTAGGAGTCATCGACAGTTCTTCCTTCAATGTTGCTCTCCTCTCAAAATGGATTCGGAAAAATATTAGACAATAATTCTTTTGTTAGTAAAGTGATCTTCTCATTGTACTCAAACGACAATTCTAACCCTATAGTTTATCCCCCTAAAGGCTCAGCTTCTAAATTCATCCATGATTTACACTCTATCAACCAGACTTTCTTTAGTCAAGCTAGATGGAATGTAGGGGAAGGTAAAACTTGCAGATTTTGGCACGATAAATGGGCAGGTGCTAGCTCACTTAGCAGCCTATTAATCCCAAGAGCATTCCAGCTAGCCTTCTCTCATAGCTGTTCCACCCACTCTCAAGGATCCATGCATCATAATTCTTGGAATTGGCGTCCCATTCTCAGAAGAGGAATCACCCAGGAAGATAAAACAGAAATCCTAGCTCTCCTATCCCATCTGGAAAATCATTCAGTATAGTAGGAAGCTCAAGCCACGACAAGTTACGGTAGCCTTTCCATTCTTCGGGAGTTTTTATAGTCAAATCATTTTATGCTATCACCATTTCAGGAGGTATCTTATCCCACCTTCATAACTTCATCTGGAAATCACCGATCCCTCTTAAGGTCAAAGTTTTTTTCTGGATTGCCAGTAAGTATAAATTAAATACTAGAGACAATCTGGTTAAAAAAGGCTGGAATGGTGATCCCAGCTACCCTCTATGTAACCAGGCCATAGAATCTCATGACCATCTGTTCATCAACTGCGCATTTACCTCCATAGCATGGACCACTCTGCTCCCTCGAGTATCTATTGCTGGTTGGCCTCAAAACTTGGATTTGATCTCTTTCAAAAGGAACTCTCAGTTCAGTCAGGATCTCAAAATCATTTGGAAAGTCATGTTACCGTGCTTCTGCTGGTGGATCTGGAATAGCCGCAATAAACTCATTTTTAATGACATTCAAGCAAATCCTGAACACATTGCCTCTAATGTTGCAAGGTACATTTTATTCTGGACAGGAATAGCAGATAGTAGAGCTGTTATCAAATTCCATAAGGCGGCCATCAACCTGGGGATGAAGGAGATTGCCAAAGCTAATGCAGAGGATGGTGTTGGAGACAACTTCTCATCACGAAATTGATATCAGGCTCTTTTCATCCTGTTCTTAGCCACAACTCAGAGGAAGATATCGGGCAGTTTTTGTTGGTCTCATCTTGTGTTAGTTTAATAGCTGATAACTCAGCAGATACACTTTTAGAATTGTGTTTATTTGTAATCTGTCTGTGGTTTTTGAATCAGGGATATGGGTTGAGTATCCTATCTCCATTGTAAAACTTCGCTAACAGGCTAATCATAGTCTGTGTGAACTTGTTATCTGTTAGCTTATATTAATATATGAACGTGGTATCTCACCATGTTTCCTCTTTCAAAAAAAAAAAAGGAGAATCTTCATAGTGACTGCTTGATGGAAAATTATTTTGTTTATAAAGAAAGTACCAGGTGATTTGTTCTTTTGTTTTTTAACAGAAGTGATTTGTTCTTTCTAATCGACAAGTGTGCAGTTATTCTTTTTTCTAATGTTTGTTGAAACTTTGTATAACTTGCTGATGTGAGAAAACTTCCTTCTATTCATGATGGTCGAGAGATGATGGTTCAACCAAATCAACGGAGACAAGGAGGATTTGGAGGAACGATGATGAAGATGGACCTTCACAACATGTTAGTTGCTCGTCACAACCAAACACATGCAACCGGAGAGCAAGCTCATGCAAACTCAACTTCCTAAAAGATGACGACGAACTTCCCAAGTAACCAGAGCGAGGCAAAGGATATTGAGATGATTTCTAGGTTGTATGTTCTCGATGTATGGATTATTTGTATTGACATTATTCAAATCATCAATATGGATAATCTGTAAACAAAAGAATATTATATATTTAGTTTTATTGTGATATCTTGGTTTATGGAGATTATATGTGTTGCCATGACGTGTATACAATTGCTAGTTGTGGTGTTTTGATTTTTTTGCCGAGATGTATATGAAGTCATTTATTTATAAAATTTATATAATTGGATATGTCCATGAGGTGAAGTAGATATTTTATATGCACATGAGATAACTTATATACACAGGAGACGGGCTTGGAGATGAGCTTGTGTGTTTTTTGTGTTTCTGGGAAATATACAGGGCAAGTAGTCCCATTTACTATGCATACACGTTTTTTTGCACATCCAACACATGCACCAATCCCCTGTATAATGTTTCTGCAAAATTCACAAAACTAGCAGTCCCGTGAACTCTTAAGGGTGTGTTTCGTTGCTTCATTTAACCTTGGTTTGCTAATTTGGTAAATAATTTTCATAAAAGTCACTCAACCTCTCAAATATTGATATTAGTCAATCAATCAACCTCTCTAAACATTTTGCAAATTAGCCTCTTAAATTTAAAACTAGTCCCCCAAAATTTTAATCATTTTCAATTTTCTCCCACAAATGTTCTTATTTTGAATTTAGTCACTCAAATGGATTCATACAAACTTAAAATTAGTCTCTCGAATAATTAAAGATTTGGAATTACTCCCTTAAGTGTTCATAATTAGTCCCTCAAATCTTTATAAATTTTGCATATTACTACCTTATATTTAAAATTAGTCTCTCAATTCGTTAAACATTTTAAAATTCCTCCCTCAAGTGGTCATATTTTGGAATTAGTCCCTCAAATGGTGGGTATTCTCACCCCACTTATATTTGGCAAATATTTTTATCTTATTTGGGTGGTAAGCACATCATGGTGATCACAACCATGGTATTTTCTATTTTTTAGTTTGAACCACACTAAAAAATGAGGGAATCAATTCACAAATCAACTATTTTCTTGTCTTTTCAAATTGAACCAAACTAATAAAAGTGGTGGAAAGTAATCATGCCCCATGTTTTTTGACCAAACAAACATAAGAAACGCTCTTCTAAGAGTGAGGAAAACACCAATAAGTAAAGGAAAGTGGGTATTTTGAAAATGAAGGAAAGCAACCCGTCAGTAAGCTCTTGTTTGGTTTGACTGAAAACGATGGAAACGAAAAGAAATAGAAAAAGAAAATAGATTTGTATTGTTTGGTTTGATGGAAAGATAACAAGAAAATGAAAATGAGAATCAAAGAAGAAAATAAGGCTATGAATTTTCGTTCTCAATTTCTTCCTCTGAATTAGCTAGTGAAAGTTGGGGAAAATTTTGTCGGGGCCGGTCGACCACAACTCCCACTATCTCGATGCCACTACCCATGTGCTGACAACTCCTGCTATCTCGATGCCACTACCCACTGCGTTGAGAAGAAAAATCCTCCATTGATTGAGTGTGGCCCCCACCACGGCTAAGACCATTATATTCAGTGGCCCAACTAGGGCATTTATGTAGGTTTAAGTACACTATACACATGAAAAAAAATCATGTACATAACTCTCTTTATAGGATATATTATAGTACATTACACTAAAACACCCATAAACTTTCAGTGCTTTATAGTAAACCCCCATGACTTTTCATAATCACACTAAACGCCCAATAATTTTTCCAGAAACCCCTCATGATCTTTTAGGTAAATTACACTAAAACCCCATGGACTTTCAAAATGCCTATTTATGCAATATTTTGGTTCTAATGTATGGGAGTTATCTACAAAACTGAAAAAGTTTATGGGAGTTTTCTGCAATTCCAAAAAAGTTCATGGGAGATTGGTGTGATTTTCAAAGGTCATAGGGGTTTATTGCAAAACACTGAATGTTCATGGGGTTTAATATAATTTTTATATATAAGGGTAAGTTAATGGTTTTTTTCTATCTTATTTTTATGTATTTTCCTTCTAATTTCTTTCTACAAGTTTCTTCCTAACCAAGCATATAAAAAACCTTATTTCTTTTCCTTTATTTTCCTTTTCCATTTCATTTTCTTTTCTTTCACTTTACCTCAAACCAAACACAGCCTAAAAGAAAAGATAACCCCCTGGCTACTCTAGTAGTTACAAAATCGACTTGCGTATCACTTGCTATTGCGGTGTCTCTTCATCCTCTGCTCTGAGACCTGTACAGATCACCTCTTTCAATTTCTTTAACTTTTTAATCTTTGAATCTCTTCAGAAAATCGAAGGCAAAGGTATTTAACATTGGAAGCGGGATTTTCTCAAAGAATGCGCATTTAGTACCGCCATTGACGTGCTCTCAAGATCCTAGGTCGTTCAGGTACTTATCTTGGAGACCCATTTTATGGGATGCTGAGTTTTCCTTTGCGAAGGTTTGTTATTAGTCATTGCTAACTTGGGCAATTCGAGGACTTACCGTAGGGTATTTTCTTTTGGGCATTCTGACAAACAATTTAGGTGCTTGATGCAAAAAACAATTGTGGGCTGCTAATTGCGTTAGTAGCTAAAGACTGCAGAAGAGAAAGAGAAGTTGAATTCTTGCACTTGATAATTGTCCCGCTCGTGGATTCGAGTATAAATTGTGTTGTCGAAATTGTTAGAGGAGAGTTATCCATGGATAACAATAAAAACAGGGTTATTATTACGAAACCCTCCGACAACTTCATTAGCAAGCTTCTTAACATTATTTTTTCCATCCCTGTCGTTAAAAACTGTTAAAACCCATTTAATTTCTGCCTCTTTCTCTAAAATATCCTTATACTAATGCTGCTTGATCTTCTTCCTCAATATTGCGACACCAACCTCCCCTTTCTTCACATCAAAGCCGAGTGGCCACGACCATTAATGGAGAGAAAATTAGTAGAATCTCGCCAAATCCTTTGACTTTACCCCCTATTAGGTATCTGGGATTTATATAACACGCTTTCATTCACTACATTCTTCTTATTGTTAAGATTATTAGTTAGAACTTGTGAAGAACATATCGGATAGTTTGCTATAGGACATGTAAAATTTTTCGCATATTTGAAGGTCATAGGTTCATGTGTCGCAACTTTGTTCCTGTTGAGATCGTGTCTTGTATTCGGCTGCAAGCGCTCAGATAGTTTCTTATGGGAATTTAAGGGTGGAGTTTTTTTGGTTTTCTATCATGCTTTGGAGTGAGAGAGGAACATAAGAAATGAGATCCTGAGAGATATGGTGAGAGGTTATAGGCACTACTAAGGTTCAGTATCAGTTGATTCTCTCTTATAATGCTTGTAATCTCTTGGTTATAGTGGATCTTCAGACTGCTTCCCTCTGGATTGTAGGTTGATGGTTGACTGAACCTCTAGTTATCGGTTCTTCACTTCTCCTTCCTTGTTATAAACATGTACCTTGTCCTCATCCTCTGTACTAATTACGTTCTTAAAGTATGTCAGTAGCATGTACACATAGATGAGTTTCTAATGTTTTTAATTAATCCTAAGAAGTCGAATTGTTTCAAACTTTGAAACAATAAAGAGTCAATATATTCCATGAAAGTACATCCTAGTATTTTGAATCTTGGGAAAGGACCTAACAGGAAGCATGTAGGAAGCAATCAGCATTAGCTGCGATCCATCAAGATATTGACGATCTTGGTTTTTTTAACCACAATTTTGGGATGCGTTGTCCAAACCCCAATCTGAGATTGCAGATCAGCACTTTTATTAGCCGAAACTTCAAACATTTGAACCCGACACTTAAATCATTTTATGTGGAAGGGATTGGATTAGAAGAGAATACAGAAAAGGAACAAACTTTTGGTTTTTATTCCAAACCAGTGACAAGTGAGTGATGAGAGGAATCTGACGGATACAAAATTTTGATTCTGTTGCAATTCATTTTTTTTTTTCAAGATTTGTTCCATCTGAAGGATCGCTTATGTACGTGAAAGCTATCGACAATGCGTTCCATTCTCTCAATTTTTGTTGGAAAAACCAATGCCGATGTCTCTATCAGTCTCTTTGATCTTGTCTGGAGGAAAGCAATCACCGAATGGGAAGATAAGTAACGGCACGGTTATTCATATGAAAATTTATACACGAGCCTGATAAAAGTCAAAAAGGTGTTGATCACTGGAATCAGACATTCAGACTGTGGGCAAGTTAAACCTTTCAACTGGTTGTAAATTTATCAATGAGCTTGGTTGTTTTTAAATATTTTTTTGTGCATTAAATAGTGGTCCTCGGTGTTTGGTTGTAGATAGTACGTAAAATTTTTTTTAACTTATGCTACAATTGTCGATAGTACGTAAATACGTAAAAAAGAATTTCAACTTATGCTACAATTGCTGGAGAGAACCGTACCTTTTTTGGATTCTATTTTCCTAAGGATTTTTAAGAAACATATAAATGTTTGGTTTAGTAAGGTGCTCATGTTTATATTCTCCAATTAAGTTGTTGTTTGGGACTGTTTTGTAACAAAAGGTCGAGTCAACAAAAATATGGTAACACCACTACTATTTGCTCATAACTTTAACATCACTAGTACAGAATTAACCTAGACTTTAAGGTTTTTCTGCTTTTTCAAAAAAGAAGATCCATGTTCGCTGCTTGCGGTTATACTGATTTTGCAAGTTGTTTTGGTTATCTTTTTATATTTATTAGTTTAAGAGCTATAAAGCTGTTTCCAGCCTCGCAACTCAAGGAATCTCTTCTGTTTATTTCATGTATTTCCAGTGCATCTGTGCTTGTTCAGACAATTCATAAGCTGAATTGCTGTAAAGTTTTCCTTGTGGAGAAATTTGGAAAATTCAGTTTTTTGCAGATTCTGTGTCATAAGTCGACTCATGCACAGGCATAAGTCGACTTATGGTAAGTCGACTTGTCAGGTCTGATAAGTCGACTTACGATCTGTTCTCCAGTTGTTGTTTTTCGCTCTGCCAAGTCGACTTATGCAGACTGATAAGTCGACTTACGACGGGTTTTTTGGAAAGTTCAGGTTCCTATTTGCAGTCTGTTTGGGTTTCTGTTTTGGTATAAATACCAATACGATTTGAGGGTTTTGTAGGAGCGTTTTGGGGGATTTTGGAGCACAAAAAGAGAGATCTTTCTGAGCTATTTGTTAGGGTTATTGGTTGAGAGGTTGAGAGATTTGTTGGGGAGATTAGTTGGTTTGTTTGAGCGATTTGTAATCTTAATTTGTACTCTCCTTCTCTATTAGTGGAAACCCTCCCCCTTCTTGCCGGTTTCTGTTTTGGTATAAATACCAATACGATTTGAGGGTTTTGTAGGAGCGTTTTGGGGGATTTTGGAGCACAAAAAGAGAGATCTTTCTGAGCTATTTGTTAGGGTTATTGGTTGAGAGGTTGAGAGATTTGTTGGGGAGATTAGTTGGTTTGTTTGAGCGATTTGTAATCTTAATTTGTACTCTCCTTCTCTATTAGTGGAAACCCTCCCCCTTCTTGCCCCGTGGACGTAGGTAATTGCCGAACCACGTTAAAATTGGTGTTTGGTTTGTGCATTGATATTTGGTTGTTTTTGGCCTTCTTTCATCGGCGTTTGTTTTGGTTCCTCGGCGCCGCCGTCAGGCACAACAAGTGGTATCAGAGCTCGGGCTACGTTTGGGCTATTTGGAGGAGTAGATCGCTTTGGAAGTTCGTCTAGGGCTTCGTTTGGTGATAAAGGTGGGATCTTTTTTGGTAAAAAATCTCGTCTTTTTCAGTTTGGATCTATTTCTCGTTTGTTTTCGCATTGGTTTGGTGGTGCTTTGAGGATTATGGCCGAGAAAGAAGGAGTTGAGAAGGTTTGGAAAAAGATGAATCGAACGGCGTGTGGTGTGATTAGGTCTTGTCTCACTCAAGATCTAAAGTATGATGTGATCAATGAGACTTCTGCAAAGAAGATTTGGGAGATCCTTGAGAGCAAGTATTTGACCAAGAGTGTGGAGAATCGCTTGCATTTGAAGAGGAGGCTTTACCGCTTCCAGTTGAAGAAAGGAACCTCCATTGGTGATCACATGAACCACTACACGAAGCTTCTTGCGGATTTGGCGAATGTGGATGTTAAGATTGAAGATGAGGACAAGGCGTTGTTGCTATTGAGTTCCTTGCCTGACGAGGAATATGAGACCTTCGTTCTTACTCTTATTAATGGGAAGGCATCTCTTTCGTATAGTGAGGTCACCGCTGCACTTGTGAATTATCAGCTTCGAAAGAAGGATAAGGAGACTTCGTTTGAGCCGGTAGCGGGGGCGTTGGTCGCAAGAGCAAAGGGTCCAAACCGTAGTGGGAGGTCGCAGTCTAGAGGGGCACATCTTGGAGTTCGTAAGAATCAATGTGCCTTTTGCAAAGAAGATGGACATTGGAAAGCCGATTGCCCAAAGTTAGTTGATCGAGCCGGGAAGAATAAGGGAAAAGCTATTCAAGCTTCAGAGGCAAATGTTGTCAAGGCTAGTGGCAACGATTCAGATTCGGATTCTTCGGGCTACTCGTTATCTGCACTGTCGTCAGTTTGTGTTGCCTACTCTACAGAGTGGATATTGGATTCGGGAGCTACATACCATATTTGCCCTAGGAGGGATTGGTTCTCCAGCTTTCAGGAGTTGGAAAGAGGGGATTTCGTGCTCATGGGGAATGATCACAAATGCTCTATTGGTGGTATTGGTACTGTTCGGATCAGGATGAGTGACGGGGTGATTCGGGAGTTGGTTGGAGTGAGGTTCGTTCCTCAGTTGAAGAAGAACATCATTTCACTTGGAGCTTTAGAGGCAGCGGGCTATAGGGTGACCTTGGCGGATGCACGCTTGAAGGTTACATTTGGGTCCATAATTGTGATGAAGGGCGTAAGAAGGAGAAATTTGTATTATTTGCACGGAAGAACGGTGATTGATAGGGAAATGACGACTTCATCAGATTCGGCTAGACTGTGGCATTGTTTGGTGCTGGGGTATATGATTGGTAATGTCGTGCATTGGTTGTTGAGGAGTGCTATGACCTGCAGATTGAAGTCCTGTGAGCACATTGGGATGAGCAAGACCGTGGTGGAGTTTGGCATTCCTATCCATCGAGCGAGGGGTCTTTTAGGAGGTGTTCAGTCAGGCATTTGGAGGCCTTCCAAGGAGGCATCATTGGGAGGTAATTGTATCTTGGTTTCCGCAGTTGATGATTGTTCTAGGCATTATTGGGTCGCGACCAGTTCTCGTTGGTGTAAAGTCCTGGAAGTCAACAACAGTTGGAAGAAGTGTATTGGCAGAAAGGTAACTCGTTGTTTCAGCTTTGATAGGGGTCCTTTCTTGCGTTTGTGCCGAGCTCACGGCAGTAGAAGACACTTCATTAGTGTGGAGACTTTGGGGCGAAGAGATGAGATGACAGTTTCGATGGGTCGTTCCTTTCTGGAGGAGGATCGGCGTTGGTTGTCGTGCATTGGTTCTGGAGCTTCGACATATTTGGGTCATCTTAGTCACAGGTCACCGACTGCTGCATTAGGAGTTATTGGATCTGGTGGAGCTGCTTCAGATTTTGGGTTGCGTCGGATATTTGGATACCCAGCATTTGGTCACATTGAGGATGTGAGATTTGATCCGATTGCGCGTTTGGGGTTCGGAGGCTCAGTTGATTATCGTTTGGGAGCTTCTGATTTTGTTCTGAGCAGGTATGTCACTTTTGACTCTCGGCAGGTGGAGAGTGTTGATCAGGTCATTTGGATATCGCAGCAGGTGGAGAGTGATGCTACTCCACGTTGGGTGGAGATTACTCCACATACTCCAGATCATACTGCGTCATTTGGGATTCCAGCTAAGGTGACACAGGTTGGAGATCATTTGGTTTTGGATGCAGATGATGGATTGGTTTTGGATTCAGTTGCAGCTGGTAGATATAGTTTGGATATGGCCATTGGTTTACCTCAGGTGGAGGTGTTTGATTTGTCTCAATTTGGGGTCATTGGGAATACTATCAGTTGCAGATCGTTTGGTGATATTGGAGAAGAGTTGCAGACTTTTCTATTTGATTGAGGGCCTTTGGAGGCCGTTTGGGTGAACTACGTGAAGGCTTGATTCCTTGGGCAAAGGATACGTAGGCAGTCATTTTGATGCAGCCGATTTGGTGAGCGACATCGACATTTGGGGTGAGTGTTCGCACTCCCGTTTGGGTCTCATTATGTGAGGCATTTGTTTGGTTGGTGTCGGCTCAGTTTTGGGAAAACTTCGCCGAGGTGGAGAATTGTGGAGAAATTTGGAAAATTTAGTTTTTTGCAGATTCTGTGTCATAAGTCGACTCATGCACAGGCATAAGTCGACTTATGGTAAGTCGACTTGTCAGGTCTGATAAGTCGACTTACGATCTGTTCTCCAATTGTTGTTTTTTGCTCTGCCAAGTCGACTTATGCAGACTGATAAGTCGACTTACGACGGGTTTTTTGGAAAGTTCAGGTTCCTATTTGCAGTCTGTTTGGGTTTCTGTTTTGGTATAAATACCAATACGATTTGAGGGTTTTGTAGGAGCGTTTTGGGGGATTTTGGAGCACAAAAAGAGAGATCTTTCTGAGCTATTTGTTAGGGTTATTGGTTGAGAGGTTGAGAGATTTGTTGGTGAGATTAGTTGGTTTGTTTGAGCGATTTGTAATCTCGATTTGTACTCTCCTTCTCTATTAGTGGAAACCCTCCCCCTTCTTGCCCCGTGGACGTAGGCAATTGCCGAACCACGTTAAAATTGGTGTTTGGTTTGTGCATTGATATTTGGTTGTTTTTGGCCTTCTTTCATCGGCGTTTGTTTTGGTTCCTCGGCGCCGCCGTCAGGCACAACATTCCTTCTCTTTGGAATCATTTCTGCAGCAAGTTGTTATTGCCCTAGAATCATGGTTATCGCGGTCTGTTGTGTAGTTGTTTTTCTGTCCTACACACAGCCACACATATTCATCTATTGCCGTAAACAAGATTTTTTTTCTTCGTTTAGTACCAATTTTTTTTCCTTAGCTTATATTTTCCTTTGTTCATCTGAGTCCTGCAACAGTGAGTGCTTTGCTACATTAAAAGTGGCTCCTCAGTTTTCTTACCATTTGCACATTGCGGGAATTTGTTATTATAACTTCCAAATTACCTTTTTTGGTATTATCTCACCTTTTGATTTTAATGTTTTTACTGTGATAAACAGCTTTATATAGGCTTTTCATCTACTAACTCCTTTGTGTATGATTAGCTTTGCAAAACTCGCAAGCTTGACGATGCTTTATATTCTGTTTCTTTGGATATGCTACATATCAAATTTTCCAACTACTACTTGTAATCTCATTGTGCTACATATCAAATTTTCCAACTACTACTTGTAATCTCATTGTGCTACTGTGCTATAACATAACCTAAGTGTTTCATTCAGATTGGATTCATTGCGAATAGGGTGAGTATCCTCCTTGTAGTCTGATCAGATTGTAGTATGAGCCACCTCTTCCTTTAGCAACTAGCTCTGAATGTGATCCCTGCTCTACAATCCTCCCGTTGCTTATCAATGCTATCATATCCGCCTTTTCTATTGTAGACAGATGATGAGCCACAACTACACACGTCCTATTTACCATCATCTTGTTCAGAGCTTCTTGAACTAGGTTCTCTGATACGCTATCAAGTGCGCTGGTTGCCTCATCCAAGAGCAATATAACAGGGTTCTTTAGTATTGCTCGAGCAAGGGCAATCCTTTGTTTCTGTCCTCCAGATAGCTGGACCCCTCGTTCTCCACAGTAGGTTTCATATCCATCCTCCATTGAACTGTCAGGTTTCAGGCACCACTATTAGAAGATGAAATAAAATTATAAAATGTAGTGTTTATTAGTTGAAGACAACCATATGAATTCATGAGCATTGGCAAGTGCTGCGGCCTCAAGTACTTCTGTGGAAGTTGCATTCTCACTTCCGTATGCAATGTTGTCACGTATAGTACCTGCAAAAAGAGTAGGCTCCTGACTGACTAGTGCGATATGTGACCTTAGAAATCTTAAATTGTAATCTTTGATGTTCTTTCCATCAATTTCTACTGAACCCTCCTGAGGATCGTAGAATCTCTCGATCAAACTGATTATGGTTGATTTTCCTGAGCCGCTCTCGCCAACCAGCGCTATGGTCTTTCCTGCATCCATCTTGAGGCTCAATCCTTTGAAGATAATTTGCTCTGGTCTTGAAGGGTAGCAGAATGATACGTTCATTAGTTCTATGTTTCCCTTGATCTGCCTCTTCTTCTTGATTCCTTTAGGATCATCTGGCTCTACTTCAGTGTTCCTGTCAAGAATTTCAAGAACCGATCGGACTGCATCTCCACCCTTTGCTAGATCAGAAGTCATGCTTCCTGCATCTGCTATAAGCTTTCCGGTGCTCATCAGGACAAAAAATGTCCGAAACATTTCTTTAGAAGTTATATAGCCTTCGGACATAAGCTTTCCTCCGTACCAGAATGCCAGTGCTGTACCAGCTGTGATAATGAACTGGCAGCTGAACAGGCAGAGGCCCGCGATCCAAGACTGCTTAATGTTTTCGCTTCTTGGCCCTTGGAGTGCAATCTCGAAAAGACCCAGCATTCTTTTTTGTGACGAGAATGCTGTAATAGTCCTTTGGTTCACCACAGCTTCGCATGCCAATTGACTCCCTTCAATTTGCATCTTCTTGGCCTTCTTGGACATGCTAGCCATCATAACCTTCCTGAAATAGAAACTTCCTATAATTAAAGGCTGAGCAGCGATCATCACAACTGCGAGCCTCCACGCAATGATCAATGACAGCGTGAAAGCTAGTGCAGCTGTCACAGAAGCCTGAAGCAGCAATGACAGACGATCTCCAACTAGCGACCTGACCTTGTTTGCATCAGTGGCTAACTTTGAACATATCGCTCCATTTGAATTTGCATCTTCATCAAACCAACCAATCTCGAAGGAAAGAACCTTTTTTAGCATCTTCTTCCTTACCCTCCTTGTCAACCGCTCTCCCATGACGGCAAAATTGTAGTGGTTGATGATATTGGAAATGACATTGATAAATGCTAAGGATATGAAAATGACGCTGTACCGTTTTGTGTTTGACTTGATAAGGTCATTGTCTTGGAGGAAGTAGACTGATACTATGGAACCCAAGCTATAGGAATATGCATTTTGAACTACTCCGATTGTAGCTGCACCAATGCACCCTATCAAACCTCTTCTCCAGTCTCGTTCATTCATCTTCATCAGACGCCACTGCGAAGGATTAGAGGTCTTTCTATTTGCTTTCGTGGTATTATTTTCTGAATATATGTGGACGGGCGATAGTTCTGCGTTGCTATAGTTTCTTGAGTGTATTGAATTTACCACATTGTTTCCAATCGGAGACATTAATGGACTTTCTCTACTTATAGTATATTCTTGTAGCTGAGCCATTTTAGAATAGACTCCACCTTCTCCACTCATATAAGTAAGCTGGTCATGGCTCCCGAGCTCCACAACTTCCCCCTTGTTGAGGACAGCAATGAGGTCTGCTCTTCTTAATGTCGCAAGCCGATGTGCTACTATTACCGTGGTTCTCCCAACTGAAGCATGGTCAAGTGCATCTTTTACTAGTTTCTCAGATTGTGCATCTAAGGCACTTGTAGCTTCATCCAGAAGCAGTATCTTGGGATTTCTGATCAATGCCCTTGCAATGGCTATCCTTTGTTTTTGCCCTCCAGACATCTGAAACCCGAAATGCCCAACCTATTGAAAATAACTGATCATCAGATTACCCACTGACTTACTAATTAGTATATCAGGTTTAATTGCTGGTAGACCGCCTTACTCCTGTACCATCACCCAATTGCCGATTGACCTACCATAGTTCTATTCTTGCATATAGCATTCTGAATGGAAGCTTTTATTTGACTCTCTTACCCTCAGGGGTTCTATTTGTCAAAAGACAAATCTCCTCTTTCTCTGAGGGTAAAATAATTGAAAAAATTTCACTCAAGAAGTCTATCTACAACAATAAAACTAAAGGGGGTCTATCGGCAGTTGGGTGACAGTATAATTAGACTGTTAAAGTGTAAGATTAGATAGCTTACATAAGTATCGTATCCATCGGGTAGCTTGGTAATGAAATTATGTGCATTAGCTGCTTTTGCAGCACTAATAATGAGATCCGTAGATGCATTCTCATTCCCAAATAGTATGTTTTCCTTGATGGAAGTTGCAAAGAGGACTGGCTCTTGGCTAACCAAGCCCATCTGAGATCTGAACCATTCGATACTCAGTGTTCTAATATCACAGCCATCAAAGGCAATTGTTCCCTTGTCAGGATTGTAGAACCTCTGGAGCAAGGAGATGACTGTGGACTTACCTGAGCCACTGCTACCAACTAGGCCAATGGTCTGCTCTGCTGCAATGTAAAGATTTAGGCCACGAAGAACAGGGTTATGAGGTCTCGATGGATAGCTGAATTCAATGTTTCTAAATTCAATCTCGCCTTGTGGGCTTTCTATAGTTTCCCCTTCTTGATTGTTGGATTTTAGTGAAGGGAGCCTATCGGTCATCTTATGTATGCAAGAAGTAGCCGTTATTGCCTCTGACAGGTATCTGACATTTGGAAGTGCGCTCATAAGAGACCTGAAACATTAGCACAGTTTAAAATAATCTCATGGAAGTTGCAAGCAAGATGACATCTCGGTACCAAATATAGTAAAAGTTGTAAATCTATGTGGAAAGAAACGGGGCAATGTCCTTGCAATTTTCACTCTCTTTGTCGTAAGAGAGTAGTAGTTCAGAAATTGAATATATGGTGGAGCTGGAGGTTGTATGTAAGAATGGTTTTCGGAAGAAAATTGTGGAGCATTTAGTATTGTTCTGTCCAGCCATAATGAATTCTGATTGCTTTTTAGAAATAGATCCATTTTCTGCTCTTTCTGTTCGGTCTGCATTCAAATGTGCCTTTCACATTGTCATCATATGTAGCCTCAGGCTATAGTTAAGATTGTGAACTATGCTCCTTTATCTGAAGGCAAAAGAGGATTCTGAGAATAAAGTTCAGTTTCGTATTTGAGTAAAGGTGACAAGTATTACACAAAAAAAAGGATTGTTGCTTGGTCCTATTTTTGTGTGGGCACAGGAAGTATTTACTGTTGTGGAGCTCTTGGTAGATTTCCATGAAATACCAAAGGATGGAAGTATCTATGACTTCGTCGCGCTTCGTTAGTATGATATCTTTTGTTATCTTTCCTAGCATTTAGTTTTCCTGTTGTCCTATAAATTACTGATACTCAATAGGCATAAGCATAAATGGAAATGGGATAGGCATTATTGCCATAATTGTTATTAACCTTTTTGTATCACTATTAAAGCGCAAATAGTTCGCCACTTCATAAGACTATCATGTAAACATGACAATTTAATATGCATGTCATGGACATTATTTTGTTAAGGTGTTTTTGCATATATACCCCTCAAATCTTCTATATTTGCATATTTAACCCCCCAAATCTTGATATTTACAAAACTAAATCCAATTCTCTCTCATTAGGTTTTTCTACCCCTCCAATTTAGCAATGCTGGTTTCTAAATAGGGCAATGTTTAAATTTTCCAATAGCTTTGCAATATTTTGCCATTTAAAAACTAAAATCGTTAAGTGGGATGGGTAGAAAAACTCAATCTCAATTTCAGAAATTGGGGGATAGTTTTGCAAATACCAAGATTTTGTTTTTATTTTCTTTTGGCGGGGCGGGGGCGGGGGGTTATTTTGCAAATATGGAATATTTGAGGGGTATATATGCATAAGACCCTTTTGTTAAACATGTCAAGTTTTCTGAATACATAGACATATTAGTGCTATGTTAGTTCTTAGTTGTCTAATGAACAAATTTCTTTTTACCATTTTCAAACTTCAACAGATAACTAGACCTGGAAATAGTGATACAAAAATGGGTGTTACCGTGACAAAGATTAGGCGTACTTACAGTCCTCCCAAGATGACACAGATTCCAGCAACAATGATGCTGCCACCTTGGGCTCCCTTCTCAGTCACCAATACACTCCCATACCATGTCTGAAAAGCCCATATAGCGTATATCATTCCCATAGTTCCAACTAATATCCCCTTCATGAGGCCTTGCTTTATCCCAAGAGCTGTAGTTTTCTCAAGCGCTTGGCTGAAACTTTCCATTGTCTGCCTCTCTCCAACATATGCCACCACTGTCCTAATCGATGAAACTGCCTGGTCAGCAATTCCTCCAGCAATCCCATATGCTTCTCTTATGTCTTCAGATACCTTCATCAGAAGTTTCCCATACACAACACCGGGTACGATAAAGAGAAGCGATAATGGAAGAGCAGCCAATGTTAATCTCCATGAATTTGTGAAGGCAACCAAGAGGGTGAAGAAAAATGCTGATATGTTAGCTAGGATGTTTGGAATCTGCAACGTAATAGGGAGGTAGATGTATAAGTTGAGGTACCCATGTAAGAAGTAGGGTAAATTATAAGGAACCCCCTTAAGAAGAAAAGAAAAGAAAAACACCAATCTATGACCGTTAATGAAACTGTTGATTTTGGAATAGAGTTTTGTTCTCCAAACTTCTTCTGTTCAGATATTTGCACTTGAGTATGTGTCTGGGACAGTTGTCTACACCAAAAATTTTAGAAAGCTTGGGGGTTTAAAAAAAGAAAATGAGAAAAAGTTTGTTCTTGGATAAAGTAGAAGTTAGCCTTTTTAACATTGATCTTGCATGCAGATGTTTGTTCAGACGTCTGACAAATCAAGCTCTGTGTCACTAACGATCATAGCTGAGGTGGTTTCCTTCGAATCTTTTGGATGATGGTTTTCTTGAAATACATGGTATAAATGAATAGTGAGACAGGAAGTGAAATTGAATATATGGTATAAATGAAGCTGGAATTTACCCTAAGAAATAAATGGCGAGACAGGAAGAGGGAAAGGGGAGGACCTTTTCAGCAAGGGCATCCTGAATTGTATCAGTATCAGTTGAGATAGTGGAGATGACCTGATATGTAGCAGTTGTGGATGAATTGCTGTCAAAGAAGCTAACATCTTGTTGTAGGACAGCCTCGAGATACCTCAACCTCATCCGAGACGCCTGCCTTTCAGCAGTTCTTGTCCAACACAGTCCTTCTGCATCCATGAATTACGCAAGTCAAATTGGGACAATGGTTACTGCAGGGTTCCCTTGACTATGATTTAAATGAGAAGTAAAAAAGAATAATCATATATTTGCATCTTCTTATAAATCATTAGCATTTGCCCAGGTGAAGTCTATTTCTTCAGATTTACCTTTATCTGTAAGCACAAAATTTTGCTATTGTTGTCAAAAATAGTTAAAGTATTGTATATTAAAGTTCTATTGTGACATTTCACGGTAAGAAACTGCTATCATTTTCATATGAGTTTATGTGAACTTGCAATGATCTAACATTTGTGCTGTTTTTCCTTTACAATTCTCTGAAAGAACACACATAAGTTACTTTTGTGGATAGTCATCCTGGTATAGTAGCATCTATAATGCTCCATGGAGTGTTCAGAAGTTCATACTGAAACTCATTTTGATTCTGTTTTATGCCCCCAAGAATTATCAGTATCAGTAGCACAAGTCATACTGAAACTCATTTTGATTCTGTTTTATGCCCCCAAGAATTATCAGTATCAGTAGCACAAGCTGACAATTAATACCGGAATCCATCAGTACATTGATCTTTCAGAGGTTTGCACAAAACCCTTCTGAACTTTATAAATCAGAGAATATTACTTCCCAAATATGATCTGGTTGTTGTATATTGTTTGCCACATGATTTGTCATATATTGTTCAATCTGTCAGACTGTTTATGAGCTTCTTTTCATTAGTTTAGACGGTTTAGTCAAATTTGGAAGTTGGGGGCTATTTTATCAGTTTTTTTTTGGGTGCGGTGGCGTGGGGGGTCTCCAAATTTCAGGGGGATAATTTACCTCCTAATATGCATTCACCTTCAGAAGGATCATATTTCTAATTCTCATCTTGTTGCTTTCACTAAAAATTGCTTACCGAGAAATGCAGCTGTTCCAACTCCCAGGGCCACATACAGTAACTGGACAGCAAACTGCGGCAACAACATATATCCTCTTCAATCTTTCAGATCAAATAACTAAACCACCAAATCAAGAAGTACCGAAAAAAACGAACCTTGTCTGGAGAGCCAATCGAAAGAGAGGTTCCATCAGCCCCATACTCATTGATAGTCCTAGCAAGAACCAGCATTGTCAGAGGCTGCATCAGGCCATCCACTATGCTTCCTATCGTCCCCAGAATCACAAGCAGCTTATCTTTCCAATCCGCAAACCGAAATAACCCAAGTAGAGATGAAGATGAAGGAGATGATGCATCCATATCAACCAATCTCGATGCACTCATAAAGAAGACTTTTGATAAGAGGAAGGGGTATAGTTGTATTGAACTCTCTTTGTTTTTGGTAAGAACAAAAAAAGTGTAGGAGAGAATATATCCGCTCAAGTGCCGAGAGTATCCAACCAAAGAATGATTGTTTTCTGTATCTGATCTTTTAAATAGGCTTGAGGAATTATTAAAGGATGTCATTAAAATTGTCTATACAATAATTGACTCTTATTAGAATATCTTGTGTATAGTCCAACAAAAGGATCTTGTTATGCTGAAGTTTCATGATTCTGTGCCAGTTGGTGACCGAAATGAGCTCATCCAACAATCTTACGAGGCTGTACGAAGGTCTTTCCAAAGGTTCTTACAGAACTAGAAAGTTTAGATGGCCTAAATTTCAGGAGATGCTTTTGTGGAAATTTTCTACTTGACGTTGACCTGCGGATTTGGATCCTCTCCACTACAAAAAAGTAGTGGAGATACCACTACTTTTAATCTCAAGCGTTGATTATTTAGTAGGCGGTTATGATACAATATAAATCTAACACTTACCATACCCCCGTGTATTGCACTCATTCCTAATTTGCACTAAAAGAAAAAAATCATAACCATCAACTAGATAATCAATGACTGTGATTATGGGCTGCATCAGGCCATCCACTATGCTTCCTATCGTCCCCAGAATCACAAGCAGCTTATCTTTCCAATCCGCAAACCGAAATAACCCAAGTAGAGATGAAGATGAAGGAGATGATGCATCCATATCAACCAATCTCGATGCACTCATAAAGAAGACTTTTGATAAGAGGAAGGGGTATAGTTGTATTGAACTCTCTTTGTTTTTGGTAAGAACAAAAAAAGTGTAGGAGAGAATATATCCGCTCAAGTGCCGAGAGTATCCAACCAAAGAATGATTGTTTTCTGTATCTGATCTTTTAAATAGGCTTGAGGAATTATTAAAGGATGTCATTAAAATTGTCTATACAATAATTGACTCTTATTAGAATATCTTGTGTATAGTCCAACAAAAGGATCTTGTTATGCTGAAGTTTCATGATTCTGTGCCAGTTGGTGACCGAAATGAGCTCATCCAACAATCTTACGAGGCTGTACGAAGGTCTTTCCAAAGGTTCTTACAGAACTAGAAAGTTTAGATGGCCTAAATTTCAGGAGATGCTTTTGTGGAAATTTTCTACTTGACGTTGACCTGCGGATTTGGATCCTCTCCACTACAAAAAAGTAGTGGAGATACCACTACTTTTAATCTCAAGCGTTGATTATTTAGTAGGCGGTTATGATACAATATAAATCTAACACTTACCATACCCCCGTGTATTGCACTCATTCCTAATTTGCACTAAAAGAAAAAATCATAACCATCAACTAGATAATCAATGACTGTGATTATGAAGTGGTCTCTCCACTGTTTTTTTGTAGTGGAGAGGATCCGAATCCTTGACCTGCTGAGTTTGGAGGTTATAGTACAGCTTGTTGGGGTGTTTCATTTTGGTATTTTGTTTCCTCGCCTAAGCTAGTTGATGCTATTTTAATATTATACGTGTTTTGTTTCTGGTATGTGTCAACTTATCGTGATTTCTTATGGTTGTATACAATTGTTGTATAGACAAAGAGTTATTTCCAGAAAATGATGGCGACTTCTAAAAGCTGCTAACTTTTCTTTATGTTACCTTGCAATGTAATTTTAGCTATTTTAATGTGTAAACCACACATAACTATATTGAATGCATAAATCTCTTGTTTAGAGATTATGTATCCCGGATCTGCGGAGGGATTGACAAGCACTTGTTCTACATCTTCTAACAATGGACGGAGGGCGACCACACCGTTGGAATGGGGAGAAGCCCCCCCCCCGCTTATCACCTTGCGACTAACGCATATACGTAGAGTTGATAGAGAGGAAGAAGATGACAACCGTGGTATATTTTTATGTCAAATATATTAGTGTATCTCTGCATATGTAATTATACGAAAGAGATACTCATAAACCCTAATGTTGTTGAGTTTAGAAACCCGGTTCTAATAGAGCAAGATCTCGTCTCGCGACCTACCCACTCAATTTGGGCTGGGCCCCCATATGTGCTAGCATACTCTCACTCGCGCAAATGAGTGGATGTCGTCTATAACTTCATGAGCCATTGACTTCCCACATCAAAAATATACATGAGATTCTCCTTCCTTATTAAATTCATGTCCATGCATTGTTAGTGTGGTGTGGATAGTTGAGAATATGCATGCAGGTAGCCTTACAGCCAGATCCATTAGGACCGACACAAGGATCTCCCAAAGAGCAAAAATACACAAACGAAAAGTATAAGTATACAACATCTCATTTCCTAGATCTGATCAACCATGTCTGCTCAAGCACCTTTGATTCCTCAAAGAAGAGTACATGAACACCCGGGTCTACCCTCGATTTATCACACTCTTACATACTACCATCGGCATAAGTAAGAGTTGGCACTACAATGAAATCATGAGACATGTCAATTGATCTTCCTCTGGCCCTGAATATTTGAGCATGTTAATCACCTGCTTTCTTGATGCTACCCCCTATATGTGGTATTGTCTCATCGCAGAAGGAAATAACAGCCAATGTAGCAGACGCTTAACAGCTGTCCCAGATAGCCTAATATTTCTGAGGGTATAATGATTGCCCTCCATCGCTGGTGGTTGCCTATAAGGGCTCATACAGTGAGGGAGTAGGGATCCATCCCTTGACCTCCTTATATCTAGTCCAAACACACACGTAGTATGGTACCATGCTATGTTATTACTTATTTCTCCCTGAGAGCATACATAATTAAATGAATATTGTCCAAACCAAAGTTCCATTACCCTATAATGAACTTATCTAGCTGTACCATCCCACAATATGCCTGGGATCTCGCTATAAGCCTGGACCTCTTGTGCCAAGTCAGACTTGCAGTCTGGCTGATAGTAAACAGATAAAGTGGATGTTGGGTTTCCACCTTGATCATTTTAATGTATAAGTATACATCAACCTCATCCTGATCCAATTGGGGGGATCAATAGAGTGCTCTCATTATTGCTAGTAATACGATAATGTAGTCACTGTTCCAAGCTGAATGACATCTGACACCTGGTCTCGGGTTTGGCAATTGCCACAGCTCTTAAGGGGATCTCTTGTGTGATAAGAGCTCCTAAATGCTGATGTAACTTTCTAATTGTGCACCCAATGCCCTTTTGTGTACCATGTACACATCATATATAAATGTACTCCATGCCAAAATGATCAAGCAATAATAAGATATCAGCAAGCCTAGATATGCATATAGATGAGAAAATGACAATCAAATTAAATATAATGTCTTGTAAATCCATCATTCATAATAATCTAAGCGTCTGAGGTCTCAAGTAAAAAGGAAATCGTCATTAAAGACGTAGCCTATGAGGCTCAAATGTGATGCATTAGCCGCTCTTCAGCTATTCTTTTTATTAGTAGATCGACGATCAACTGACTTGTACGAATTCACTTACCACTACCTCCTACTTATCTTTAGTTCTTAATAAAGTGATACCCAATCTAGATTTTATTGATTTCCCAAACTAATTTAGGTCTATCAAATAACTAATTGTTGACATGTAATCATGATAGTGAATACATCAACATCTACATATCGCGCTACTAGGCTGCTTCTGTAGTTATATTATCACATATTTCGCTCTAAGTGGAAAACAGTTATACACTACTGTTTCTTATTATTCCAAGAAATGACCCACTCATCTAGTAAGAGAACATAACTAGAAAATGACACTCGCCATTAAAAATTATCGGCCCAGCCAACATCTAAATATTTCTATAAGCGAGAGTCTGTTCTGTTATAGAATGATGCATAAAGTGCAGCCTAAATTAAATATCTGAGGATCCTTTTGACTCATCCTAGTGAATCATATTAAAATTGGACAGATGCCTACTCATCCGTCCTACTGCAAAAGATGTGTTGATTATTGTAAGCATACAAGACTATCGGCTATACTCATTGATGAGATTCTTAGCATTAGCTTATTCTTTACTTTCATGTAGGGATATTGCTCTATACTCAGAGTTCGACTCTTAGCAATTAGAGTCCTAGTGGTCTCCATGCTACACCTAGTCAGCAATATGCCATTAGTATATTACGGTTGCTCTTAAACTTCTATTAGCTTAGTGTAGGTGAAGCTAACTACCTGATCGATCATCTAGAAACTATGATCCAGCACAGTCCAATATGATTGAAAATACTACACATTGGAAAGATATTTTAAGCAATAGGAAGATCCATTAACTTGTACACCTTATGCTCTAGTCCCTTGGCTATGAAACATTAGTTGATCCACATAGATCACTTTTTCTAGTTCTCCATACATAAAAGCTATCTCAATGTCCATCTAAACTAGTTCAAGATCTATTTGCACTATAGGAGTAGATATCATGTGAATAGAGCTGATCCTCACCACTAGAGAAAACATCTATTTTGGTACTCTACCCTACTATTTGGGTGTACTCTTTCACCATAATGTGTGCCCTGCATCGCTTGAACGTCACATCCTGCTTGACCTTGAAAACTTATTTTGTTTTTAGTGATCTTGCATTTAGTTAGAAGATTTATCAAGTATCAGACTTGATTCTTTCTCATAAACTCAAGCTCCCTATTTATTGTTGCTCCACTCTTTAGCTGCAGACCCAGAAATAGTATTCTCACATGATTACGCTCTACAACAACATGTTTTTCTTTCATGAACATTTTCCCCATTGATCTCAAAATATCATATTATACTAGTCCATGGAATGATCTCGAAGGTTGTTGAGATTCTTTAGATGGCTCTAAATCAGCTAAAAGTATCTCGCTCTCACTATCACCAGTTGCTAGAGGAACCACTTCACTTTTCATTGTTGGATCCATGACAGTCTCCTTGATCTCGTATGAACCCACACCTTGACCTATATCACCTTTATGAGGGAAATCCTTCTTGAGGAACTCAATATACCACAACTCTCTTGGTCACAGTCATACCATATTGCTCATATATAAACACGACACACAGAGTATCTAAAATAGTGTATGGAAATATACATCAATATTCTAGTGTCCAAACCTCTCATCCAATAAAAAGTATTGTATAAAAGAAATATTCGCACATGGACACAGTGATCCAGCACAGGCCCTCGCCCGTCCATGACTCACAGGGTATCGACTATACCAATCTCAAATGTACATAGTTCAGAATATATGTCACTATCAATAGCACATCTCCCCAAAACCAAGTGGGTAGCTATTCCAAATCATTATCTAACAGAGTTATATTCCTCATTCTGCAACACCATTTTATTGAAGAATATAGGGTCATCAACTGTATGACATTTTCTTTCTTTTGACCTAGTTCCCTGAACTTTTAAGGTAGATATTCTCTCACGATTAGTGTGTGAATCCCCAATGCTTTTGCTTAACTAATTATCAACCTTGTTGATTTAGCATTTGAAACAAATTTGAGCACTCAACTAGGCGCAACATCAGATACACATGGCCATATATAAAGTTTCTCTTTAAACATGAGGAATTTAGGAGCTCCACTTTGTACCTTCATAAATATTGGTCTGCATAAAATAAAGTGTACTAAATATAACGGAGGTGCTGTTAGGCTTACCAAATAGAGACCATAGCCTTAGATGGACAAATACCTTAGTACATATACTAAAGAGACATGCTATAGCGAGCATGTGTGTGTCCTCTAATGTTACTTAATCTACTATATCATGAATCAGATCGAATTTCAATTCAAGACACAAGATAGTAGAAGATAATATAGTTATCTAATAATGAGTCACATTCTAAAATCAACTAGGCTATTAGCTTGGTGTTTTACGAGAATAGAAATCTTGAAGCAAATCTATGTTACCCGCGAATGAAAAACTAATAAATAAATCCCACAAACCTAACTGCTAAGAAAAAAGATTCCACATCATACTTGGATGTTATAGAATATTATATAAGATCTATTTGTTCCCTAAACTCAATACAAACCTACACGCACCGGCGCCTAGCACCTTTGTGTAGTCCTCATCTAGATCTTTTTCTTTTAGTTGGGATCTCCCCAAGCTCTATGACCTGTCTATGCTCTGCAAAAGTGGTTCACAAGTTTTGAGTTTTCTTTATTGTGTGCACTCGTGAACAAAATGAATGGCTTATTTACAATCATATCAATTGATCATGCTATTATTAGTTAGCCTTTTCACCTTTTAATTGGCTTCTTTAATTTTAGAACCCACTCTGAAATTCACCCGCCTTACCCATTACTACTAGAATCTTAGCCTTGTGCCTCGGATATTCAACTTCTAAAGCTAAGGTAGACGTTTTAGCTTTGAACACACTCTAATGTTTATTCTTCAACTTTACTTTTTATTCGCATATCTTTGGGCATTATCGCATCTGCAACGTGTAACAAGAGTAACAAATGTCTTTCATGGAATTATGCAAGGCCCTAATAACCTCCCAGACCTGCTGCTCCTAGCTAACACAACCCCATCTATCCCATGATATCTAATCATAGAGGTCCTCATCTAAAGATGAATTTGATGTTCTACTCAGCAGTTACTGTCGCGCGCCTATGCGGAAGCGTTGCACGCACACACAACGAACTTGAGATCACGGAAGAAGAAAGCATCTACTACTTCAAGTCTCAAACAGGAGATGTGGTAGCCAATGATGCCATCCTGACGCGCTTGTTCATCGATACTCTCAAAGGAGTAGCCTTTGAATGGTTTATGAAACTGTCTGCTGGATCTATCCAGAAGTGGGTAGATTTGGAAAGACTTTTCTTGGCCAGATTCTTCGAAGATGACACAGAAGTCTCGGTCCCTACCCTTCTTGCCACAAAGCAAAAGAAGGGAGAATCTTTCACCTTTTAATTGGCTTCTTTAATTTTAGAACCCACTCTGAAATTCACCCGCCTTACCCATTACTACTAGAATCTTAGCCTTGTGCCTCGGATATTCAACTTCTAAAGCTAAGGTAGACGTTTTAGCTTTGAACACACTCTAATGTTTATTCTTCAACTTTACTTTTTATTCGCATATCTTTGGGCATTATCGCATCTGCAACGTGTAACAAGAGTAACAAATGTCTTTCATGGAATTATGCAAGGCCCTAATAACCTCCCAGACCTGCTGCTCCTAGCTAACACAACCCCATCTATCCCATGATATCTAATCATAGAGGTCCTCATCTAAAGATGAATTTGATGTTCTACTCAGCAGTTACTGTCGCGCGCCTATGCGGAAGCGTTGCACGCACACACAACGAACTTGAGATCACGGAAGAAGAAAGCCAAACCAAATCACGAGTGCAATTCACCAAAATACGACACAAATCAAACCAAACACAAGGATTTACGTGGTTCGGCAATTGCCTACGTCCACGGGGAGAGGATGGGGAGATTTCACTATATGGAGGAGAAATACAACGGGTTACAACTCACAAAATTACTCAAATATAACCCTAACCAAAGCTCTCAACTCCCTCACAATATCTCCCTCTCAAAGTGCTCAAAACAATGCTAATTCTCTCCTATTCTCTCCTTCAATTGTTCCATATATATAGAAATCCTAAAATCATAAACATACTAGGAATTCTAAACCAAAAGCCAAATCAAATTAGGAATCCTAATAACCTATTACCAAAATAGATTAGGAATCCTAATAACCTCATGTTACCAAAATAGATTAGGAATCCTAAACCAAAATAGATTAGGAATATGCTATCCAACAGTTACCTCATTTAAATTCAACTTAAAAAATAAGAACTTGTATCTTCCTAGAAGAAACTTATCCAAATCTTGCATTAAGAGCCGCCCAAAAGCTCTTTGCATTCGGATTAGCCTTGTACTCCTCAATAAGATCACTTCTCTTTGTAGTCCACCCGGTGAACCACCTGAGTGATCTTTTCGCTTTCAGATCTTGTACTGATCAGTCTCAAATCTTTGAATCCAAGTTGAACTCTATTTCACCTTAAATATTATCGTCTCAATACTCACCAAAATCTCCTGCTCTCAGATAAAGTGGATCTTTTGATAAATATATCTCAACTGCTCAATCGCGAGCTGATGTCAAAATGATTATTTTGGTGCCTCATTTCTAAGAGAAATATTATGACACTTTCATTATGAATTTGTTAAGATTATTGGTATTTATGTGGAGTAGTGTTCTTCATTGAAGAAAATTCCATGTTATCAAGCCTTTTATATCAATAATAAAATTACATCATAAACAAAGAGGAGAAGGAATAAGGCCCCAACCACAATGTTGAAAGTTATAAATTTTAAAAATTATTATAAATTTTTGGAAATGGAGTATTATAATTTTTTGAGACAGACTTAATTGAGTAGTTAAATCAAAGCTCCATCTCTACATGAATTCTCCAGCTTTAAATTATTTATTTATATATATCAATATGCATTTGAACATGCGGCTAGACAAACATAAACGAATAATTTCAATTTGTATGTTTAACTTTATTATTTTATTTTGTCAATTTTATTAGGATTTTTTTCTTTTTTGTGAAACCGGTTATGCACCCCAGGCGCTCCCACTAAAACAGCTAGCCATCATAATGCCTAAGATCTTATTAGGATTTTACAAATAAATTTCTTGGTGTTTAAAATAGTTTTTCTTAACTTCTAAAGTTTAAAAAAAATACTTTTGTAAAATCCAAAAAAACTCATTATATGAAATCTAGTAGGCCTCATTATAAATTTCCCAAATCTCTAAAATAATAATAATAATATTTTCTAAAATTTTCTAAATTTTTTTAAGATATTTTCATTATTTTTGAATAATTTTCTAATTTTAAAAACAATTATCCAAGATTTTTGAATATTAGAAATGCAAAAAATAAAAATATTTATATTTATGGTTCTACCCTTAGGTTTCTAAAATCCCGGGGGTGCCTAACCCTATGGTGGCGGCGGCACTACGGAACAACATCGCCCCCTGGTTGGCTTACTCCGTTAAACCCTACCCGTAAGCCACTGGCAGGGGCGAGCCCATTTTAGCGCTACCTAGGCACGGTCAGGGCGACAGTGTCCGACGCTGATTCCATTGACATTCGACACCCAATGTTAATGGTTGACAAACCTGTTACTCTGATTGTGGGATCGATTTATTTTTTTTATTTCTGCAAAAAGAATCACGCCGCTGGTGCCATGCGCTAGCGATGGTGGGTGGCAGGTTTGCAACACTCACATCCTGCCACTATTAGCACCCTAGGCGTCGGCAATGGCGATACCTAGGGTTTCAAATTTTTTTAGTTTTAGAAAATGAAAATATAATTTTTAATTTCTAGAAAATTTTGAAAACAATTTTTTATATCATAAAAAGAATTAATAAATTCTTTATTTGTTAAAATTAACCACTACTTTATAAAATTTGTATTTTTACTTAGATCTGATATCATGGACAATCGAAATAGGCTTTTTACATCGAAAATCTAATTTTTTAATAAAAAAACAATATTTTATTATTAAAAATCCCAAGTTTTTTGTTCCAGGGACCAAATCACATCAAGAAACTGGGGATCTAATATAACTAACACAATATGCAATTAATGATTAAATCTAATCCTAAAAACAATATAAAAATGCAAACAAACTATTTAAATATCACTCTGCTCCCAATGTAAACTATAATTATGTTGTATACATAAATCTCTTGTTCAAAGATCACCTGACCCAAATCTGCGAAAGGATTGTCGCGCACTTGTTCTTCATCTTTAAACAACGGTTGGAGGGCGATCACATCATCGGAATGTCGAGATGCTCCTGCTTATCACCATATAGTTGATAGAGAAAAAGGAGATGACAACATTAGTATATTTTTATCTCACATAAATCAATTTATCTCTACATATATATTTATAAGTAAGAGAGACTCCTAAACTCTAATGCTATTGGGTTTAGAAACCCGGTTCTAATAGAACTAGATCTCCTCTCATGACTTGCCCACTCAATTTGGGCAGGCCCCTCATATGTGCTAACAAATGATTAAATTTTTATGATTGACGCCACAGTCATTTTCCGTATAGATATAGAATATTCTAAAGTTAATGGCTAAATTATAAATATAGTTTGTTTTTAGGGTGAATATATGTAAAAACCCCAAGAAAGGGTTTTTTTTTAATTCATCCATTAAATATCTAATATTATGAATTTGCCCTCAAGATATTAAAATTGTTATCAGGTCTCCCAATCCCGTATCTTAGGACTACGATTGTTGACTATTTGAAATTAGGACTGGAGTAAAAGGTTATTCTGTTAAATTATAGCTGTATACAAAGATATTATTATCTAATTAGTAATATTTACAAATTACAAAATTAAGATTATAGTTTTATTACTAATTTGTATATTTAAATATGTAAAAGTTAAATATGTTAGAAAATTTCATATCAACATTTGATATAAAAAACTTAAATGACTTATATCAAAAATTTTAATATCAATATATTTAGTATTTAAATATTAAATATATTTATTTTTGTATTTTTAATTTATTGTACATCTAATATTCAAATAAATTTTAATTATACATAATATTTAATATTAAGCATTAAAATTGTTTATATATTTAAGATATGATAAATAATGAATATATTTAATATTTTAAATTAATTTATTTAATATTACATGTAGTAATAAAAAATAAATGATTATTAAATAATAATTATGCTTGATATAGATTAGAATAAGATAGAAAAAGTAAATTATAGATGTCAAATTAAGGTATAAGTAGGAAGAATGAAAAAAGGAGAGAGAGAGAGAGAGAGAGAGAGAGAGAGAGAGAGAGAGAGAGAGAGAGATTCTTGGAGTGAAATTACAATCCTAAAATTAAAACTAGGACTTTTCTTGAAACATTCTTGTTAGAATGTGATGTATTTTTTCCCCTTGGATACTACATTCATATTTAGGGTTAATTTAAGTAAGCCATTTTATATTTCCACTTTATAACTGTTGATGCTCGATATCAAACAGACTATTAATCAAGAAGAGGATTATTGTGGGGTGATGAAGGATGATTGTTCACACAAAAGCGTATGCACAAAGTTTCAGTATAGCAAGCTATACTTTTTAAACCTTGGTTACACCTTTCGATTCGGATTGCAAGTGTACAATCCTATCGAGCAGTATATTCAGGTATCGATCCACAGGACGGCTGAAACCAGACTAGACTCTACTTAGATTAACTCAGTTCTAGAAGTTCTGCAAAGTTGGTTTTGGGTATTTATAGTCCTAACAATTCGATAACAATAATTAAATGTAAGAAAGTAAGTTAACTTGGTTTTAATCAATAGTAAAAAGGCGTTTCCAGGGTTATGACTTTATCTCAGTTCTGCCTCGAGGTACCCGGTCCGTGTAGTGTCCTACACGGGCCGTGTCAGTGTACACGGGCCGGGTACTATCGTACACAGTCCGTGTGGTCCCCGAGTGAATGCAGCAGTTACTAATTCCTTGTGTTGTTCCTTTGTGTAGGGTTTTACTGACCAGACCTAATGTTCCTAAACCTCAACTGTCGTTTGTTGGTTCATTAACTTGGTATGGAATTGCAATATCTGCCCTCGTCGGGTTCTAGACCTCAACTGTCGTATATTGGTCTGAATTACCTAGCTGCTTGTTTGGTATACTAAAGGTAACCTCTATCCGTCGATATGAGGAATTGTTCACCTGTCAGTTACTACTTGGTTTCACCTTTCGGATCACTAATCCTACCTCATGTACTTAGTTTGGTTGAGAGATTATAAGAGCCAAAGTACCTTCTAGATGTGGCCATGCATCTAGTGGTAAACCAGTATAAATCAAACAATTTAATCTAAGCAATTAAAATCAAACACAATCAAGCAAACACATGTTTCAACACAAAAATCCAATAACTGACATGCAAAACAAAACATTCGATTACATCACAACCCAGGAAACTAATAAAGTCTACTCAAACATAGTTCTAAAACAAATATAAGAGATAATAAAAGAAGTATCCATGACAAAACCCGAAGAACAAAGAAGATCCGCCGAAAATTCCCGTCTTTCGCTTCTCAACTTCGTCTCCAAGCTTAGCCGCCAAGGTCAAACCCTAGAATTCCCTTCCTTCGCTCCAGAAACGTCCAAGATCCCCCCTTTGTTGCTCAGGATCTCGTATATATAGAGCTTTTGCCGACCTTCCTTCATTTGGCCTTTATTTCCAAAATTCAATTTTGTTTCCGGGAATGCCTGACACGGCCCGCGTCGAGTGCTATACGGGTCGTGTTCCTGTGTCTCTCGAGTGAATGATGAGTGGTCGCGTCTGTGGTGGGGCCAGGGTGCGATACGGCCCGCATCAGATGTTGCGCGGCCCGTGTGTAGACCTTCAAATTCCACATTCTTCCCTGATTTCACCAGTTTTCTGCAAAATAAGAATAAAAGCGCAGCAGTACCACATTCTATAGATATTCAATGAAATAGACACGATTTGGTGGTTTAAAACACGGGTTTTGGTACAAAATTTGGTCGGAAAATAGATCAAATAGCGAGATATCAAATTCCCCCAAGCTGAAATCTTGCTTGTCCTCAAGCAAAGATCCAAACTTAGATACCGGGTTGGTCTTTAATCTTACCTAAATGCAAGTTAAGTACTTAAATGTGAATATTTACATTAGCTGCTCTTATCAAGAACCCCGAGAATCCTTTTGGGTACAATTTGGACTTTCCTTGATCAATTTTGATTCACCCCATGAATTGACTAATCAAACTTCAAATTCTGAAATGTTTTAATATTTGCAAAAACTAATTACTCGAATTGATCAATATTTCATTCTTTCACTGAAACTATGCCCTCATTTGTGGTGATTTTCCCTTTTTTTCCCCAAAGCTTGGAACAAGCTTAGGTCAGAAAGTCGAGGACTTCGTGTGTTGATATATGCAATTTTTTTTTTGTTTGTGGTTTTCTCGAGCTCAAAGGCATCCAGTAGGATTGTGCCAGTACTCATTTTTTTATAAATTTGGGAGACGAGCTCAAAGGCGCCCCGTAGGACTTATTGCCAGTACTCTTATTTTCTCCATCTTTTCATTTGTTCCATCATTTTTTTTAATTCATTTGCATGTACCATGAATACACACATCCAATGGTATTCTTTCATACCAATGGATATCCCAATCTTTATTTTATTTAAAAAATCCCAAATCCTTATTTTAAAAGGCACAGCTCAGTTTAAAAATGTTTTTTTTTCGATACAATTCGACTTTCATTCTTTTCAAGTTCTCAAAACATTCCTTCCTATTCAGTTCTTTGATCAATTATGGGGTTAGTTCTAATTTCTCAAGGTCATCCCAATCACTACCAAAAATTTTCACAAAAGTCCCTAATTCAAGCAATCACGCAAATTTTCACCTACAAATGCAAGAAAAAGTAAACATGACCTAAATAAAAAGTTAACATGTCCTAAAATGCAAAGTTTCCCCCCAAGCTTAGTCTGAGCGTTGTCCTCAATGCTTCAAGACAGATAGATGGAAAAATGTAAAAGCCAGGGGAAAAGAAAACAAACCTGATCAAGCCTGGGTTGCCTCCCAAGAAGCGCTTGTTTTAGGTCTCGAGCTTGACCACCTCTCTCTAAGTCTCGGCTGGAGCGGGATCAGAGAGATCTTGATCAAACCGCTCGTTCTGGGGATGGTCAGCAACGTAGTGCTTGAGACGCTGACCATTGACCTTGAAAGTCCTGCTCTCGTCATTCCCAATCTCAATCACACCAAAAGGGTACACTCTCTTCACGTGGAATGGGCCGGACCATCTGGACTTCAACTTACCTGGAAAAAGTCTCAATCTAGAATTAAACAAGAGTACAAGATCACCTACCTTGAATTCGCAAGGCGCGATGCGCTTGTCATGAATTCGCTTGGTTCTCTCCTTGTAGATTCTTGCATTCTCGTAAGCATGTAGGCGCATCTCCTCCAACTCGTGCAAATCAAGGATGCGCTTCTCTCCAGCTGCAAGCATGTCCATGTTGATGGCTCGTGTGGCCCAGAATGCTTTGTGCTCGATCTCCACAGGTAAGTGGCATGGCTTTCCGTACACCAGCTTGAAAGGGCTCATCCCAATCGGTGTCTTGAAGGCAGTTCGGTACGCCCAGAGTGCATCATTAAGCTTGAGCGACCAATCCTTCCGTGTCCTTGCCACAGTGTTCTCCAAGATAGACTTGATTTCCCTGTTAGAAATCTCAGCTTGTCCATTAGATTGAGGGTGATAAGAAGTTGTTACCTTGTGTGTTACCCCATGACGGCTCAAGAGACTGTTGAATTGTCGGTTGATGAAGTGCTTGCCTCCATCACTGATAACCACTCGTGGCACTCCAAAGCGAGGAAAAATGATGTCAGTGAACAGTCGCTTTACTGCATTTGAGTCTGCCTTTCGACATGCCACTGCTTCGACCCATTTGGACACATAATCTACGGCAACCAGGATGTACTCATTCCCACATGATGATGGGAACGGTCCCATGAAATCAATACCCCACACATCAAAGATCTCTACCTCAAGAATGGAGTGAAGAGGCATCTCATTGCGCTTGGTGATATTTCCGGTCCGTTGACACTTGTCGCAAGCCGAGATAAAGGTCCTTGCATCCCTGAAAATAGAAGGCCAAAAGAAACCAGATTGCAATACCTTGGTGGCTGTTTTGGAGAACGAAGCATGTCCCCCATAAGCGGATGAGTGGCAATGCTCAAGAATGGAGCGCGTCTCCTCGTACGGCACACAGCGTCGGAAGATACCATCAACACCTACTTTGAAAAGAAATGGTTCTTCCCAAAAATAGTACCTGGCATCTGATCGGAGCTTCTTCCTCTGCTGGTAGGTCATGGCGGCAGGTAACACCCCAGAAGCGAGAAAGTTTGCGATGTCTGCATACCAAGGGACTGACTTGGTGGTCACACGGTCCGTGTGCTTGGTCGTGCGGCCCTGGTGCTGCAGTGCATGGACCGAGTGAGATCTTGTGCGGTCCGTGTCGATGTCATCCAGAACAGAAACTGAAAGGAGTTGCTCATCAGGGAACGAGTCATTGATTGGCAAGTTGGCAGACCCCTCATCCTCCCAGCGAAGTCGGGATAGATGGTCAGCCACAGTATTTTCGACTCCCTTCTTGTCCCTGATTTCAATATCGAACTCCTGCAAGAGAAGAATCCATCTAATCAAACGAGGTTTCGCATCTTGTTTACTTAGCAAATACCTGAGTGCGGCATGGTCCGTGTAAACAATTATCTTCGAGCCAACCAGATATGATCTAAACTTGTCAAGAGCGAACACAATTGCTAGAAGCTCCTTCTCGGTGGTTGTGTAGTTCATCTGGGCTGGGTCTAGCACTTTGCTAGCATAGTAGATAGCACATGGCTTCTTGTCCTTCCTTTGCCCAAGAACTGCTCCCACAGCATAGTCACTTGCATCGCACATGAGCTCGAACGGCAGAGACCAATCAGGTAGTTGCAAAATAGGCGCTGAAATGAGGGCTTCCTTCAAACTGCAAAAAGACTTGACACAATCATCAGTGAAAACAAAATTACAATCCTTAATGAGTAAATTGGTCAGTGGTTTCGCGATCTTAGAGAAGTCCTTGATAAAGCGGCGGTAGAATCCTGCATGACCTAGAAAGCTTCGAACCCCTTTTACACATGTTGGGATTGCAAGCTTCTCAATCACTTCAATCTTCGCCTTGTCAACCTCGATTCCCTTGGATGTCACAACATGTCCCAGAACAACACCTTCTTGGACCATGAAGTGACACTTCTCCCAATTGAGAATCAAATTCACTTCTTCGCATTTTTGCAAAATCTTGCACAGGTTAGTCAAACAAGAGTCAAAACAAGCACCATAGACAGAAAAATCATCCATAAAAATCTCAACTTTATTTTCGATAAAATCAGAAAAGATAGCCATCATGGCTCTTTGAAAAGTGGCTGGTGCATTACAAAGACCAAAGGGCATCCTACGATATGCATATGTACCATATGGACAGGTAAAAGTTGTCTTTTCTTGGTCTTGTGGGTGGATGGGTATCTGAAAGAAACCAAAATAACCATCAAGATAACAGAAATAAGAGTGATTAGCAAGCCTTTCGAGGAGTTGGTCAACAAATGGCAATGGAAAGTGATCCTTGCGTGTGGCTGCATTGAGCTTCCTGTAGTCAATGCACATCCTATAGCCAGTCACCACACGTGTTTGGATCAGCTCATTCTTCTCATTCTTTACCACTGTTGCTCCTCCCTTCTTTGGCACCACATGGACAGGGCTCACCCATTCGCTGTCAGAAATCGGGTAAATAATACCTGCATCAAGAAGTTTTAAGATTTCCTTTTTTACTACCTCTTTCAGATTTGGGTTGAGCCGTCGCTGGTGTTCAACAGAGGGCTTGTGATCATCTTCCAGTAAGATCCTGTGCGAGCAGATAGATGGGCTGATCCCTCTCAGGTCCTTGATTGAATACCCGATTGCGCCTTTGTGAATTTTCAGCTTCTCCAAGAGTTTGGCGGTTTGATCGGGGTTTAAACCTGCATTTACAATCACAGGACAAGACTTATCTGGGCCTAGGTACTCATACCTGAGGTTGGCTGGAAGAGGCTTGAGCTTAGGAGTTGGCTGCTCTGTCTGGGCCTTTGCACGGTCCGTATCAGATGTGCTCAGTCCGTGTGAAGCCCTCGTGTCAGCCCTATCCGACCCGTGTTCTTCATTCTCATGGCCTTCGTACGATGGTGCACGGTCCGTGTGGGATCCATCCGGTCCGTGTCCAAGTTCCTCCAGATTGTTAGTTTTTGCATCTGCTGCACATATTGATTCCAACTCGCTTGTTTCAACCTGCATCTCAGATAAAAAATCAGAATGATACCTTAGTGAGCTATTGACTTGCTGAAGAAAGTAGTCCTCGGCCAAATCTGCTAAACATTCTTCGATCACATCTACTCTGAAGCAAGATTCGGCAGGTGAGGGGTACTTCATGGCTCGGTCAATTTGGAATCGCACTTTCTCCTCTCCAATGTTCAAGGTCAGTGTTCCTTTAAATACATCAATTATCGCACCTGCTGTTCTCAGAAAAGGTCGTCCCAGAATGATAGGGACTTCCTTATCCTCTTCCATTTCCATAACAACAAAATCCGCAGGTACATAGAATTTACCAACCTGAACTGGCACGTCTTCCACTATGCCGAGTGGTAGTCTTACCGAGGAGTCTGCTAGCTGAAGAGTCATTCGCGTAGGTCTGAGCTCACCTACTCCCATTCGATCAAAGATGGTGCGTGGCATGAGACTCACGCTAGCTCCCAAGTCGCATAGAGCTTTCTTGATCGTGGCTTTCCCTATAGCGCAAGGAATAGAAAACTTACCAGGGTCTTCCAGTTTGGGTGGTAGCTCACTTCTCAGAATGGCACTGCACTGTTCCGTCAGTTTCACCGTCTCGTGCTCCCCCAAGCTTCGCTTGTTGGATAGGATGTCCTTGAGAAACTTGGCGTAGGTGGGCATTTGGATCAAAGCCTCGGTGAATGGGATGGTGATGTGCAGTTGCTTGAGAACATCGATGAATTTGGCGAATTGCTCGTTCAATTTGGTCTCAGCTAGTCTCTGGGGGAAGGGTACAGGTGGCCGGTATGGTGGTGGTTTCTCGGCCCCTTTCTTCTTATGACTTTCAGGTTCTTTCTGCACGGCCCGCGTGTCAGTGGCACGGTCCGTGTTCACAGGGTTCTCAATGCTGACTGCTGGTCGAGTCGATTCGACACGGTCAGGGTTTTCTTCTTCAAGTGGTGACACGGTCCGTGTGAGATCTGCGCGGTCCGTGTGCTTGGCAGTTTGGTCTGCTGGCATGGTTGGTCCTTGGTAATGGGCCCCGCTTCGCAGCGTGATTGCCTTAGCCTCTCCTCTGGGGTTCACCTCTGGTTGGCTGGGAAGCTTACCAGGTTGTGGTTGGCTTGAGGCGGTCTGGTGACCCATTTGCTCCATCATCTTACTCTGAGCAGCCAGTTGAGCATTCAATGCTTGCATTTGCTCGAAGATCATCTGGTTCATTTTCCCCTGCTCATGCATGAAGTCACTCACAGCGGGAGCGATATATGGCTTGGGAGGACCAGATTGATGTGCTCGGTTGTTCGAGTTGGGAAATGCAGCATTCTGGTAGAAGTTCCGGTTGTTGTTGTTGCTCGAGGGGTTGTTGAAAGAGTTGTTGTAAGAGGGGTTGGAGGAATTGTTGAATGGCGCAGGGTTGTTCTGTTTCCACCTCCAGTTTTGTTGCTCAACCGGGTCTTTGGAGTAGGATTGGTTGAAAGGAGGTTTCGGAAAATAGGATGGTTCATTGTTGAGAGAGTTGACTTGTTCGATCTCTCCATCAACTTGCGCCAGTGGACATTGCTCATAAGCATGTCCCTCAACTCCACACATGACACAGGATTGTGGCTGCTGGTTGACTGCCTTCACACTCATCTTATCAAAAGCCTTCTGCATAGCATCCAGCTTGGCTGATAGAGCAGTGATCTGATCAACCTCAAATCGGCCGCCTCCTCCAACTCGGGTGTTGTCGCGGCCGGACCACTGTTGGTTCTGAGCCATGTTGTCGATCAGGTTCATAGCTTCATGAGGTTCCCTTTCCATCAAAGCTCCACCTGCAACAGCATCAATAGATGTGCGAGTGCTTTCAGTTAAACCATCATAAAAAGTTTGAATCAACAACCAATCAGGAATACCATGATGGGGACAAGAGTACTGTAACTCCCTAAACCTTTCCCATGCCTCATTTAGGGGTTCATCAGACCTTTGCCTAAAGCTGGTTAGTTGGGTTCTTACCTTGGCAGTTCTTTTATGAGGGAAAAACCTAGTCAAAAATAACTTTGATAATTCCCTCCAGTTGGTAATAGAATCTCTTGGTAATGACCCTAACCATTTCTTGGCCTTATCCCTAAGTGTGAAAGGAAACAAAGCAAGTCTAATGTAATCGGCTGTTGCCCCATTGGTCTTAATGGTGGTACAGCACTCAAGAAAAGTTTGCAGATGGGCATGTGGATCCTCATGATCCAAGCCATGGAAAGTGTTCTGCTGCACAATGTTAACAACACCCGGATTGAAGTTCGGTTGCTGTCCCACAATTCTTGGCAGCCTGATTGCTCCCTTCACGTCTCCAGCTCTCGGGACATTAAACTCTCGCAGAGTCCTTGGCACGAAGTCGGCCATGCCATCATCAGAGAGATCATCAGTCATGTCCTCTTGCCTGTCCTCTCCGTGGTCACTGTGGTTACTCATCTCTGCTCGGCTCGGATGTTCAGAGTGCACGGACCGTGTATCGTCTGTGCGGTCCGCGTGGAGAGGTGGTTGCACAGGAATAGCTGAGTCTGAAGGAGTCTCCGTGTCGGAAAGTGGTCCTTTGCTCCTCAGTCTATAATCGCCCTTGTGTGGAGGTACGAATGCCAGCTTTCCTGAAAGAGAGAACGATAAGAGAGAAGATACAATTAAAATCTAGACTTAATAAAATAAGCAAAAGTCAGTAGTTTCAATGCCGTCCCCGGCAACGGCGCCAAAAACTTGTTCACACAAAAGCGTATGCACAAAGTTTCAGTATAGCAAGCTATACTTTTTAAACCTTGGTTACACCTTTCGATTCGGATTGCAAGTGTACAATCCTATCGAGCAGTATATTCAGGTATCGATCCACAGGACGGCTGAAACCAGACTAGACTCTACTTAGATTAACTCAGTTCTAGAAGTTCTGCAAAGTTGGTTTTGGGTATTTATAGTCCTAACAATTCGATAACAATAATTAAATGTAAGAAAGTAAGTTAACTTGGTTTTAATCAATAGTAAAAAGGCGTTTCCAGGGTTATGACTTTATCTCAGTTCTGCCTCGAGGTACCCGGTCCGTGTAGTGTCCTACACGGGCCGTGTCAGTGTACACGGGCCGGGTACTATCGTACACAGTCCGTGTGGTCCCCGAGTGAATGCAGCAGTTACTAATTCCTTGTGTTGTTCCTTTGTGTAGGGTTTTACTGACCAGACCTAATGTTCCTAAACCTCAACTGTCGTTTGTTGGTTCATTAACTTGGTATGGAATTGCAATATCTGCCCTCGTCGGGTTCTAGACCTCAACTGTCGTATATTGGTCTGAATTACCTAGCTGCTTGTTTGGTATACTAAAGGTAACCTCTATCCGTCGATATGAGGAATTGTTCACCTGTCAGTTACTACTTGGTTTCACCTTTCGGATCACTAATCCTACCTCATGTACTTAGTTTGGTTGAGAGATTATAAGAGCCAAAGTACCTTCTAGATGTGGCCATGCATCTAGTGGTAAACCAGTATAAATCAAACAATTTAATCTAAGCAATTAAAATCAAACACAATCAAGCAAACACATGTTTCAACACAAAAATCCAATAACTGACATGCAAAACAAAACATTCGATTACATCACAACCCAGGAAACTAATAAAGTCTACTCAAACATAGTTCTAAAACAAATATAAGAGATAATAAAAGAAGTATCCATGACAAAACCCGAAGAACAAAGAAGATCCGCCGAAAATTCCCGTCTTTCGCTTCTCAACTTCGTCTCCAAGCTTAGCCGCCAAGGTCAAACCCTAGAATTCCCTTCCTTCGCTCCAGAAACGTCCAAGATCCCCCCTTTGTTGCTCAGGATCTCGTATATATAGAGCTTTTGCCGACCTTCCTTCATTTGGCCTTTATTTCCAAAATTCAATTTTGTTTCCGGGAATGCCTGACACGGCCCGCGTCGAGTGCTATACGGGTCGTGTTCCTGTGTCTCTCGAGTGAATGATGAGTGGTCGCGTCTGTGGTGGGGCCAGGGTGCGATACGGCCCGCATCAGATGTTGCGCGGCCCGTGTGTAGACCTTCAAATTCCACATTCTTCCCTGATTTCACCAGTTTTCTGCAAAATAAGAATAAAAGCGCAGCAGTACCACATTCTATAGATATTCAATGAAATAGACACGATTTGGTGGTTTAAAACACGGGTTTTGGTACAAAATTTGGTCGGAAAATAGATCAAATAGCGAGATATCAATGATGGAGGGCCCGTTCCCTTCTTCGAATTTATGCATGGTTCTTGAACAGGGGTCTGAAGTCCGCGTTGCACAGACAGAAAGAACTCGTAAGAGGGCGGGGACCGGTTCCCCCGTGATTCATCCGACGATCAAGTCAGTTGATAAACGTGAGCTTGAGTGGAGTTTAGAACTATGTATTATTATGCTATGTGCATTAGAAATGATCATCTCTCAGATTAGGTCCGGAGGAAGATTTAGATTGCCCAAGTGCCTTCTGCCACGCTCGTAAGTCACTTCCCGGATATCGCGGAGATGCCATCTCCCATGCTGAGATGAATTCCCCTCCAGTCACCAACCGACACCTGTAAAACGAGGGATGACTCACCTTCCAGCTCACACTTTGTCACCGTCATTCTGCATGGCCGAAATAACCAATCTGCCATTGGCATCCTCTTTATATGCAGATGCTATTCACCATAGCCAAAGTTGAGCAATCTAAATCTTCCTCTGGACCTAATCTGAGAGATGATTATCTCTAACACACATAGCATAATAACACAGTTCTAAACTCCACTCAAGCTCATATTTATCAACTGACTTGATCGTCAGAGGAATCATGGGGAATCGGTCCCCGCCCTCTCACGAGTTTTTTCTGTCTGTGCAGCACGGACTTCAGACCCCTGCTCAAGAACCAGGCATAAAGTCGAAGAAGGGAACGAGCCCTCCATCATCCTTCATCACCCCGCAACAATCCTCTTCTGGATTAATAGTCTGTTTGATATCGAGCATCAACAGTTTGGCGCCCACCGTGGGGCCTTTCCTCTTTTTCGGAAAGACATGCCAAGTTCTGAACAATGGTTTGATTTTAATCACCCTGAAGAACAACACCAGAATTGCACCATTCAAGCTAAGCGAAGCTCGGAGTTGCATCATTCAAGCTAAGGAGGATAAGCCTATGGCTATGAGGAACCATCATAGGCGTAGACCTCAAGGGCCCCTATAACTTTCTGGGGAGCATTTGCCAAACAGGTCATCCACCAGATGATGGGACCGCTTCCAGAATCCCAAAAGCCCTCCTGGAGAAGACACACCACTATGGTGATTATCTGGCATGAACATGCGGCACAGGCTTCTTATCGCCGCCATAGACGAACTCCAGACAAACTCCATCTTTTGGACAACCAAGAAACCTGGAGTTGGCTCACAAAGTCGAACCCTACCTCCTCTAAGGGTTATGAGTAGATCCAATATCATTGAAGCTCCCACTGGCAATAGCTCATATGAGCATAAGGAGCAGTGATTAAGTCTGTGATAGGCGCCTAGGATCATGGAGATTCTTTGTAGAAAACTCCTATCGGACTAGGATGAGATTATGGGAAAAACGTGAGGGCTTGTCAACTGATCTTCTCAGGAAGATTAACAGCCCTACGCTCCATGAACAAGCACCACCAGAGCAACCTCAGCTATGGTGGTCAAAGCATGCGACCCGCATGATCCCCATAAAGGAGAGTTCTCTATTCACAGCATGGTCCAGTTCCCAATGCTCCCGAAGCTCCTTCAAGAAAACCACCATGGTTTGTCATTTTTAGGGAGTACAATACCGGCTGGTGGATTCTTTCTCCAATAGAGTTTCCACCACAAAAGGTACCATGTAGCTTCTGGTCGTTCTCTCAATCCTCACATGGAAAACGCCATTCGACATAATTCATGGTGTATGAGCAGTTCCTTTCGCCAAAAGTTGGCATGCCAACCATCAGCCTTCAAGGCCTTACTGAAGTTTCGGACTCAAAAGAAACCTCGGCTGATGAGATGGCAAATAGAGTTTCGACTCATCTTCGTCATACTAACAAGTTGTCCACAATGAAAGCAAGCAAAATCCAACTAAAAGAGGTTCTGTACTGGCAACCTCACCCACTACAAAATTGTCTTTGAAGCAGAGCCAAAGCAAGATCACAAGTGGTTCAACCCCCTTCAAGCATCAAATGCCTACAAAGAATATTTTTCATGACAATGTAAAATACAGAACTAATAAAATATTATTCAATATGAATTAACTCTGATCTCGCAAGGATCAAGGCTTCACTATGGCCAATGACCTAGATGTCATATAAGACCTAGGCACCCCAATCAAGCCCTTGGCTCTTTATCAAGGTAAGCCTAAGGCACAACAAATGGTCGAATCCTCCAGTGCTACTCGACCATCATGCCGTGAAAATCAAGCCCTTGGCTCTTTATCAAGGTAAGCCCAAGGCACAATGATTCCTCAGTCGAATATCAAGACATTGGTACCTCTTCAGGGTAAACCCAAGGCACAATGACTCCTCAGTTGGATAAACAAGTCCTTGGCTCTTTATCAAGGTAAGCCCAAGGCACAACATATGGTCGATTCCTACGGCTCTCATCGATCATCATGGACAAGCCCTTTGTAAAACCCCGTAAATTTGAATATATTATGATAAATAATAATAAATATGTTATATGGTTATAAATAACATATATATTGATGTTTGAGTATGCTAATATTTGATTTGAGATCAAATCAATATATATATGTGAATATAGGAGTGAAATCATGCACAAGCCTGAATCTAGAAAAATGACCAGTTAAGAGTATTTATATTTTACACATAGACACAGTTCGAATCTGGAAAAACTCAAAAGACAAAAGTTGTAGGTATCTTCAATAGGTTTCCAACACATCTTAAATCCTCTCATTCCGATATCAGATGTGAAAGTTATAGCCAAACCATGCACAAAAACATGCACAAACCTATTTCAGGGCTGTTAGTAGTCAACTACTACTCAGAGTAGTCGACTAATCAGCTTAGTAGTCGACTACTAAGAGTAGTAGTCGATTATCGGGGTTGTTTTTAGTTTTTCTTTTAGATTTCGGGTCATATTCGTTTTGTTTCGAACCCAATTGTATATATGTGTATATATACTCGTTTTAAAGCCTTTTTTACCCTCTTTCACGTGAGTTTAACACCAGCCACCTTCCTCTTCAAACTCTAATCCTAATTGTGAGTTTTTGAGAGAGTTTCGAGGTATTTGTCGAGAGGAAGGCGGAGTTTTTGTGATCGTGGTTGAAGGGGGATCTTGCATACACATGGTGGAGGATTCCAGCAGCACTCTAAGGCAAGATCATCTTCATCCACTCCTGCACCCTTAGTAATTTCATGATTTAAAGTGTTAAATCCAACAAGATCATCTTCATCCACTCCTGCACCCTTAGTAATTTCATGATTTAAAGTGTTAAATCCAAGTTTATATGCTTAATTCTCAATTTCATGATTTAAAGTGTTAAATCCAAGTTTATATGCTTAATTCTCAATTTGATGTGATAAAAGATAGATTTTTTATAATAGATCTGTAACCTATGTTAGATATGATATTTTTCTTACTGTTAACATTAGAAATATGATCATGATCATTAGGGTTAATGTAAATTTTGTTTTTACCTTATTTAATTAAGTTTAACCCATGTGAAAACCCTAATTTGATAAGTAATTGAGTTTTTCTTGTATATTATCATGCTAACACTTAGGGTTGTGATATCTAGGCTTTGTAATTAGATTTAAAATGAAATATAAATCTGTCATGTGTAGTTTTCATCATGTTTTCATAATCATGTTGCTTATATGTTGTTAATTGAAGACATTTATTAATAAAGATGTTAACTTTAATTGAACCAAGATAATTCTATGTTTATGATCATGTTAATCTCTGTTTAATGTGGGCAAATCGTGTAAATCCTGTTTAAGTTTGCATAAGTGCAAGTTGTTTAGCTAATTTCCTATTTGCGCATATCAGTTTGCAGTTGCATGCAGAGTAGTCGACTACTAAGATGAGTAATCGACTACTATGTCTCAAAATACATTACACAGAAACTTTCACATAGCAGAGTAGTCGACTAATATGTATAGTAGTCAACTACTCACACTTAGTTCGATTTTCTAGATTCTGGCTGAACTCAGAGTAGTCGACTACTCAGGCTAGTAGTCGACTACTCAGGCTGATTTCCTGAGTTTTGTTTTGTTTTGTTTGAGATGTGTTTGTGGGGTTTGAACCGCACTCCTATACATGTAAATTCACTAATACACAAGTACAATGTCAATACATACACATGAGTATCCCAAAAAGGGATTTTGACAAGAGTTGGGTTGTTTATAATAGAGTAGTAATTGTTCATACACTCGTTGGATATCGTTAATGAGTACAGCTCAGTACTATATAGGATAGTATGTCGATATACCAGATATACACAATTTTTGATAAGATGGATATCGTTGATGAGCCTAGTTCAGTGCTACATGAGGTAGTGCGTCAATATTCCATATGTACAGGCTATTGAGTCGGGTTTGGATGCTTTGTATAGTAGTCCGTCCACTCGAGTGTGCGATGAGGCTGGTAAGCCGTATATTTATGGTGATTGTGAGCCATCTATTTGGATACCTATATGGTAGGTCGTCCCATACTCAGGCTACGTGCTGAGATCGCGATGAGACTAATGAGCCATGTACACAGTTCAGGATACCTACAAGGTAGTCCGTGACATTGAGATTGTTGATTTATAGCCTAAATTTTAGGCGGATGTCAGTTGTGAGTTCAACTCATCTTTGAGATATATGACCGAGATACTTTTCTCTTGAAAGTATACAGGATTATATGTTGGTATTTATTTTATCTCCCCCGTGATTTGTGGAAAGTATCATAAATACAATGTAATGATGTCCTTATATTTTCTTTACTGTTTTCTTTACTTATTAGTTGGAATCAATGATTAGCGATTCACAATTTGAGACAATGGTATATACATAAGAGTTTTCTTGTTTGGATTATTTCGCTTGACGTACTAGTCTCGTGTTGTGAATTTCTAATTGTTGATTTTATTAGATTGTCTATTCTTAGTTCGGTGTTAATGTTTAGATATCTACAATTTGAGACATATGGTATATACATGTGGGTTTCCTTGTTTGGAATATTTCACTCGACGTACTACATCTCGTGCTGTAGGTTTTAAAATGTTAATTCCACTTAGATACAGGAAAAATGAATCTAGGTAGACTATGCTTAATAGATAGAGCCTCCACTCCATTTAGCAGCCCTTCCCCTGGGGACGGATAGAGGTGATCTTGCTGTAGTGCTCTGACGCTCTTTATATGGTTCTTTTTATTATTTTCTCTTCTTTCAGGCGGTACAAAGGTACGAAGAGCCCCAGGATGACGGAGTTCTTGCATAGTCGCCGTCACATGAGTATTAAAAGAGGCTCCATAGTAGATTTTACATTTTTATTCAGACATTAGTATTTCATTTCCATATTGTAAAGGCAGAGTAGATTTTACATTTTTATTCAGACATTAGTATTTCATTTCCATATTGTAAAGGCAGTGTGCCTTAGTACGATATTTATTTATTTTTATTCAGACATTAGTATTTCATTTCCATATTGTAAAGGCAGTGTGCCTTAGTACGATATTTATTTAATTCATGATAAGAAATTTATTTATCTCATACAGTAGATGTATTTCTGTTGAGACATGATTTTCATTTATGAGATATCTCCTTCTTTATCATGTCTATTGTGTTCAGTTCTTTATTTTGCCTGTTTTGTACCTTCACTTTTTTTTATTCCACTAGAGGATACTGCTGTGATTGGTGAAACGTGTTTATGCACAAGTGTGGGTGCATAGCAGGTTTAACATCTCTGGGTTCACCTTGGACTGCAGCCTTGTGTGAAACTAGGGGCGTCACACCCATGGTACCTCTTCAGGATAAATCCAAGGCACAATGACTCCTCAGTCGAATATCAAGTCCTTGGCTCTTTATCAAGGTAAGCCTAAGGCACAACATATGGTCGATTCCTCCGGCTCTCATCGATCATCATGGACAAGCCATTGACTCTTTATCAAGGTAAGCCCAAGGCACAACGACTCCTCAGTTGAATATCAAACCCTTAGCTCTTCATCAAGGTAAGCCCAAGGCACAACGACTCCTCAGTCAAAAATTAAGATCTTGGTATCTCTTCAGGGTAAACCTAAGGCACAATGACTCCTTAGTCGAATATCAAGACCTTGGTACCTCTTCAGGGTAAACCCAAGGCACAACGACTGCTCAGTCGGATAAACAAGTCATTGGCTCTTTATCAAGGTAAGCCTAAGGTACAATATATGGTCGATTCCTCCGGCTCTCATCGATCATCATGGACAAGCCCTTGGTACCTTATCAGGAATAAATCCAAGGCATAACTCTTTGGCCGACTCCCACAATCATCTCTCGGCCTTAGGTGAAGAAAAGCCCTAGTCAACTCTCAAGAGTTCTAGGCATACGACTCCTCAGTCGAAAATCAAGCCCTTGGTACCTCTTCAGGGTAAACCCAAGGCATAATGACTCCTCAGTCGGATAAACAAGTCCTTGGATCTTTATCAAGGTAAGCCCAAGGCACAACATATGATCGATTCCTCCGGCTCTCATCGACCATCATGGACAAGCCCTTAGTACCTCTTCAGGGTAAACCCAAGATACATACGACTCCTCAGTCGAATATCAAGACCTTGGTACCTCTTCAGGGTAAACCCAATGCACAATGACTCCTCAGTCGAATAAACAAGTCCTTGGTTCTTTGTCAAGGTAAGCCCAAGGCACAACCCTATGGTTGACTCCCAAAGTCGCTACTCGACCATACAGGGATTATAAAGATCTAGGCATCTCCATAAGACCTAGGCACCTAACCTTAGGGTTGCCATTCTGCTAAAAAGGTGTTCATAAGCCTAAGGTATGAATATTAAGTGTATGGCTAATGCTTAATTAATCTAAAAACTTAAGTAGTTGTCTGTCAAGTTCTGGTCAATTAAACGCTCAGCCAAAATAAGGCATCAAGTGAACTAGTTGTCATAAGTCCCCTGTACGGGTCGACACATAACAACTAACTCACTTTAGCTAACATCTCAGATGAAAACAAAGCTACAAAGCTAAAAGAATGCAAACAATAAAGACAAGCTCAACAATGAAGACAAAAGTTAATTTTCATTCAATAAGAGTAAACTTCATTACAAACTTCTTTACAAAAAAAACAAAAAAAAAAAGAAAGAGAAGAGAAGAGAAACAAGTAGGTCATCAAAGCTCTCGACCAGACTCAGGAGTCGGACTTGACGGACTCATAGTGGCGGTAATTGTAGAAGATTCCCCGGGTGCCCCCCAACGACAGGCTCGACCTCATCGTCATTCGCTGACAAATCCAACATGCCTCCAATTTTCTCAACATCTTTCAGCAAATCGAGACAACAGGAGACGTAAGAAGGATAGAAGTGATCTGGGGTCGGATGAGAGTTGCGAGGAACTAAAGAGGCGAAGTAATCAACCCCAGCTTTACATGCTAAAGCTACTTCACCCTTCCCTATAGGGCCACGACGCCAGTCATCGACCACTTTCTTTTTATGCTTCTCGAATCCAGATGAGCGAGTCGATCCTCCAATTTCTCAACAAGGGACATGAATGCTTGAAGCTTTGATTGCAGCTCTTCAAAGTCCCTCCTCGTCTTTTCGAGAGACAGGCGACTTGTTCGAGCTTCTGCCTCAGCCGTCGTCCTGCGACGCTTCTCGGACTCGGCCTCCGCCCGTAGGTGAACCATCTCCCTTTGAAGGTCCTCGATGGTCCCCATCTACTTGGAGAACTGGATTCGAAAGCTCTTGAGGATCTCTTCCTTCTCATCCAGACTCCGACGCCAAGCGCTTTCTTTGTGAGCTGACTCGGCCTCCAAGACAGTGATTCTCTTCTCTGCCTCTTCCTTGGCCGACTTCTCCTTAGCCAGCCCTGCTTGGCATTCCAGGGAACGCTCAAGTCGATTGAACAGGGCGTGTCCCAGCGAAGTCCCCCGAGCTAAACAAGCTTGAAGAGCTTGGTGTATGCCAACGCTTGGCATATCCTCCAAAATTCTCTCGTCAGCACCATTCTCAATCTGGTCTGACGGAGTTCCAGCTCTCCCCTCGACGCCGTCGTCCATCCCAATCGGCTCCTTGCTAGGACGACGGGACGCCTCAGGATTAGTACTGTGGCTAACAACATCCTCATCGACCACTGGGGCTCTATCAGCCCCACATTTTTCTAAGTGTTTAAGCTGAGTTATCAGCGGACCCATCCCAATTGGTCTAACTGGACGCCGCCTCTCAACCTTTGTCCTTCCCCTCAATTCAGAGGCAATGTTAGCTGCTTGAGGTATCAAGATAGTCATCTCCTCTGCACTGAAAACCCCCCTCGGCTTCTTATGGGGTCTAGCAGTGGGGTCAATCAGCCCCAAATAACACAAATAAATTAATAAAATTAAAACAACATAAAAACACATATAAGAAAAACATATAACTTGATAATAATCAAACAGTAATGATAACAAAACGCGTACATGAAAAGTAAAATGTGACCAAAATTATGTGGTAACATACACAGCAACCATGTATAAATACATGTACAATACGTAGAATTAATAAAATAAATGCAATACAAAATAAAAATAACTATACTATAATGTGACCACAACAAAAATTATAATAAAAACACAATAAATACTGAATCACAATAAGTATAGCAATACACGAATTGAAACGTGAAAAACATGAGCAAGAATACACTACAAAAATGTAAAACATACCAACTATAAAATATTACGACTAAATACGTAACCAAAATACAATATGTAAAAATACAAAAAAATCAAAGCTAAACAAACACACATTGTAACAACCTTTAGTAACTCTATACACAAACTATAAAGTCGTAACACCACATACTCACACCGAAAAATAACAACTCCTATTCAAAGAAAAATATAGGAATAAACGATATTAATATAATATGTTCTACGAAAAATACAAAATAAGAGAAACGAAACAGAAGAGTAACACGATGTAAAACAATACAAGTTAAAATAATGAAAAATTCAAATCTGACAAGAAAAACATAAATGAAAGACTCAATGCATTTAAATAAGTAACAAACAATTTGACAGTATAAAACTCAAAATAAATTAACACATACAAAAAATCGTAGAATACACTGAAACATAAATGCTTACTAACAATACTGACACTCACAAACATACTACTCGATAAAGACGTATAATATATAAAAATATAAACTATGAAAGGTAAAATAGTTATATAAGCAAATAAAAACATAAGAAGAGTATAATTCCATATAATAAAACACTGATATATTTTAGATAAACATGGTTACATAGTTGATACTAGAAATAATGAATAACTATAAATCAATAAAAATAACATCGTAAATATAATAATCTACGTTAATACACTATAATGAAAAGAGATTAGTAATTATAAAAATAATGAGAAAGTAAAACACAACACAAATAAAAAAAATAATGAATAGAGAATGAACAACAAACAATGACACAATAAAAGACATAAATATCTAAAAGTACCATAAAATAAATACAAAAATAACACGCGTATACAATGTATATTATTATAATGATAAAATAATACATATCGAAAACGAAGCAAACAAATAACAAATATGTAAATATACTATAAACAACCCATGAGTAAATGCTATACATACCCACAAACGCATATTAGAATTACTTCTTATATTAATTATAAAAGGATAATAATTAATGTAACAAAATAACTATATAATTAGTAACTCAACTCTAAATTTAACAATATAAATAATGCATGAATATCAAAATAGAAATACGTCACTCTTAGAAATAACAAAACCAAAGTGAACATACTAAAACAATCTAACAAGACAAAACCAACTGATAAAAACTATATACTAAAAATATAAAGGATAAGAATATACTGCATATGTAGAATATTAAAATCATGAATCTATTAAAAATCTGAACAATATATATTAATCTAGAACATAAGTAAATAACGGGTGGTATGACAGATAATCGCACACATACACAATATAGATATGCAAAAGTATATTAAACACAATAAAATAATCTAAATATCAGATATGCTATGTAATGTGTGTGTGAAGCCTAGAGCAATGCGAAACACTTAATGACATGATTTGAACAATTGAAATATATAAGTAATGATTTATATTTTTAATGAAAAACACACAATATTACACTGTGTGTGATATATAAAATAATGTAATAAATAATGCGGAAACCAATACAATCAAATGATATATAAGTCAAATCAAAGAAAATATAGTTGTAAAAATAATAACACATAAAATAATAACTGGTACGATGTAAGATGAATTATAGGAAGAGAGCGTATAGTCGCGAAGCGATGGGACAAGAACCGAGGAAAACTCCAGAGTCAAAGAGTGATAAGATAGGGACGAAACGAAATCTATCAAGGAAATAGGATAAGAGCTCAAGATTAGTCTTACGGATGAAATCATGATATATATCTAAATCATCCACTATATTCTTACTAATGAGGACTCTTCTTCTGCTCCGTCTACAAGGCACTCTTACTGAGAATCATCTGGCTCCTGATGATCTCCCAGCTGAACCTGTTCTTCCTCTAAGTCTGACGTACACCAGAGAAAAACAGGTGTACATCAGCGTGCATGGAACACGGCAAGACCCCCACAAAGAAATAGAGCGAACGAAAACCAAAGTGAAAAACGATACGATAACAGAATGACAAAGAAACGTGCAACTGGAAATCCAACAAAATCAACATGCAAATTTACTACTAAAACATGATAATCATAAGAATCCCTAAATCAATCGGGTAACGAAATCATGCAGATAGGGATCAGAATAATCAACCAAGTAATAGGGGCATACAATAGATGAAATTAATATTTAAAAATCTACAACTCGAGATGTAGTACGTCGAGCAAAATAATCCAAACAAGAAAACCCTCATGTATATACCATATGTCTCAATTTGTTGATAATTAAATATTAATCCTGATTTAGGTATGAAAAGAAATATAATTGGCCTACATCTCACAGGAATCATACTTAGCCAAGAATTAAAGTCATGTAACTAGCCATTCTAAAACAGATAATTGGTTCACATCTTACAGAGTCAACGCTCATATCATCGGATAACTGACTGTTCGCATATCCCCCACGTGCATCCCATCAAATAAATTCAGGAACCAAAGTAGCGACACCGATCTACTTTGACCCAACCAACCAATCCCAGTGGCGACACTGATCCACTGTGACTCAACAAACCAACCCAGTGGCGACACTGATCCACTGGTGCAAGCCTGGAAGATATATCAACAGTCTTATCCGATTACATAAACATGAACTTTCCCATCCCAACTCTTCTCATTTTTTTAAGTCAACAACACACGAGTTTTTAGGTCTTACTCACGTCACACAGGTCACTCTAGTCATAAACTACTAAGGTTCTCAAACACAACAACGAGATAATAATAACGCTAATCATGTGCAATAAAACATGGTATGTCAGATAATCAAAATTTAGAATTATAAATCATGACAAGCAACTACGTAATTCAGAAAATAATTCCTTTTCCAAAATAACTTCTTATAATTTATCATAATTTCCCTCAAATAATTCCATTCTCAAATAAATTCTTTTTAATTAATATAATTATCCGAAAATGAATCTGTTGACGAAATAAATTCTTTTAATCTATTATAATTATTCTAAAAATACTATTTATCACATAATTAAAAATTATTTAATATTATTCATCAAATCCACGAAGATAATTAAATCATAAATTAACATAAACATAAAATTAACAATTTCATCAACAAGCTCACGCATATAAATATCAACAGATCTAAAATTATAGATAATTCATAATAAATAGAAAAATATAGATCTGAGCAAGTAGGATCTTGCCTCAGGTTTTGTCAAACGAATCGACGCTGAAGGCGCGGATTGGATTTGACGTGGGGCACCGCGTCGAGAAGGAGCCTTCGGCGAGGTGCTGGCGCTGACTGGGAGGGTGTGTGTGAAGGCGGCTCAGTCTCGTCGAGAGTGGGGTTCGACGGGGCATTCGGCGCTGCTACGGCTTGGGGTTCATCGGACGTCGGAGGCAGGCGGTCGTGGGCTCAGGGAAGAGAGGGCGCGGCTGGTTGAGGACGTGCGCGGACGCGGCGAAGGCCTGGCGACGACGCTCGGATCTTGAGAAACAGGGAGCTGGCAGGTGTGGATGACTGAGAACGAGAGAGAGAGGCTTGAGCTGCTGTCGGTGGGAGGCTAGGTGGAGTTGTCCGACTTGAGGCTGGTCGGAGTTGGGAGTTGGGCGTGGCTGAAGGGGGTCAGCCAGTGGGAGGCTCGCTGAGCGCGAGTTCGAGGCGCGAGAGGGAGCGGCAGTTAGGGGAAGAAGAAGGGTCCTACGAGGTGTAGCGGTTGGGTGGCTCGACTGGAGCTCGAGGCGAGTTCTGGAGCTGGGGATGGAGCGGCGGATCTTAGGAGCTTCGGTGAGGGCTTAGGGTGAGCACGGGGTGGAGAGGGAAGGCGTTGAAGGTGGCCAAGGCAGCGGCGCTACCGGGCATGTGGGGCTCGACTTTGGAGGAAAACGGAGGAGGGTGAAGGCGCTGGATTGGGCGGAGCTAGCGGCGGTCTCAGGCGGCTGGCTTGGCTCGCCGGCGGTAAGTGGTCGGCAGTGAAGGGGAGAGTCGGTGGTGGTTGCGTGGGTTGTCGAAGAGAACGAGAGAGAGAGAGAGAGAAGAGAGATGAGAGATGTTGGTGGCGGTGGAAAGGTTGGGGAAGAAGAGAAGGAGGAAAAAGAAAAGAAATTATTGTATATATATATATATGTGTATATATATATATATATATATATATAATATATATATATATATTATATATATATATATATATATATATATATATATATATAAATATATATGAAAAGTGAATCTATAAGTGACACCTTAGGCTCCACCTAAGGACGGCGGCCTTAAAAATCGCATCATTCCATAATTTTTTTATACGATCCGCTCCGTTAACTTATTACACGTTCTTAAACCTAAACACACCAATTTTGGGGTGAACCCGGTCGTGTTTTGACCCTTCATCCACTCGCGCAATTTTAACGGTTTCGAATGAATAGAACTTTTTGGACGGCTTCAACGAATGGTCAAAAACACAACGGGTTCACCCCAAATTGGTATGTTTGAGTTTAAGAACGGGTGAGACCCCATCGCTCAAGTTCAAAACGGAGTGGATCTTGTAAAAAAATAATTGAGGAATGCATGTGATTTTAGGCAGCGTTCCTTAGTGGGAGCCTAGGGTGTACCTTAAGATTTCACTTTTCCCATATATATATAATATATATATATACTATATATATATTATTATATATATATATATATTATATATATATATAATAATAATATAGTATATATATATATTATATATATATATATATATAATATATTATATATTATATATATATATATATTATATAAATATAAAAATATATAATATATATATATATTATATACTATAAAATGGTGCACGTGCGATGCACGTGTAAAAACTTTTATGTTTATATGTAGCCCCATATTTTTTATTGCATTGATAATTTTTTCCAAATTATATTAATAATTTTTTTTCTAATAGAGAGAATAGATAATAAGGTTATGGGAGGTTTAGAGTTTGGATGAGTGGTTGAACAATTTTTGGGAGATAAGGTGAGCGGGATTTATACAAATATGAAAGTAGTTCAAATATTTTGAGGATATTTACTTAAAGATTTGGAATCAATTTTAATTTAAGAAATAAGACATCATTAGGTAAGAAATTTTGGTAATTTACCTAATCAAGATAAAGTTGTTGTATTTAGTAGTAATTAACTTGTAGCCGATATTTAGCATTATTGAAATGTTTTTGATCTCCCTATTTATTCTTATTTGTTAAGATTTGGCTTAGATGAACAACAGAACCGTGCACAAATTTACAGTAAAAATGTTAGTATGATGCACATGCTTTGCACGTGTATCTATTTTTATATTTAATTTAAAATAAAGGTTAAATGATAAATCAATCTTTATATTTTGTAGGTGTATCTATTTTTATATTTGATTTGTTAAGATTTATGCTCACTTTTTTTTAGCTAACATGCATGTCCGGGTCATGAAAAAATGTTAGTATGATGCACATGCTTTGCACGTGTATCTATTTTTATATTTAATGTAAAATAAAGGCTAAATGATAAATTTCTTGAAAAATGCATTTAATGTAAAACTCTATTTTTGGTATTGAAAATAATTTTGTGGGATTTAGAGGGCTAACCATTGTTTTGAAACTAAACATCTTCTCTTCTTTCTTTTATTTACTGCAGTCACAATGGAGAATAAATAACATCATCATGGTAATATGAAAATTATATAAAATAATAACAATGTAAAATTCGCATCACCTCTTCATCAATTAGAATCAACTTTTGCTTCTTACTTTCTTCATTCTTAAAGGACTCTATAGTATTACATAAAACACGAACATTTATACTCCATTATTTCTCATATATTTTTAACTCTCGGATTTGGTTGAATTCAAGAAGAGCATCACTGACTACTCCTCGCGTCTTCTTGCGAGTTGGAACACCAACACCAACTGCTGCAAATGGGAGGGCATTAGCTTCGATCAATCCAACAACCGTGCTGTCAGCCTCAGACGTTCAGGTCTATTCTCTAGCGACGATGGTCATGTTGACACTTGGATGATTGGGACAATTCATGGAAAAAGTATATAATTTATAGTATTCAAGAAGAGCATCAATGATAGACTTTTGCTAATAACGGTTTAAATGCACGTACGTTTAAATTGGGGGTTAGGGGTTTCTGTATCTCTTATTCCTCGTTCGTCTCCTTGCTTCTATTTTCGGTTAGGGGTAATAGATTATATTTATTAACCACTATTAGCACGTTTAAATGCACGTCCGTTTATTAGAGCTAATTGAGACGTGCATTTAAACCGTTATGAGCATTACCGTTTTTACACTTGCACGTTTATGAAATAAAACTAATAGATTATATTTATTAACCATTATTACACGTTATATTAAACTAATAAATTATTTTGAAATAACCGTTATTAGCATGTATTCTATAAAATTATTAGCACGTTGAATAGATTATATATATTTATTATACTAATTTAAGTTATGTATGTATGACTTTTGTTTATGTATGGATGCATGTATTTTATGTATGCATGTATATGTTTAAAAGGGTATTTTATTTAAGTTATGTATGTATGGCTTTTGTTTATGTATAGATGCATGTATTTTATGTATTTTATGTATGTATGTATATGTTTAAAAGGGCATTTTGGGAAGAAATATTTTAACATCCCAACCCACTTTTATAATAGTATTATATATATATATATATAATGTATAGATGCATGTATTTTATGTATTTTATGTATGTATGTATATGTTTAAAAGGGCATTTTGGGAAGAAATATTTTAACATCCCAACCCACTTTTATAATAGTATTATTATATTATATTATATTAT
>NC_033795.1:21389151-21443417 GCF_001876935.1 Asparagus officinalis
CCTATATGATAGAGATATATGTAAGGATATATAAATAACACAAGGGTAAATAATCTAAACAAGATAGTGGATGAAATAAATGAGTAGTGCACAATTGGCGATATAAGATAAATGCAAAAATAAATACGCCAAAGACAAACTCAAACAAGCAATATGATCACGGAGTTCGGACCTTCCGTCCTACGTCTCCGCTCCCTACTCCCGGAGAGAAATCCACTATCACAACTGGGTTTTCTACGCTCACCCGAATAACGTTTATAACCACACTATGTCGGTTTTCAACGATCACCGATCAACGTCCACTCCGTTCGGACCTTCCGTCCTACGTCTCCGCTCCCCACTCCCGGGGAGAAATCCACTATCACAACTGGGTTTTCTACGCTCACTCGAATAACGTTTACACCTCACAGTATCGGTTTTCAACGCTCACCGATCAACGTCACTCCTCACACTCGGTTTTCTAGTTCACCAAAAACTTCACAACACACTCGGTTTCTAGCTCACCGAAAACCTAACAACACTCACAATGTAACAAATATAAATTTGTTCTCTACAATAGATGAGAACACAATTATTCACAACTCAATGTTACAATCTCTCACAACCCTAATATACTATGTATGTAAATACAGTAAGCTCAAAGTGGGTGTGTGTAACAATGAGATTAAAATCAAATCTAAACTCAATATAAAACTAGCTTTAATAGAAATGATAATTAACAAATAATTATAAATAAAAGCTAGAGTTGAGTTTAGGAAAACTTCTCTAGATCAAGATGGAGAGATGGAGATTTGAGGCCCAAACAAGAAGATAATCTCCTCCACTTGTGAAAGCTAAAACTGTTTTAAACTAAACCCTTAAACAAGCTTAAACAAGCTTAAACTCTTTTTAAAACCCTTGTTTAAAAACTTCTTGGCTTAGTTGAAAAAGAACAGCAATAGGGTATTTATTCCCACTCAAAGACTCAGCCAAAACCCCCAAAACAAAAGACCAAAAATCCAGCCAGCGGTAACAAAAAACTAGTCGTTGGAAACAGCCAGACTGAGCGGCGGTTGACCGGAAATTCTTGCGGTCGACCGCGATCTAGGTTCCAGTCTGAGAATCGAGCAGGAACTGCGTCGGTCGACCGGTACGGTCGACTTCTTCGGTCGACCGCATCGGTCGACCGATCGACCGATGGAGCTCTCGGTCGACCGCACCGGTCGACCGACCAACTCTCTGCTGCATGGTGACGAAAGAACAAATGATCGGTCGACCGAGAACTGACACAGCAAAAAAACAGGTTTTAGAGCTTATTTTAAAACACTGTTTAAAAATATCAAATAAATTCCAAAAAATATAAAACTTTGGGGAATGATTGTAGACATGATAATAAACATTCTACAATGTCTGGTTTCGAAAAAGGACTTCCCAAATGAAAAATATCATCATTTTACAAAATAGTCCAAAACATAAAAATATGAGATACTTGAATTTTGATGTTTTTGACATAAACTAACTTTTGAAACTTTGTGAAATGTTTTTATAGACTTAGTAAAACATGTATAAACTGATATTGAAGTCTACAAACTAAGAATATAATATTTTCACAAAATTGCATATTTTATGTAATGTTTTCAAAAACACAATAGAAAATATGAAATAGATAATTTCATATATATAATCATAAAAACTCAAAACACATGTATGTATATATATAACTATATATATGCACAGAAACCAAAACTTATGTATATATATATAACTATATATATATATATACACGAAGAAACCATGTGTGTGTATAGATATTGAGCTTAACGTACTTAACACACATAATATAAATCCTAAACTAAATTACCCAAGCTTGATCTTGATCTTCATTGAGCTCAACTTGGTACACGTTGCGGATGAAGCTTGAACTTGATCTTTAACTTGAATTGTACGTTGCTTCACCGACATTCCGCCAACCTCCTTTGGATATGATCGTTGAAGCTCTATTCCATCCATCCTCCAACAACGTTGTTTGTCTATAATAAATAAGAAAACACAAATACTAGACAAACAACATTAGTGGTAAATTGTTTGTTAAACATCATCAAAACAAGAAGGCCAACAATCTCCCCCTTTTTGATGATGACAAACAATTTACGCTAATATTTGGTACTTAATAATTTAAATTATTACTTTTTTAAATTTAATATAAAGAGGAGCTCTAATAACATTTATTTATTTACCTACAATATAAAAAGGAGATTTATTTCATAGTTAAGTGTATCAAATTAGTAACTAAAATAATAACTAATTATGCTTAAATTAGGATGATTATAGTTGGTCACTCACTATGAAGTTTTTATGAAGATATATATATTACTTTTTATAACTATTTGCACTGCCCATGTATAATTTACAAACTACTTCTTAATTTGACACATTAAATTAGTTTTTCTTTGTAGAAATTTCTTCTTTGACTTTTAGACTTTGTAATCACTATATCACCATTTTAGCGTAGAAAGGACCTTATTTTTTATGGCTTAAAGCCAATATTTGAGTTGAACTGAAGTACATACTATTGCTACTATGCGTATATATTTTTTTAAAAAAATTAAATCAACACTTTTTAAGTAGAAGAGAATATTCTAACCTCTGATATTATAAAAACTAAATATAGCAAATTGAGTGATTAGCAAAAGAGAACTTACATCAGAAAAGTGTGAATAATAAGATAAAAAGGAAAGCTAATGACATCGCCAACAATACTATAACTAGAAAACTACAATGTAAAGTTATTATATTTTGTGGAACCCAACTACTGACTATAAGCATTGAGGTTTTAATATATATACTTTATAATTTATTTTAAAATGTCATATATAGTAATATCGCTGTAATAATATCGTTATTAGGAAAAATTCTTCATGAATCAATATGTTCGTTACGATATATAAGCTATGCACTCCAAATTCTTGTGTCTTTTATAGAGTCAAAAAGTTTGAATACGAGCCTCTAACATGTTGCTCTCACAACAATAAAATCCACTTAGCAGATATGGATATTCTAGATAAGTTATGTATCCTATATACAATATAATTACCCTAGACAAGTGAGTTATAATAGTATTTTTTATTCACATCGTTTAGGGTAAGATTTGATAGGGACCTTGTATCAAAGTAAAAAAAATTATATTTAGAGCTCATAGTGAAATATATCATAATCTTTATGTTCTAATTTTGTAAGGAAATAATTCTTCATACTTTTAGTTTTACTTCTATGATACAGAGGATGAGTTATAAAATTAAATGAGAATATTAGATAATGTAAATATGAGAGAAATAATAACTAAAAGTTATTGTGAATATGAGTCAAATCACAACTAAAAGTTTAGTGGACATATTGCAAGTAAATTCATATGCAATTTTTTTTAATGAATTGAACGATCACCCATCTTTTAAAGACTTCAAGATAATAATAAATAGAGGTGTTGTATTAAATTAATGTGTTTATAACTCACAAATAATAGATCACGTGGCCACAATCTGGGTTGAAGGAAACAATGACAATATTTTATTTAAGAGAGAGATTATTGAGTTGATGATCAATCCAAAAAAAAACTTTATTTTCTTTTTTATTTTCACTCTATTGTTATCAATTTAAATAATCATGATATTCAACCACGTGCATTGCACGTGCATCTCAACTAGTACTAAATAATGGTGGGACTATTGTACCGTATAACACCGGTTGCATATTAAAGGTGATACCTGACAAACATGTCTCTATCAAAGCAAACATTAATTACTTCTGACTAAGAGAAGTTGCAATTGCTTCTTTTTTCCTTGCTGCCCTGTCATGAATAATTGGTCGTGCTATTTCAGTTGTCATGATCGATCGTTTCCTTTCAACAGGTAGTAGGCGATGGAGATGACAAGTATCTAATTGCTACTTCTGATCGGATTTATCCTGCAAGCCTGCCCATAAACTAAATATTATTTCATTGGACTGTATGACGTTTCCTTAATCGTTCATTAAAATATTGGAAAAAACCTTCTTACAATGACCTTTGAATAGGCAGCACCGGAATATTCTCGACTTGTTTCCGCAAAGAGACTGGGTCACATGGTAGGGATACAATGGGGATTTTTAGAATTCACCAATTTGAGAAAGCGGAGCAATTTTGCATCACCAGCCCAGATGGTAATGAGTCTTGGGAGATGCATGAGGAAATGCTAAAGAACTCCGGGGATTTCTATAAGGAGGTGAATTCTTCCGATGCTTCAAAACGTTACTTGTTAGGCTCGTTGCCTTCATGTGTTTATTTATGATCTAAATGTACGTAGTTTTGAATGTTACGGTTGAAACCTCCCATATCAAGTTGTGTCTATTGTTTCTGGTGCCTTGAACGATGCTGCAGCCAAAAAGTACGATCAGGAAGCGTGGTTTCCTGCATCAAAAACTTACAGGGAGTTGGTCTTCTTGTTCAAATTGCGCGGTTTTCCAGGCTAGAAGGTTGGGCATCGGATATGGCCAGAAAAAGGCAGGATGCATAGCCCTTGCTTCTAAAATAGAAAATTAAACTTTTAGGTAATAAAGTATATTAGGGATTCGAGAGAAATTTGTTTGGTCCCACACTCTAAAAGTATTTAGTTGTATGCTAATTGCTCTCCCATAACTGAAACTTGCTATCCACCACAACCAACATAACATGATATCAGAGTCCAATATGTTACGTGAACTAAAACCTAACTCTATTCCATCTTCTCTATAATCTCAAACAAACTCAAAAAAAGATCATAGTAAAAGTAAAAATAAAAGACAAGATTGTGTTTTATGATCTGATCAATTTTCTTTTCTCTGTCTACTGCTAAAGAAGTTTATTGTGTTTCATATAGGGAACTGTGTAATTGCATTGTATTCCTTTGCCATGAATAAGACCTTTTGTTTTTGGGTTAAATGTGGATAGACCCCTGCACTATATAGCCCAGGTGTAGATAAACCTCTTCTAGTTCCATTGGTGCGGATAGGCCTCCCAAGTGAACCTTTTTCACTCTTAAGAGGGGGGAAAAAAAAAGAGTCAAAAGATCTATCTGCACTTAATTTGGTAAATAGTACCGGGGTTATATTCTATCTGCACTTTGGTAAATAGTACATGGGTTCTATTCTCACCAAAGAACAATAAGGGGGTTTATCCGCAATTTGTTCGATAGTGTACGGGGTCTGTCTGCCTGCAATTAACCCTTTCTTTTTTTGATGTCATGTTACTGATCTATCTTTGTACTCCTGAGCTTATGTTAATCTGCTCTTTTTCCAGAATGATGAACAAGCAAAGCAGTTTGTGCACCTTATAAATTTTCCGACTTACAGAAAAATCTTCAAACCTACATATACTAAGTTGAAAACAAAGATAAAAATTTTAAAATTTGCAGAAACACCTAAAACTTTCAAAAGTTGCAAAAAAACACCTTATAAATTTGAAATTTATTGAAATACCATGAGAATTTCAAAACCAAAACCATTATGCTGAAAATATAAGAAATACAAGCAGCCCCTAAAAAAATTTTGACTTCACAAAAAACACGTGAAATATTTTAAAAATTGCTACAAACTACCTCAAAATTTTACATTACAAGAAGACACCTCTCTGCAAATTTTTTTTTATCTTTTTAGGACGTTTCTTATAATGTTAAAACTTTTCAGGGTGTTGTTACAATTTTTTAAGTTTTAGGGTGTTTTTCAAAAAATTCTAAAATTTTCAAGGGGCGATTTGTAGTCCTAGATTTTCCAATTTACTGTTTGTAGTTTAAAATTTTTTAAGAAGATTCTAGAAAATTTTGCATTTAAGGGTGTTTTTGTAACTTCTGAAAGTTTTAAGGTGTTTTTTGCAAATTAAAATTTTTAGGGAGCTATTTGTAATTCTTAGAATTTTCAGTGTACTGTTCTTGGTTTCATGGTTTGAGGCCCTTTTTGCAAATTTTGAATTTTAGGGTGTTTTTTGCAAGTTTTAGAAGTTTTAGGGTTTATATGAAAATACCAAAAATTTTAGGGGCCATTTATAATTCCGATATTTTAATGTACTATTTGTAGATGTGAAATATTTACAGTTTTTGTGAATTTTGAATTTTGAGGGTGTTTACTACAAGTTTAAAAGTTTAGGGTGTTTTTTGCAAATTTAAAAGAAAATTAGGAGGCTATTTGTAGTTCATACATTTCAGTGTTCTGTTTTAGGTTTGAAATTCTCAAGTTTTTTCTTTAAGTTTTAAAATTTTGAGGGTGTTTCTTATCAAATTTTAAAAATTTTAGGGTGTTTTTAGAATTTTTTTTCAAAATAAACCTATTTAATTTTTTTATTAAAAATAGACCCACTCCCATTTTATTTCCAAAAACCAGCCCATTTCGTGGCCACGTCAGCAGCGTGGCCACGAAATGAGTCGGTTTTTTTAATCTCGCCTCTAAATAGTCGGGGTTACCAACCCCGACTATTTTGCACGCCCAGGTTAATATACAGGGTAAATTAGTCGGGTTTGGCAATCCCGACTAATTTAGCACTCTGTCTAATTGGTATTCGAAAGCCCGTTATCGAAATGGTCGGGGTTCCTAATCCCGACCATTTAGCAAAGGCTTTTGAAGCAAAAGTTAGCTAAGGCAAAGTGGTCGGGGTTAGGAACCCTGACCATTTCGTGTAGGTGCACAAAATGGTCGGGGTTCCCAACCCCGACCATTTTGCATAGCTCTTCCTCCCCACTTTCAACTGGAAAATCAAACTCTTGTTAGTACATATCAATCCACCAACTAATGGTACACATTTATCAATCTACAATGCAGTCACAATCACAAATATCACACATACCAATCCATAATCGCAAACATTCATTTCACTTACTAAAAATCCATATTCAATCGGATACATACAATGTAATTCACATACTAATAATCAATACTCAATCGGCTACATAATATTTAGTTTCAAACGCAAAAAATTCTATCAAGTATATCGAAACTTATCAAATATTTACATCTCCCTTTCCTCTCCCTCTCCCTCTCCCTCTCCCTCTTCTTCCTCTCCCCCTTCCCCGTTCACCTTCGATGTGAGCTCGAATGAGATCCTCGTCCGGTTGTGTGTGAAGTTAGGAGTGCATGACATCCTCGTCGACTCGAATCGGCTGTGAACATTCGGCTTGAGCCTGTTGTGAGCCGCCAGCTTCATCATGTGCACGGCTTTTGCCTGCCCCCGTGTATCCTCGGAACTATCAACGTCCGTACTCAATTGGTCGCTCCTCATGTCCATCACGTCTTGCATTAAGCGTCCTCTGAAGAGTGGACCAAATCTTTTTTATCATGCGAAGGAACGTGTTCCTCGGCTCTGGCTCGGTAGTCATTCGCAATGCATTATGCGTCATAGTAGAAAGCTCTTCGAGCTCTTGTACCTATAAGATAAAAATCGAAAGAAAATTATTATCAAGTGGATGATAATAAAATAAAACTCACAAAATAACTGTATATTTTGCTTATACACTTACCAACTCTCTCTCAACCTGGCCTCTTGGTATGTACTCCTTAGGGGCTTTGTTCTCTTGAAATATCCACCTGCGAGTAATCCCCCAATACCACCGCAAATACACACCTAGGTCAGGTACGTTAGCCGTCTCCATCACTACCTGTTCCTCCCTCAACTCCTACCTCCTATTCCTCCCTCAACTCCTACCTCTCGATGTAAGCATGTCGAATATATTCCCAATTTGCATGATGTGCATCTTTTCTAGGATTTCGCTCTATTCTCTCCACAGGGACCGAAATATGTTGTTGTAGCCCAAATTATCAGAGCACACGGTCGGGCATGTGCATCTCGACAATCTCAAAACATATGATCGGGACTCGAGCACGCCATACATCCTCACCTTCCCTACAAATATCTGGTAGTGACTCCAAAACTAGTTCATATGACATCCACTTGACCTATAAAAAGATTAAGTAAAGCATATATCAGTAATAAATAATGTAATGATTGAATATATTTAGATATTATGATTTAATACCTGTTCATCCTCCATTTGATCTAGCTTGTTCCTGTAGAAGTTTTCATGGCCCTTTGGTGAGATATGCCAAGATCTGGACACATTCCGTTTATTTTATACACAATGGGTTAGTATAGATTGAAATAAATGTATAAAATTATATGTAATCATATATATTACAAAATAACTTAGTAATACCTGCAGCCTAACGGAATATGACCATCGAGAGAACGGTTCTCCCTCAAATCTGGGCAACTCAAATGCAATCTCTCCCAAGACCATATTTGTAGCAGAGTGAGACAACCCTTGAATTATTATTTTTGAACAAGTGCCACTTTGGTCATCTCCCTATACTGATACATTAACACGGCACTCCCCCATGATAATTCTCCACAATCCTCAAGATCCTCCTGGAGTGGCAACCACCTCAAGTGCACCGAATCCTTCGTGGAATCCGTAAAAAGAATAGTACCGATCATATGAAGTATGTATGCACGGGCATACATCTTGGTGATCTCCTCGGTCGCATTGATCGGTACATTCATGTAATTATTTCTCAACCATTCAAGCTTGATCTTATCACCCTTCATGTGAGGAACTTGACCCAGCAATTCTTCGCACTTCCCTACCCAATTAAAGTCGTCGCTACTCGTAACAACATATCCATCTACTCTGAGTCCAAGCAAAACCCTAATATCCTGCAATGTAATCATCAACTCTCCTTGGTGCAGATGGAATGTATTTGTCTCGGGCCTCCATCGTTCAATCGGTACCGTCAAGAGAGCCCAATCAAGTCTCACCCATTTAATTTGTGAGCACTCAAAGAAGACTGCTTGACGGACATAAAATTGACATGTGGGTCCGTCAAGTCCTAGCTCGAATGTGCACGAGTATGATCAACGATAGTAATTCTCGAGGCTTGCATACATTAAACAGTACAAATGTTCAGTAACAATCAATAACTTAGAATAATTGATATGATTGAAAATATAATTTACAAATACCAATGTAATTTACCTCTCTAGAGTCTATCTTCGCGGATCGATGTCGCTCTTGGTCATAAAGGACCTCATATGTCAATGGACCCGCCTCTATACCTATACATATGATGATATAAATGTGCCAGTGCTATGACGTATGCAAGAATAAAAGTAGAATAAAAGTACAAATTTTGTATATAATCATTGACTTATAAATTAAGTGGAACAAAATTAAAATGAAGTGTACCGATTAATTGCTATTTATTTAGATTGGTGGGACAATGAGATCTCCTGTGGCCCGGTTGTCTGCAATATCCATACCTATTTTTTAGCTCCTTCCCGACCTTCATCCATCATACCTTTTATGCGTGTTGATCTCTGGTGTCTGGCTTGTCTCTTATATTCAGGAGGTAACACATACGGCCCGTTGTAGGGTGGCCAGTAACGACTATCTACAATGGGATGAAAATATTTATTGTATGAATCTCTATAGTGGCTTGATTGATACCACTCAAAAGCGTATGTATAATACGATGTATTTGTACCCCCAAATTGCTTGGTCGTAATCGCTATCATATGTGAACATGACAGTTTTTGCAATTCTGATATTTTACATATGCATGCGCATTGTGTCCCTTATAAATTGACGGTGTAATTATGACCGTGATTGTCTGTAACCTGCCGTTCATCATCTATAGCAAATCTAACAATCTTAGTCAATCTCGCTTGCTTGACACGAGCTCCCACAATCTCTTCATTTTTTAGTGTCAACAACGTCCCCCAATTTGCTCCATCCTCTTGCCGCTTGACAAAATAATGATTTAGTCCATAAAATGTCCTCGCAACCAATGCCTGTATAGGCATTGCTCGAGCCCCCTTAAGTACACCGTTGAAGCTTTCAGAACAATTAGTTGTCATCATGAAATAACGATTCCCTCCATCTTTACTTAGTGCCCACCGGTCGACGTAATCACTTTCCAAACTACTCTCAATCTAGTCATGTGCAGCTTGAGATGTTGCCTTGATTTGATCCCATATCTGATCATACACACATGTTTCGGGTGTAACATCCGCTTGCCAAAGAAGGTTTTGTAAATGTATCTAACCAAAGCTCTTTTTAAAATTAGCTCTAATGTGTCGTAAGCAATAGCGGTGATTGTGATGAGAGCCAAATCTCCTGTACAATGCTCTTGGAGTACCTTTCATCCTGTCGAATATAAAAGTAATTTTTCTAGGAGGCAACACAATAAAAATATATAATTGGATGTAAGAAAATGCCACTCCCAATTTTCACTGTTCTCGGCCTCCACAACTACGAAGGTTAAAGGAAATAAGCCTTCATCTACATCTACTCCTATAGCAACAAGCAATACATCCTTATATTTATCGTATAAGTGTGTCCCATCAATGCTAAGGACCGACCGACAAAATTTAAATCCCTCAATCGAAGGACCAAATACCCAAAATACAAAGGTGAATTTATAAACTCCCGGATTGACCTCTTTGGTTATGAGTTTGTATTCAGATCCAGGATTGCTTCTTTTGATCACATCAAGATATTAAGGCAGTGTTGTGTGAGACTTCTCCCAATCACCAAATATTTTTGTTATCGCAATTCTCCTTGCATTCCAAGCTTTGCTATACGATATTTCAATCCACTTATCATATGACACTCTATCAATTATGTCACCGGGCTTTAGTTCAAGCTTCTTCTTTAATTTTGGCATAATCAACCAAGCTATGTAAGAGGCGGAGGCACCATTGTGATCTCTCTCGAACATTGGATTGTTACATGTATGAACACCGTAATATTTTGTGATCCTAAAATACCCATTATGTTTCTTTCCGGCAAATATAGGACATGCATAATCAAATTCATTCTCCTTTGCCGACCTTGCATTTGTGTATTCATAAAACAGATTGCCTCATAACTTATGCGATTGCTTTTAATTTGCTTGAATTTGACCAACTTTTTGGTTGAGTAATCACGAATAGCATCGACCAATTGCTCTTTAGTCTCGAATAATTCACCAACTCTGAAAGGTACCTCCTCATCATCTCCTCTATTAGATGAACTTTCGCCAATGCGCATATCATGTACTGTGGAAGAACGAACCCACTCATCATCCTCAAACTCGAGATGAACTTTCGCCAATGCGCATATCATGTACTGTGGAAGAACGAACCCACTCATCATCCTCAAACTCGTCGGGGGTGGTTCTTCGTACTCAACATATTCATTATTAACATAAGCTTCATCTGGCCAATTTAGATTCTCTTTATCATCTTCACCCACAAATTGCATGTTGTCAATTGGTGCACTATCTTCATCTTCACCATCAGAGGCGTCGCTTCTTTCATCCTCTACATATGAAGGTGCACCACTGTGATATTAAAGTTGAGTCCGCTCCATTCCACTCGAAGAAGAAAGAAAACCTTTAGACTCAACTCCCAAATCTAACATGCATGAGAATTCTCCTGGATGGTTGAATATTTGGCCCGTACTATGTGGCACCGTTTCAATAAACAATTCTACCGTTGGTTGTGACTTGCTAAAATTAAACAAAATACTCATCGAATGATCATTTGAGATCTCAATTGTGGACATTCTATCATAAGTTATCAGCCAATTGCATATTATTTTTAGTTGATACTCTCGTGGGTCAATTGTCGTAACTCGATGCAATTCATTAACCCAGTCAAGGTAACTATATGATTCCGATATCATTAACGGGATTGTCACCCATCCGACGTACATTGACATATTTATTCATTCCATAATTAATTGTTCCACCATAAGAGCAAGCAATAAAAATCATATTGTTCAACCTATGCAAAACAAAATTATATCATTTAAATATAAAAATTTAAAAAATATTATCAATTACAACCCTAAACCCCAATTACAACCATAAACCCCAATTACAACCGTAAACCCCAAAAATCCTAAACCCTAAAATTAACCCCCAAATCCTAAACCCTAAAATTAAGTATTCTATGCCCCAAATGTTTAATTTCAACTACAACAAGAATAAATTTTCTAAATAAACCACTACAAATAGAGTTCAAACCCTAGAAATTCATTTTTTAGAAAAAAAATCCTAGATTTTCTACATGTTAAAATAGGAGAGAATGTAGAGAAATTACCTGGTAGATCTTTCACTATAAAATTCAGACGAAAATTAAGGTTGAAATCTGAGATCGGTGGCTCAAACAAAGTTTGGGAGGAGGACAACGACGAAAATGAGAAGAGAGTGGCGGCTGGAAACGAATGGGGGCTTGGGAGATAAAGTCGTCGCCTTTATATAGGGACGAGCCCAGGTAACAAATAGTCGGGGTTCACAACCCCGACTATTGTCCCTTAGCTGTTTTCAGCTCCACTCGACGACTAGGCCAGAAGTCTCTACTAAATGGTCGGGGTTGGAAACCCCGACCATTTCGATAGCGGGCTTTCGAATTGGTCAGGGTTCCCAACCCCGACCAATTAGACAGCATACTAAACTAGTCAGGGTTACCAACCCCGACTAATTTAGCATGTATATTAATCAGAGCGTGCAAAATAGTCGGGGTTGGCAACCCCGACTATTTAGAGGCGAGATTAAAACCCCGACTAACTTAGCATGTATATTAACCAGGGCGTGCAAAATAGTCGGGGTTGGCAACCCCGACTATTTAGAGGCGAGATTAAAAAAAACCGACCCATTTCGTGGCCACGTTGCTGACGTGGCCACGAAACGGGTCGGTTTCTGGAAATAAAATGGAAGTGAGTCTGTTTTTAATAAAAAATTTAAATGGGTTTGTTTTGAAAAATTGTTCTTTTTAAAATTTAAAACTTTTTAGGGGGCTGTTTGCAAGTCTTAGTTTTCATTTTATTGTTTTAAGTTTGAAAGTTTCATTTTTTTAAATTTTATAATTTTATGATGTTTTTGTAAGTTTTAGAGTTTTAGGGTGTTTTTGTAAAATCCAAAACTTTAGGGGTGGTTTGTATTTTCCTGATTTTTATTGTAATGCTTTAGAATTAAAATTTTCAGTTTGATTTTTTTTTAAATTTGGTTTTCGAGTGTATTTTTATAATTTTCAAAATTTTGAGGTGTTTTATGTAAATTTAAAATTTTTTAGGGCAATTCCTTTAAGGTCTGAAAGTTTCAGTGTTATTTATATGTTTTGAATTTTTAGGGTGTTTTTATAATTTTTGAAAATTTTGCCCTTTTTTGTAGTTTTGAAATTGTTGGAGGTTGTTTGCGATTTTCTATTTTACAAGGGTATATTTATAATTTTTTATTTTTACGGTTTTTTGGTAAGTTTTGAAACTTTTTTGAGGTTATGTATGATTGCACATGGTTAAATGATTCAAATCTAAACTTTCACCCCTTTTTTCCCTATCCCTTTACTTGGATAAAATTTATCTCATATGTGGCTAAACTTTTAACCTTGGTAAAATTTTAACGTGATAACAAACATTGTTAAGTTAAGAGAAAATTTATCAAGATAAAGTTTAACCTCATTTACTCTTGTAGTAAATTAGCCCTTAAGATCATCCTAAAGCAACTAATGATTTTCATTTGGAGAGCCTTAAATAGTGGTTTTACCTCTAGAGATACTTTGGTGAATCGCTGCATGACATTGATGCAGATGTAGAAACGGGGAGGCCTGACAAGTAATTCACGAGCTTGAATCCACAAGCTCTAAGTTTTTCAAAGTTGAGAACGTAAACAAGGAGAAGACAAGTAATTCACGAGCTTGAATCCACAAGCTCTAAGTTTTTCAAAGTTGAGAACGTAAACAAGGAGAAAAATTCTCTTGATTGAATAATTATCCACAAGCTCTAAGTTTTTCAAAGTTGAGAACGTAAACAAGGAGAAAAATTCTCTTGATTGAATAATTAAAAAGTTAATTACTTGATTTACAAAATGAACTATTATTTATAGCCAACTAAACCTATCCTAACTCTAATAAAAAAGAAAGTCTGAATCTAAAAAGAAATAATAAAAAATGAACTCTTTCCTAATCTAAAAGGAAATAACCAAAAAGTACTCTTTCCTAATCTAAAAGGAAATAACCAAAAAGAACTCTTTCCTAATCTAAAAGGAAATAAGCAAAAAGGAACTCTTTCCTAATCAAAAATAAAATAACGCAAAAAGGAACTCTTTCCTAATCAAAAATGAAATAACCAAAGGACTCTTTCCTAATCTGAAGTCTGAGTCGACACGAGTGCTTTTCTTCTTGTCTTGTCCAATGCTTGATCTCCTGTATTAGTCCCTCCTTCTTCAGAAGAATATGTCTCTGAGTTCGCATCACTCGAATACAACTTGATTGAAGGATGATAATCAGAAATATCCGCCACGTTAAATATCGCCACATAGCCATTCCTTCTGGAAGATCTGCTACATATGCATTATCGTTGATCTTCTTGAGGACCTTGAGTCGCCTCTTCTTGTCCGCTCGCTCCTTGAACTTTGCATTGGCTTTCTCAATGGTATCCTGCAAAACCTTCTTCTCCTACGGGTTTATGCGATAATGAGGGAGATTAGGAAGCACTGAACCCAGGATGAAGTCAATGTGGTTCTGAATATCCCTCATGGGTGGAATACCCTCTGGCAGCTCCTCAGGAACCAACACTTCGAACTCCTTAAGCAGCGACTTCATCTTCTCTGGAACCTCAACGAGAGTCTTCACTTCTTCTTTAACAACTAAAGCAAACCTCTACTTCAACTCCTTTGACTCGGCCAGAAATTCACCCTTGTTACAAAGAGATATTCGTTTGGACTTTTGATCTTTGGGGTGCTTTGGAGAAGGTGGAATAGGTGGTAGGATAATATTCTTATTAATCCATATGAAAGAATATTCATTCTTCATTCCGCCATGCTTAGCATCAACGTCATACTGCCACGGTCACCCCGACAATACATGGCATGCATCCATGTCCACAATATCACAAGTAACAAAGTCATAATACGTCTTCCCTAGTGATAGTGGCACACGACATATAATTCAGTCACCTTCATGGAGATACCCTTCTTGATCCATCCGATGGTATAAGGTAGGGCTGTCCATCCGGCCCGGCCCGGCCCGGAAAACCGGGCCCGGCCCGGGCAAAACCTAAGCCCGGACCCGGGCCCGGGTGGTCCGGGCCGGGCCCGGGCCCGGGCCTGAGCGGGCCGGACACCGGGCCGCCCGGTTTGATTTTTTTTAGAATTTTTTTTTGTTTTTTTTTTAAATTTTAACAAAACCATAAACCATAAATTACTATAAAAAATGTCATAAATTTAATTAATAGCTTGAAATGAAATGACATAAATTACAAGTACAAAAAATGATAAAAATAACTTCTTTATTAATAATCGGTAAATTCTTTACAAATCCTTTACAAGTATAAATTTATTTCGAAATTCGTCGCATCACAATAGATGAGTACATCCCAACTAGGTTGGCACCTACTCACCCATATCACTATCATTTGCAACTTTTTTCGAAATAATTTAATTCAAATTTAAAGCTAAGAAAACAAAATTACAATTTTATGAATATTATCTAATCATTATATCTATCTGCTAGTCCTAACTCTTCAAATTTATCTTCAATCATAGCAATCCGTTCGATGCCTTGTGTTCGCTTCTCGTATCTCCACCAATCCTGTAAGCACATCACCGCTTGTACAGTATACGGATCTAAGCATGTCCTGTGGTCGTCGATCAAACGTCCTGCTGTGCTGAAAGCGGATTCCGAGGCTACAGTCGAAACCTGCACTGATAGTAAGTCACGAACCATGGTGGAAAGTATAGGATATGAAACTGATCCATATACTTTCCACCATTGCAAAATATCTAAAGCATTTCCTTGACATCTAACTAAAGAAGCAGAAAAATATTCATCTATTTCAGAAACATCTAATCCTGATGAAGTTCCAGATCCACCAGTTAGTTCAGCTACCATTGCATACCTATCAAAACTTACACTTTTACCTCGACCTGTGCTCGAAGCTGAAGGTGCCGAAGCTGAAGACTGTTGTGTAGCTACACCATATCTAGCTGCATACTCATCATATAAGGTTTGAAAATAATTTCTAATAGCTAAATAATGAGTAGTAGCAGTAAGGGTGGATCCATCATCTAAGTCTATAATCTGTCCACCATACAATGATTGTAACAAACTTCGAAGGCCAATTTCCTTCAAGCATGGATCAATAAGAACACCAATACCAAAAATATGAGGAATAGGCCTAAAATACTTATTAAATTTACTCTCCATTTCAAAAATTATACTTCCAAAAATATCATCCATACGATATTTTGTAAAAAAATTTTGAATATTTAAAATTTGTAAAGCAGCTAAAGTAATAGTTGGATAATAACAACCAGATAATAACATAGTAGCATCATAAAAAACTTGTAACATCTCATTTAATTTACATATAACTGTCCATTCATCTTCAGTTATTCCATAAGCACTACCAGAGCTAGAACTAGAAGCATAAAAATTTATAAAATCATTTATAATTTCTTTATATTCTATTGCTACAGATAACATTGCATAGGTGGAATTCCACCTATGGTCAACATCTTTTGGAATTAGTCTAGGCTTATAATTTTTTCTTTTACAACATTGTTTCCATCTTTTAATTCTCATTTCAGAAGCATTATGCATATTAGTAACTGTTCTAACTTTTTCTATCATGGGTTTAATTTCAGAAAATGCACTTTGAACAATTAAATTTAAAATATGACAGATACATCTAACATGAAAAAGCTCACCATGACATGGCAATGACAAAGTTATTTTCAGAAAATCAACAGCTACATTATTATTACTTGCATTATCTAGTGAAAGAGTAAATATTCTTTGATCAATTTCTAGTTTCATAAGTTCTTCAACAATTAAATTTGCAACATTAATACCAGTGTGTGACTCTTCAATTGCAATAAAAGAAACAACTCTTTTAAACATTTTCCAACTTTCATCAATCCAGTGTGCTGTTATACATAAATAACCAGTTTGCACTCTAGATGACCAAATATCAGAAGTTAAAGAAAATTTGCAGTTTAAATTTTTAAAATAAGAAATTATTTTTCCCTGTTCCTCAACATAATATTTTAAAATATCACGTTGACAGGTTTGACGAGAAAATTTTGTAAATGCAGGATAAAAACCATCTCTAAATAAATCTTCAAATTCATCATCTTCTACTAATTTAAAAGGAAGGTTTTTAAGAACAATAAACCTGATTACGCATTTCCGGGCTCGGGCAGCGTCATAATTCCAACTGCCGAGGGTACCTGAAGAGGATGATTGGGAAAGCATAGACTGCCGGATATCACCTTGTAGATTTTGGCCTTTGTTGTGTTTTTCAATATGCCGTTTGAGATGGTTGGTGCCGCTCTTATGATGAGCTTTGAATATCTGGCCGCACAACGCACATTTCGCATTCTGAGAGATGATCCTACCGTGTTCATCCTTGGTGACGTCTATCTTCTCAAAAAAATTCCATACATCAGACCTCGGCCTTTTTGGAGCTCTTGGTGCCGTAGATTCGTCGCCACCAGATTCAGGATTAACACCGGTAGGATGAGGAGTTGTTGTAGGAGGACTCATCTCTGGATCGGTAGGAGTTGCATGTTGCTCTTCATAATCAGACCCAGAAGCCATTTGTTGGAAGTATTAGAAAATACAAAAGATTATAGGATAGTATATTAGTATGAGATAGTATAAGATTGTATAAGAGAGTAGTAGAGAGAGAAATAGATGAGTTTTGTTGTGAGAAAATGAATTGAAACCCCCCCTCTATTTATAGAAGCAGCCCCCTAGGTAAATGACCAAAAAACCCTCGAAAAATAGCCGTTTTTTGACCGTTTTAAGGGGCAAAACGGTCAAAAGACCAAATCTGGCCGTTAGGCCAGATTTGGCCCGGGCCGGGCTGGGCAACGGTCACCTTTGTGACCGTTATGGCCGGGCCGGGCCGGTTTAGCCCGGCCCGGCCAAACGGGTCACTTTTGTGGACCGTCGCCCGGACCGGCGGCCCGGCCCGACCGGCGCTGCCCGCCCGACCGGGCTGGCCCGGCCCGGAGCGGCTGTGCCCGGCCCGGATCCGGGCTGGCCCGGCCGACCGGGCACGGTCACTCATGTGACCGTCGCTGCCGGCGGCGGCCCGGCGAAGGCGGTCAACGTCACGTTGTGGACCTTGTCGCGGCCGCGCCGGCCATTCAAGCCACAGTGCTTTTTTTCCGCACTGTTCCGGCCCGGCCCGCCCGGACGTGCTCAGGCCAACGACGACCCGGGCCCGGGCCCGGACCCGGGTTTTGCCCGGGTTTCCGGGCCCGGGCCGGGCCCGGGCTCCGGGCCCGGCCCGAGCTCCGGGCTTTTTGGACACCCCTAGTATAAGGCACATGCTTGGTCTCTGTCGGCAATTTCAAGTAATCCACCAAGACGTTTGACACAATATTCTCACAGCTTCCATTGTCAATGATGAGGGTGCACGCTTACAAAGTATCATACACTGCGTCATAGAGGTTTTGCAAACATTAACCTTTTCCGTCCTCGGTATCGTGTCAGAGTTCAAATTTTGACTTGTTTAACTGAATGACGTCAAAGTTTGTATCATTGGTTTACATACTTGCGTTATGATTGCACCCAACTTCAAAAGTGGTTTATCTATCTGTTCGACTATTTCTTCAATAATTTGCATTGTACCCACCCATCATGGGTGTATCTAATCATTGTATCCAAAATTTCAAATTTTTAGAAAAATCAAGCAGAATAGGTTTCGTGGGCCCCCAAACAACATTTCCTGAACCCATCTAGGATCTCGGAGGCATCACATCACGTGATCGCCTCGACGTACATAGACGTCGGGTTACGTTATGGGCCTTGATCGGCTCTCTTCCTATGCGGACACATTGTTTTCTAGGGTTAATTCCACGGAGCCCTCTGAACTTTGGGGGTTTTTACGTACCTCCCAAAATCTTTCCTATCTCATATAAACCGTGGATTTTTGGGGTCTCACCCAAGTCACTTGAACTTTACTTTTCCTACCGGATACCCTATTCGTAATGAAAAATGTAACTAGAATTTTGTTGAGAAAAAATGAATGTTGAATTTAGTCATTTGTCTTATAGAAAATGTGTCCCCTCACCGGCAATTTATGCTTTTTTTATCTCTCAGAAAATATCTAGTTATTTATAAATTATAGGTACTAAAGTTTTATAAGAAAAGTTTAAACTTGAAGGGGTTCTTAGGACGCTAGATCTATAAGTTAAAAGTGTTAAATCCGATGAGAGCAATCAGAATTTTTCTTCTATATATTCTTAGATGTGTCGTCCTTTAATGTATTTCTTCAACCTAGGGCTTCTCTTGATACTAGCATTATTGCACATGAAAGTGCATGCGCCACAGATATTAAGCTTATTTATTCTAAATTTTACTTAAAAAGAGCGTATTATATTTTAATACCCTAAAATTTGATCTGTTTCTATAATTTTATATCATACTGGAAAATAGTTAATATATAATCTTATTAACAATGTAATATTGTACTCTTATACGAGCATGAGAATGTAGCTGTCCATTTAGAATAAATTTTATATAAAAATAGTGAATTATATTAATTTTAATACCCTAAACTTTCACCCATTTCTTGACTTTTATACCATACTCCAAAATAGTTAAGATATAAATTTATAAAAATGTAATATTGTAATATAATTTCAGCTTGAGAATGTAGCTTTCCATTTACTAAATGTCAACTGATTGTTGTAGATAATACTTTTTTCAATAATATAAAAAAATTATAAGGAGTTGTTAAATAAATTTTGCTATTTAAAACTTAAAGTTTTCTTTAAAGTGATCGTAATCAAAATTTAATCACTATATTTTTCATTGACATGTATTTAGTAATCATTTCGGTAAAGAAGCCTATCATTTTGTATTTTAATCTCTTATATTAGTATAATTTGATTAATATTTAATTAATTTAGTACAAATTAAATTTTTATTCATGATTAAGAATGTCCTAGAAATAAGAAAATAATGAATATTAATTTTTGTGAATGAAATCCTGATCTCATTCATTATTTAGAATCTTCTAGAAATAAGAGAAGAACCAAAAGAAAAGGAAAAAAAATATTTTATGTGCAAAGTTACCAATAGCTCCTTGCCCTTCTACTATGATGGGAAAAGTCCTGTAATCTTTTTGGTACCCCCATTAAAAGAAAAATATGAAGAAAAAAGATGTTCAATTTTTTCTATTAATTTTGTGATAAATATTCCTAAATGTATTTTGATTTCAGGCTGCTTCAAACCATCATTTAATCTTTTGAGCTAATTTTTAAGAAATGCATTGCATTTGCTTGCTTAATTTACACCAATAACTCTTAACAACGTTTGAGATATGTTAGCTTTCAGTGGGTTTTTAGGTTTTACGATAAAAATTTTATAAAAATTATTTATGTTGAATATTAATTTGTGATACGGCATAAACTTGTATCAAAAAGGTTGCAAGTGCACAACCGTGTCAAGTTATAGTATTTAAGATATCGATCCCACGAGGAAGGTGTTTTGTAGGAGAAAATATAAAATCGGTTCTTATGTTGTGTGCGTGACAAATAAGATTGATGAGTGAATGTGATTGTGAAGAGACTGAGATAGTGAAAATGATGTGTAAATAGGTGCAAAGTGTAAGTGGGAGTGGATTTGACAAAGAATGAGTGTGATCAATAAGGTGAGGATGAAAAATGAATAAAATCAAGAAACAAATAAAAAATCAAGAATGAAGAACAAAATTCTAGAATAAAAGAAAATGTAAGAAATTAAAGATGGTGGATTCAATTATAGATATGGGTAATCTACAATTGAACCCACTTCTTAGAAAAATGGTAATTCCCTAGAGGGTTCTAGCCTAAAGGCGAATCAAACAAAATAAAAATAAACAAAAAGAAAAACTAAACCCCTACAAAATAAATTAAGAAATTTAATTAGAAAATAAAATTACAAGAATTAAATGCAAGAAAATAAATCTACTCTATAAGCATGAAAATAAATCTAATCTATGAGCATGAAATAAATCTAAGGCAAGATGGTTCTAGCCTCTTGGCTATTTAACAAGAAAATAAAATCTAACTACAAGCATAGAAATAAATCTAAACTAATAAGCAATAAAAGAGAAAAAGAAAAGAAATACAAACCTTCAAATAATTCTTCATCTCCATCTCCATCTTCATCTTCATCATCCAACAAAGAGAAGAAGAGAAAAATTTAAAGTGGTAAAAAAATTATTATTATTAATTGTAACTAAAGTTACAATTTTGGAAGGCCTTCTCAATTAAGAGTAGCCCTCCTCTCCAAAAGGAGTTACAAAATTTTCACACCCTAACCCCTCACTCCTCTCTACCCCTATTTATAGTAATCTTCAATGAATATGAGCCATTGGATTTGTCTTGAGCCCCAAGCAACAATCTCCACCTTTGATTTATTTGATTTTCAAAAGAAATTACATCGATACTCATTATTTCCAAATTCTGATTTCACAGATAGCTTCGTCTCGTCGAGATAGGCGATTTTTATATATTATATGTTAAATTCCGCCTTCCGGATTAGGAGATATCGTCGTTTCTTTACGGCCAACCATTTTGAATATGATTTCTTTTCATATTGGATTTTTGATTTTCTCCGGCTTCTACAGGCTACACGACTTGATTCTGGGCTTTTGGATAATTTGGAAATTGATTTTCCAATGTGCTTCTTTGCTTCATTTCTTCATTTAATCAATGGGTTTTTGTTGAGAGATGAGAGTTTGAGATTTACAATGGGATTTTGTTGGGAGATGAGAGTTTGAGATTTATTCTTCATTAACCTGCAATTAAAAGATAAAAATAATTATTAGTGGTATATTTATTCATATAAAATAGATAATGAGGGTATAAAATTATAATAAAATATGATTATCAAATACCCCCACACCTAAACTTTTGCTAGTCCTCTAGCAAAGAAAATAAAAAGAAAATCCTAACTCACTTTCGCAGGAATCGCGGTTGTATTTAGCGCATACAACAAGCCTTTAAACCCCTAGGTTACCCTAGTGGACGAGTTGTAGTCTCGTGAGGGTTTGCAGTGAATATACCCACAAAATTCGGTCAACTTGCCAAGTTAAATAAGTCAGTAAATAACAGATTTTCCTTGATATATTTAAACATTCTAATTGAAGCTAGTTAATAATCAAGAAAACGTTTTTATATATAACTCCAATGTAAATCCCCTAGAAAATCTTTTTCATTATAGCAATACAAAACCAAGTCAAATCTTAGAAATTTAATTAAAAAGTTTTGAAAAGAACATGCCAACTCTTTGTTTTAAATAACTTTCAAGTCTCTTGATCAAAAATTGTTTTTCAAGACCATATATACAAAACAACAATATATAAAAACAATTGTTAGTGTTATATATATGTATATTTTTTCCACTCTCTAATTCTTGGTGATTGTTTTCTATTTTAACGGGCTTTCTAAGTGACCATTTAACGAGTTTTGGGCCAATGAATCCCAACCCAATTGGGCTTAGGTCATTAAGTATAGAGATACTCCTTGGGCTTAATTGCTCAGTCAACTTAGGCTTTATAAGATAGAATCACCTTGAATTTAAGAGTTTTTATTTATTTATTTTTTTTGGGTGGTGCCCATTTTTCGCACTCTTCTTTTATAAGGTTAGTTTTTTTTTAATATATATATGTGTATTCTTTTTTTTTCTTTTTTTTCTCTTTTTTTTTCTTTTTCTTTTAAGCAACTGAACAAGAAACTCTCAAATGAGAGAAGAATAAATTCTTTTTATTATTCTGAAATAAACAAAATAAACAATGTAGAATGAAATATTCAACATGAAGAGTTCCTGTTCTACATTGAATCCTACCTTACTGTTGAAAATTCTTCCCCGGATTTTAAACAAATTCAGAATGATATAATCAATAATGTGAATTTTTAAGCATTTCGGGGTGTTCAATAATTCTTGCAACAAGGTAAGGTAGGTATTATTGGTGTCATGCATTTTGTATTTCTTAATGAACTTAGACTCTTGTACTGTGAAGTTTTGTTTTCTAACAACCAATTCTTCTGTGAAGTTCTGAAAATTTGGTTGTTGATTATTCTCCAAGAATCTAAGTTCATCAAGAAAGAGTTCTTCAAAATTTAATTCAAAGCAGCAAATGTTTAACACAGTTTTATTATTCTCAAGGACCTGATCTGCTTCTTCTAAAAACTCTAACTCTTCATCAAAAATTTCCTCAAAACTTAAATCACACTCTTCTTCTTCTTCTTCTTCTTCTGATCTTTCCTGAATGTAGTTTATTTCTAGAGGCTGATTATTTGGTTGGTCCCCTGGATTAAAAATGTTGAGATCAGCAGTCAAATTCCCAAAGGACAGCTTCATTTGACCAGTTCTACAGTTGATGAGAGCATTAGAAGTGGCTAAGAACGGTCGTCCTAAGATGACAGGTGTCTGTCCTTTGGGATTGGAAACAGGCTGTGTTTCCAAGACTACAAAATCTACTGGAAAAATAAAATCTCCAACCTTAATCAGAACATCCTCTAACTCACCCATAGGGACCTTGACAGATCTATCAGCCAACTGTAAGGTGCATTTGGTTGGGTTCAGTACACCTAGACCCAATTGCTGATAGACTGAATATGGAAGCAAATTGACACTGGCCCCTAAGTCTAAAAGCGCCTTATCAATGTGAGTATTACCAATGATACATGAAATGATGGGGGAACCTGGATCTTTACGTTTCAAAGGTATGGGATTTGACAGCATTTCACTGATATTGGCGGCTAAAAAGACTTTCTTTGGGACATTTATTCTCCTCTTCTTAGTGCACAATTCTTTTAAAAATTTAGCATAAGATGGAATTTGTTCAATTACATCTAAGAGAGGAATGTTGACCTTAACCTGCTTGAATGTCTCTAGGATTTTCTCCTCCTGAGGAGAGTGTTTCCTAGACCTGAGTCTATCTGGAAAGGGAGCAACCGGTCTAAATCTATCAAAAGCAGGCTCAGGTTCGGGTTCAGGTTCTTGGTCATCTGAGGGGAGTGATTGTTGAATAGATTCATCAGAAGGAGAAGGAGAAGGAATTTGTACAGGATCAAGAGTTTGACTTGGCGGAGTTCTCACTTGATTATCGACCTGTCTACCTGACCGAAGTGAATGGATTGCATTCACTTGAGCTTCATAGGATGAACTGCATCCTGTGTTATTAGGGTTGACCACGGGTTGACTCGGAAATTTTCCTTTCTCTCTTTCACTCACGGCACTAGCTAGTTGACCAAGTTGGGATTCTAATCTAGCTATAGCTTGAGTGTTGGAGTTGAGCATTTGTCCGGTTGATTGCATGAAGGAATTCAACGTGCTAGATGTTTGAGTCAACATATTCGTGGTTTGAGTAGAGGCCTTAATTATGGTTTCTAAACCCCTTTCCAAGACATTGAGACGTTTATCTTGATCTGGATTGTGAGGAGTTTGAATTACAGCTTGATGAGGAGGAGACTGATTTTGATACGGCAGATTGGGTTGTTGAAATTGTGAATGAGAATTGAATGGAACTGTGTTTCCCCTAGGAAAATGTTGGGTCGAAGCGGGAGTGAAATTTTGAGTTCCGGGAGAATTTCCTAGATTCCATGCAAAGTTGGGATGATTTCTCCAACCTGGATTGTAGGTTGGAGAAAATGGATCATTTCTAGGGTGCTGGAATGCAGCGTTCATCTGTTCTATTGCGTTGTTATTTCCTAGGAGAGGGCATTCCTCTGAAACGTGGGTAGGAGACTGACAATTATGACATCCTGGGAAAGAAACATGATTGAGTTGAGCTGGAGCTCGTTCCTTAATTTCTAAGGCTTCTAACCTCCGCAGAATTGTCGCCATCTTCGCTTCAGAAGCAATGTTTGACTCCAAGGAAAGACCACTAGACTTAGAATGGGGAACTGATGAAACCCTGTCATCGCACTGTTCCCATTGCATTGTTTTTTCAGAAAGACTCTCCAAAAACTCCCAAGCTTCATCAGCATTTTTCCTCATAAAATCCCCGTGGCACATTGATTCTAAGGAAGTTTTTGCAGAATAATCTAATCCCTCATAAATTATTTGGCACAATCGCCATTTCTCTAAACCGTGATGAGGACATTGGATGAGAAGATCTTTAAATCGGTCAAAATACTTCCAAAAAGGTTCTCCCGGGATAATTTTAAAGTTTTGAATGCTGTTCCTAAGCTTTACCGTTTTATGAATAGGAAAAAATTTCTTAAGAAAAACGGTGACAAATTCATCCCAAGTTGAGATGGAATTTGTTGGTAAGCTGTACAGCCATTTTTTAGCTTTATCCTTAAGAGCAAATGGAATAAATCTAAGCTTAACCGCATCTTCATTTAATTCTCTCATTTTAATCATAATACACACTTCCTCAAATTCCGAAATAAAAATATATGCGTCTTCTGTTTCATTACCAAGGAATTTGGGAAGCATGTTTATGTATTGCGGTCTAAGCTCAAAACTTATTCCATTTGTTTCGGGGAGCCTAATGCATGAGGGGATTGCATTCCTAATGGGATAGCACATATCATGAAGAACGGGTGGATTAGGATGCTCCATTTCTATGATTGGTTCAAAGCGAATTAATCGATGTGTATTATCCCTAATCCACTGTTGCATACACCAAAATATTTCTTTTTATTTTTTTTCTTAAATTAGTTTTTTTTTTGAGAAGATAAAGAAAAAGAAAAATCCTAACTGAAACAAATCAAAACAATCACTTTTCAATCAACTCTAATTCTAGGGTTTAGCCTAACTCAACTAGACCAGCTCCTAACCAAAAACTCCTACAGTGAAAAGATCAAAGTTTTACCCAGGTAGTTAGCCAGGTAAGGATAGTACTAGAGGGTGATCAAAGATCAATTAAGTACCTCTTTCCTTGCGGAGCGCTTTACGCAACCCCTAAACCTTGCCTTAGACACCAACTAATCTGAGAAAACTTAAACCGGTTCACTTAAGGATTTCTTGTTCCTTATTGAGCTCGAATCCTTAGGGGCCAACGTCTAATGAGTTTTATTAGGCTTGGGTGGTGTAGTGAGGAATTAGTGATTTTTGGGCTAAGGAAAGGGTGATGAAATCCCTCACCTTATCTTGATTATGGGGTTTTGCCCTTAAAAATATTTTTAAGTGTGTGTCAAATCAAGATGCTCAAATCACTTGGTGAATTCCTACACTATATGAAATGCAACCCTATGATAAAAGCAACTAAAAAGGATGGAAAAGAAAAATCTTTTTTTTAATTAGGGTTAACAATCAAACAAATGAGAAGGGGGGATTTGTTTGAATTTATTATCTTGTTAATAAATGTCAAAGTGGAGGATGGATTTTATTATGGTCAAATCTCTTTTTTTTAAGTCCTAATTGTCTCTAATTGTGAAGAAGTAGCTAAAGGGTGGAATTAAAAACTAGAAAGAGGACTTACCCGAAAGCAAATCTTCAAATCCTAGTTCTCCAATCCGCGATCTTCAAGCTCCAAGCGTTTCCTTCACAAAAAACACACAAGTTAAAGAACCAAAATAATTAAAACCTACTTAAGCACCTTCCCCGGCAACGGCGCCAAAAACTTGATGCGGCATAAACATGTACCAAAAAGGTTGCAAGTGCACAACCGTGTCAAGTTATAGTATTTAAGATATCGATCCCACGAGGAAGGTGTTTTGTAGGAGAAAATATAAAATCGGTTCTTATGTTGTGTGTGTGACAAGTAGGAGTGAGTGAATGTGATTATGAAGAGATTGAGAGAGTGAAAGTGGTGTGTAAATAGGTGCAAAGTGTAAGTGAGAGTGGGAATGAGTGTGATCAATAAGGTGAGGATGAAAAATGAATAAAATCAAGAAACAAATAAAAAATCAAGAATGAAGAACAAAATTCTAGAATAAAAGAAAATGTAAGAAATTAAAGATGGTGGATTCAATTATAGATATGGGTAATGTACAATTGAACCAACTTCTTAGAAAAGGGTAATTCCCTAGAGGGTTCTAGCCTAAAGGCGAATCAAACAAAATAAAAATAAACAAAAAGAAAAACTAAACCCAAGAGGGTTCTAGCCTCAAGGTGAATAGTATAAGAAATTAAAATCTAACTACAAAATAAATTACAAAATTTAAACTACAAAATAAAATTACGAAAATAAATCTACTCTATAAGCATGAAATAAATCTAAGGCAAGAGGGTTCTAGCCTCTTGGCTATTTAACAAGAAAATAAAATCTAATTACAAGCATGAAAATAAATCTAACTAATAAGCAATAAAAGAGAAATAAAAGAGAAAAAGGAAAGAAATGCAAACCTTCAAATAATTCTCCATCTTCATCTTCATCTTCATCATCCAATAAAGAGAAGAAGAGAAAAATTTAAGGTGGTTAAAAAATTATTATTATTAATTGCAACTAAAGTTACAATTTTGGAAGGCCTTCTCAATTAAGAGTAGCCCTCCTCTCCAAAAGGAGTTACAAAATTTTCACACCCTAACCCCTCACTCTCTACCCCTATTTATAGTAAACATCAGTGAATGAGAGCCATTGGATCAAACTTGAGCCCCAAGACAAGCACAATCAGCCATTGACGCGCGATATAGTAATCTGGCATCGATGCAGGCATCGATGCCCACATCGATGCAGGCATCGATGCCCACATCGATGCCGACATCGATACTCATTATTTCCAAATTCTGATTTCACGGATAGCTTCGTCTCATCGAGATAGGCGATTTTCATATATTATATGTTAAATTCCGCCTTACGGATTAGTAGATATCGTCGTTTCTTTGCGGCCAACCATTTTGAATATGATTTCTTTTCATATTGGATTTTTGACTTTCTCCGACTTCTACAGGCTACTCGGCTTGATTCTGGACTTTTGGATAATTTGGAAATTGATTTTCCAATGTACTTCTTTGCTTCATTTCTTCATTTAATCAATGGGATTTTGTTGGGAGATGAGAGTTTGAGATTTATTCTTCATTAACCTGCAATTAAAAGATAAAAATAATTATTAGTGGTATATTTATTCATATAAAATAGATAATAAGGGTATAAAATTGTAATAAAATATGATTATCAATTTGTTAGGTCATATCTAGTGTATGTTAGCCTTTATGTTTTGATGATGATTTATAACCATCATTATTGATACTAATTGCTTGTTAAGTGACATTGTAGATTACAGTAATTTTAAGTATGTTAGTACCTTTATTGGAGGATTGGATGGAACAAAAAACTACAACGATGATATCTAAGGAGGTGGAGGCAAAGTGATGAAGCAAAGCTTTCAAAGAGCACAACATATAAGAGAAGCTTCATCAATATAGAAGCAAATATCAAGACTCAAGCTATGTACTTATATGTGAGGGATATTTGTATTTTTATTTCTCTCTAGTGCTTAATGTAGGCCAGTAGTATGATACATTACATTTGAAGTTCTTGGGATAACACACTCACACATTTTCAAAACTCGTATTTTGATATCTTTGCTAAACGTTGAGTTTTCACAAATACGAGATCATTTTTACAAACTTTCTTTTCAAACAAGTTTGTTATTATATTTGAAAACTTTTTCCAAAGTTTCACATTTTTTAGAATTTATTTACTATTTTTTAAAGGCCCTGGAAATTCTTTTTCAAAAATCAAAACAGACTGATTATATGTTATCAGTCGATTGATTCAATGTATCGGTCGACTGAAGAAACAAGCCAGAATCATCAAAAGTTTCTGCTTTTGCGACTGACAATCTATTAGTCGACTGATGAATCCTTCAGATGACTGATGAATCCTTCAGTCGTTACAATGAAAACAAAAAGATAGTCTTTTTATAGGACTCTTACACAATGAAAACGAACAATTACAACTCTCGTCAAAACAAACACAACAGATGTTTATCGTCCGCTATTTGCGTGAGATCTTTGCTTGTGTCGGGTTTATCCGTGGACTGCCTCGGATCAGATCAAAGTACAGATTTTGTTGACTCGCGAAGAAGTTGAGAAACCGAAGCAATTATCTCGGCAACAGCGAGATAACCACTCTTCTCGAGATCACAGCAACGGTGCGATCTCAAGGGAAGAACTGGGCTGCAGATCTGTCAAACTCTCATTCTTTATGTCGAAGAATTCGCTGAGATCTCCTCCTCCTCTCTGAAATTCGTGGTTCTTCAGCCTCCAATTCTGCAAGGCTTCGTCATGGCACGAGAATTCCAGATCTCTGCAAATAAAGGCCCTAGGGCTATATTTATAGGTTTCGGGAGCTCTGTTATTGGATAAGAACGACCGATTCACTCTTATCCTCAGTTATAACCACTTTATCACGTTCTAGAATAACATTAGATCAGTTGAAATAAATCCAGATGGTTAACGGTAAAAAATGGCTCAAAACAGTATTTTTAGGCCTGCGGACACCCTAAGTGTCTCGCCCTTAGCCGAGACACTTGGAGTGTCTCGGTCTTGACCGAGACAGTTAGACTATCTCCGCTATTTTGCCTTTAACTCTCTCATATGACCTCCAAAAGAAATGATTCAAGATGCGTTTGAAAGTTGATGAAGAGATCTACAACTTTTATCTTTTGATCTTTTTCATATTAGAATCTAATTATGACCAAAATATTCATTCTTCTCCGAGACACTAACACTGTCTCAGAATTCCGAGGCAGTTTGTACTATCTTCGGTATTTTGGTTTTATCTCTCTCATACGATCTCAGAATAAGTTGATCTAAGATATGTTGGAAAGATAACAAGGAGTTATACAACTTTTATCTTTTAAGATTCTTCATATTGTAAATGAATCATGGTTAAAACAGCTCTAAAATGCCCGAGATAATCCAACTATCTCGGCCTTGGCCGATACAGTGCAAGTATCTCTCTGCTGTTTTGCCTCTAACTCTCTCATATCACCTCCAAACCAAATGATGTAAGATGAGTTGGAAAGTTGACGAAGAGATATACAACTTTTGTCTTTTAATCTTCTTCATATTCGAATCAAATCATGGTTAAAAAAACTCTATAAGGCCTAAGATAGTCTAACTGTCTCGGCCTTGGTCGAGATAGTGCAAGTGTCTCTCTGCTATTTTACCTCTAACTATCTCATATGATCTCCAAACGAAATGATTAAAGATGCATTGAAAAGCTGACGAAGAAATCTATAACTTTTGTCTTTTGATCTTCTTCATATTCGAATCTAATCATGGCCAAAATCTCTATTCTTTTCTGAGACACCAATACTATCTCGGAATTCTGAGGCAGTTTGTACTGTCTTCGGTATTTTGGCTTTATCTCTCTTATACGATCTCGGAATGAGTGGATCCAAGATGCGTTGGAAATATAACAAGGTTATCTACAACTTTTATTTTTTGATATTCTTCATATTTGAATATAATCATTGTTAAAATAGCTCTATAATGCCCGAGACAGTCCAACTGTCTCGGCCTTGGCTGAGACAGTGCAAGTGTCTCTTCGTTGTTTTGCCTCTAACTCTCTCATCTGACGTCGAATTAAAGTTATCCAGAATGCATTCGTAAGCTCGCAAAATGATCTACAACCTTCCATTGGTGAGACACCCATGGGATAAGTGAGACACGAGTGACGCTTTATCCTTTACGGTCGAAACGTAACTCCCGATCGGATCATATCTTTGTTATTCTGCTGTTCTGTTATTTCATACGATTTGTCAACTCACTTCATGCACTTGTCGATGTCATATAATCCTCTTTGACTCATATAATAACGTTCATCATCTCCTCTTTGTAGGCTGTCTAAAAATCACAATAGATAGTTAATCCCTCATCAAACACCGATGATGGAAGTTACAATCTGACGACTTCCAGAAGGCTACAATTTGAGGACTTTCACGTAGAAGGCTACAATCTGACGACCTTCACGACAACTGATGAAAGCTCTAATTCAACAGTATTCACAATCAACATCGGGAGTTACAATCTGACGACTCTCATATTTTATAACAGGCAAAGATCAATAAGCAATGGCCTTTGCAATGTTATAATGGACGAGGTTATAAGCCAACAATCTCTCTCAAACGCAGAAATTCACTTCTGCGTTTTTCAAGTTCAAAACGCAGACAAGTGTGCGTTCCTTAAACAGGCGTCGAACTCTGTAACGCAGAGTTGAATCGTAAAACACAGACAAGTGTGCGTTCCTTAGCAGGTGTCGAACTCCGTAACGCAAAGTTAAATCACGAAACGCACACGTAATGTGCGTTCTTCGACAGACTCGACTGCATCCCAAACTCTGAACGCAGAGTTGATCCTCAACGCACCAGTGACCTGTGCGTTTCTAATTTCAGAACGCATGCGGCCTGTGCGTTTCAAATCTCCAATAGAGATTTAACTCTGCGTCCTAAGTCTTGGACGCAGAGTTAAGCCCAAATGTGGCCTGTGCGTTTCGACTCCTAGCGAACGCCTAACTCTGCGTCTCATCTTTAAGACGCAGAGTTAAGGTCCAAACGCAAGCGAACCTTGCGTTTTCAACTCCCAGCAAGTGCCTAACTCAATTGAGTTGAGGCTGGCTTTTGGGATCTTGGATCTGGGAATTTTGGAGATCAAAAGGCCCTCTTTTAGAGATCGGTTGGACTTCTTCAGATCTTCTTGGAGCTTTGGAGATCAGCAACTTGAAGAAACTCTTGAGTCATCTTGGAAGGCTTTTAGTGAAGCCTTTGAGATTATTCGGCTTGGCTTGGCTTGTGAACTCTTTCTAAGAGTTCTTCTCAACTCAATTAGAGTTCAAAAACTTGCTATGCAAGTTCTTCTAAAACTCGCTCTGAGTTATTAACTCGTCAAGAGTTATTTTCAAACTTGCCACGCAAGTTCTCCACAGCGTCAAATCGTGAGGAGAAGACATCGTTCCAGTGAATCAAGACGTTCGGATCGTCAACGGAGAGCAAACTCGACGCGAGCATTCGAGGGAGGCACTCCATCGCCACCGTGAAGAACCCAGAATTAACAGTTTTAAACAAAGGGGAGAATCAAATTCATTCTCCTCTCTTTTGTAATCGGAATCCAAATTGTAATTGATTTTGAGAGGAATACAAGTCAAATTTTTCTTTCATTATTTCTTTTACTGCAAATTTCCATCAAACAAAAGATGGCAACTCTGCTGGGGACAAGCTTCTCTGACGAAGAAGTGGTGGTGCAATCCGACGTTCATCTCACTGGAATGACCGTTAAAACTCTGATTATCAAGTTTAATCAAGCCAAGTATGAGGAGGCCATCTCCTCCGGATCCCTTAGCCCCAAGGCTATGCGCAAGATCCACAAAGTTTCCGAGGAGACTAAAGCTCCAGTTGTGGCCAACTCATCTAAAGACTATCTCCCATGGGGGTTGCACTGTTCATACAGTCCCCTCCCTAAAGGAGAAGTCTCGACTTTGGCACGACAAAACAGCCGATCCTCCAATCAACGCGAACTCCGCGTTTATGAGCCTCAACATGAGCTCTGCAAAAGCCCAGCTAAACGCAACTCTCAGGAGTGCGTTTCAGAACTCAAACGCAACTCTCAGGAGTGCGTTCTATCATTTAAACGCAGAGATCAAACCTGCGTTGATCTGGATGAACGCAACTCTCAAGAGTGCATCCCAGAACCAAAACGCAACTCTCAGGAGTGCGTTTCACAAACTGAACGCAACTCTCAGGAGTGCGTTTCTAAATCCGAACGCAGATCGCAGGACTGCGTTTCACTAGCAAAACGCAGACTTTGGTCTTGCGTTAATCAAGCTAAACACGACCCTCGTGTTCCTTCTTTGGAACACGATGTGATTCGTCGTGTTCAAAATGATCAACATGGATTTAAAATTCATGTTTACCAAGAACCAGTCCCATCCTTTAACGGACAGGGGGTTCCATCTCTACCCTCACGCTCTGTGAGAGGTGCCAAGGAGACTAAAGCTCCAAAGGTTGCTCCTATGCCAAAGGAAACCCTCTCCTTTAGTCGCCGAGATTACTCGAGCAGCCCTACCTCTAAAGGAGTGGGCTCAGTTTATGCCAAACGCAGCCCTCAGTGGTGCGTTGTGCAATCAAAACGCAGCCTTCAAAACTGCGTTGATTTGGCAGAACGCAACTCTCAGGAGTGCGTTTCAGAACCAAAACGCAACTCTCAGGAGTGCGTTCAAGATCCAAAACGCAGACTTACAAACTGCGTTAACCAACAAAAACGCAACCGGCAAAGGTGCGTTTCATCAACAAAACGCAGACTTCGGTCTAGCGTTAGTAAAACAGAACACGACCCTCGTGTTTCTTCTTCAGAACACGATGAGATTTGTCGTGTTCAAAAAGATCAACGTGGACTCAAGATCCATGTTCACCAGGAGCCAGTCTCATCCTTTAATGGACAGGGGGTTCCATCTTTACCCTCACGCTCTGTGAGAGGTTCATCCCAAGTCTCTGACTTGCGGGAATTGCTGTCGATGTTCAACCGACCGACGAATGTCGTTTTGCTCAATAATCGACGACATCATCACAGGAAGAAGACTTTAGAGGTTGAATACCTTGGAGTCACTTCTAACATGGTTGGTAGAGGGAGATCATCAACCCTTAGTTCTGACGAGTCAGAGACAGATCATTCTCCAAGCGTCAGAGAAATCGCTAACGAGTTTGAAGGAGTCTACCAACGCACTCGGACGCGAACAGGAGCCATTCCCCCTGTCAACTATCGGAGTTTGGCCAGAGAAACTAATTCCGATGACGAACACTCAGCCATTGCGGAGTCCCAATCATCAAGCTCTTTCGTTGGGCATGAGAGCTTCGCCCACATGGCAGAACATTCTGAAGACCTTTCAAAGAGACTTGATGAACAGGAGGCCATGCTCAAATCTCAGCAGGAGGCTATCAATGAACTCATGGCCATGTTGACTCAAATCGTCGCAGACAAGGCCAAATCTCAGGAGACAGATTCGCCGCTTAGGCAAGAATCTTCCCGGAGAGGAAAAGCGTCTTCATCCCGACCTCACACAAGCAAAGGGAAGGGAAAAGTGGTTGATGATGCGGCTTCTGACCAAGAAGCCCACAGCCTGGAATCTTCCTCTGATGAAGGAAGAGAGACTGAGAACGAGCAGAATCTTCAGTCTGCCAAAATGGAAGAATTGGAAGCCCGCCTTAAAGCCATTGCTAACAGAAGCGAGCTCCAAGATGAGGGAGTTATCAGACCCTATCCTGCCGAATGGGATGCAGCCCCTTATCCTCCAAAGTTCGAGGTCCCGACGCTACAAACTTTTGACGGCACGGGATCACCGAACCAACATATTTATCATTTCAAGTCACAGACTGGAAATATAATATCGAACGATGCCATACTGGCTCGATTGTTCATTGGCACCCTCAAGGGAATTGCCTTTGAATGGTTCAGGAAACTGCCTGCGGGCTGTATCCAAAAGTGGGCGGATCTAGAGAGACTCTTCCTGTCAAGATTCTTTGAAGAGGATACAGAAGTCTCCATCCATACCCTTCTCGCTACTAAGCAGAAGAAGAGGGAATCAGTCAAAGCCTTCGTCAAAAGGTTTCGAAATATGGCTTTGCGTTGTCCGACAGGTATGACACAGTCTACCCTAGTACAAACCTGTCGACACAATTTGCAAACCGACCTCCTAGCTCGAATAGGAGTTGCAGAATGCCGTTCTTGGAGACAACTAATCTCTCAAGGCGAGCAGGCTCAAAAAATCATTGCCAGGATCAAAGCTGAAGAACAAAGTAGGCAGGATCAGCCCGAGCAATCAGACCAAGCCCAATCATCTCCAGAGCAATCGGACCAAGTCCAATCTCATCAGTCAGAAGGGGAAGATACTACGGCCACCGGAGTCAATCCTCTTCAGTAGGATGGCGGGTCCAACAACTATCATGTTAACAGTTACCTCTGATAGTCAAACTCATCAGATAATGGCCTACCTGGTGATGTGACTCTATTCAGACTTCATGGATAGGGCCCCACTAGGTGATGTGCCTTGTCTACCTCTTTTTTATTCCCCTGCTAAGTCTTCATCAAGACTGGGGGTTGGTTACTTGGAATCCACTGGATTAAGAGTAACGAATCTTTCACATCGTCAAGTTAACATTACACTTCTGACGATCATCATCCCCACAGAGTATGCATTCAGTTTGCATCACTCCAAATTCTTGTCACGTTAACAATACACCTCTGACAAAACCCACTTATCAATCCTCGTCAATAGGATGATAAGTCCCCAAAGTTGCTCCAATTGCAACACAAATCCTGTCACGTTAATACTACACCTCTGACAAAACCCACTTATCAATCCTCGTCAATAGGATGATAAGTCCCCAAAGTTGCTCCAATTGCAACACAAATCCTGTCACGTTAACACTACACCTCTGACAAAAATCAACTTATCGAATCTTTCCAATAGAGCGATAAGTTCTCAAAATTGCTTCCATAGCAATATCTTTCTTGTCACGTTAACACTACACCTCTGACAAAATCCGCTTATCGACTCTCTTCAATGGAGCGATAGGTCCACAAACTCGTCAAGTTAACACCACACCTCTGACGACCAAATCAACTTATCGACTCTCTCCAATTGAGCGATAAGTTCTCAAAATTGCTTCCAAAGCAATATCTTTCTTGTCACGTTAACACTACACCTCTGACAAAATCCGCTTATCGACTCTCTTCAATGGAGCGATAGGTCCACAAACTCGTCAAGTTAACACCACACCTCTGACGACCAAATCAACTTATCGACTCTCTTCAATAGAGCGATAGGTCCGTAAAATACTGTTATGTTAACATAACACCTCTAACAGTCAACCCCCCAATGAACTTGTTAATTCTTTCGGTGTTTCAAGCTACACAGGAAGAAATGACACCAAAAATCCATGCCTTCACGCATGGGGGACTTTATCTCGATCCCTAATTAGAGATAAGTCTGCATCTAACACATGCTGCCGGGTAGCCTATTCCCGCAATAATAGCAAAGCCTACGTATTCAATATCGTAGCAGGTCGTTATTAATAACGCCAAAATCCATGCCTTACACGCATGGGGAATTTTATCCTGAATCCTAAGTAGGGATAAGTCAATGTCTAACACACGTTGCCGGTTAGTCTTTTACCGTGAAAAGGACATCAAAATCCATGCCTCACACGCATGGGGGACTTTATCTTGATCCCTAAATAGAGATAAGTCTACGCCTAACACGCGTTGCCGGTTAGTCTTTTACCGTGAAAAGGACATCAAAATCCATGCCTCACACGCATGGGGGACTTTATCTCGATCCCTAATAAGAGATAAGTCTACGCCTAACACGCGTTGCCGGTTAGTCTTTTCCCGTCAAAATGACAAAGTCTATGTATTCAAAATCATAGCATCAAGACTAAGAGAGTTCATTCTCTTAGCACAACGTTACATGTGGAACGGACCTAGATAATTCACATGCTAGCCCGACTCAAACGGTAATCGGTAAAGGCTTATCAAATCCGTTGATGGCTGAGGGTTTGCCAAAAATCCTACGCACATTTGCAGGCCCATCAGCTTAATAGATGTGAGTCGAGACTTAAAACAGATGCGCCAAAGACAAGTCTCAAAGACTTAGTCAAAAATGCACGGAAGCCACTTCCATGTCTTAAGTCAAAATGTTGACCCGCGATGCAAAAAACCAAACGCCGAGGTCACACCTGTGTTCCAAATTCAACATGCAACGGTGAAACCCGCATCTCAAGTTCAAAATGCAGGGTCCACCCCCACATTCCAGAAGCAGGATTATGGCACATACCTTCACACAGGTCCTGCATGGAAAATCCGTTCAACCAAGCTGCTTTCGAAGCGAGTGCAGAGAACAACTCCTTTGTGACAAGGAATCAACAGCTCCAAGATCAGAGTTGAGATCCAAAGTATTCCGAAAATTCGTCCCAGTCAACCGCGAACTTTCGAAAACTTTGGAGGGGGTTCTGTAGGCTGTCTAAAAATCACAATAGATAGTTGATCCCCCATCAAACACCGATGATGGAAGTTACAATCTGACGACTTCCAGAAGGCTACAATTTGAGGACTTTCACGTAGAAGGTTACAATCTGACGACCTTCACAACAACTAATGAAAGCCCCAATTCAACAGCCTTCACAATCAACATCGGGAGTTACAATCTGACGACTCTCATATTTACAAGAAGCCAAGACGAAGATCACAAGAGGACGATCTGTGCAAAGTTCTAGCAAAAGAGACTACAAATTGACGGTCTCTTCATATTAGAATGCAGATATCTCTCAAACCGTGAGGAATTTGGCAAAACGGAGAAAGCGAACCGAAGCCTTTGGCTTGGTTCGGATGGCCCCGTCTCGTCGAGATAGCCGATTTTCATATGTAATTCGTCCAATTCCGACGTACGGTTTGAAAGTTATGACCTGTTCTTCGTAGCAAGTAATGTTCTGAAGTCCGTCTGCAAGACTGGACTTCGTCAGAACATTGGACTTAGCCTGAAGCCCGCCAAGCCCGCCTAAGGTTCGCCTCTGCATTACAGAGTCAAAGCGCACATGCTCAACTCTGCGTTTTCAACATCAAAACGCAGAGTTAATCTCTAAAACAGCACGAACTGTGCGTTTTCAGCCTTTAAACAGGCCCAACTCTGCGTTTTCAGCCTAAAACGCAGAGTTCATCTCTAAAACAGCACAAACTGTGCGTTTTCAGCCTAGAACAGGCTCAACTCTGCGTTTTCAACATCAAAACGCAGAGTTAATCTCCAAAACAGCACGAACTGTGCGTTTTCAGCCTTTAAACAGGCCCAACTCTGCGTTTTCAGCCTAAAACGCAGAGTTCATCTCTAAAACGCATGCGGCCTGTGCGTTTCGACTCCCAGCGAGCGCCCAACTCTGCGTCTCATCTTTAAGACGCAGAGTTAAGGTCCGAACGCAAGCGGCCCTTGCGTTTTCAACTCCCAACAAGCGCCCAACTCTGCGTCTCATCAATAAGACGCAGAGTTAAGGCCCAGAACGCTGTTTTCAGCGTTTTGACTCGTTCAAAGCACTAACAGAACGGTTTCAAAACCGTTTTCCCCACTATTTCGGGAGCTGTTTAAGAGGGGGTGGTTACACCCCACTCAGCCCATGGAGGAGCTAATTAAGGGGGCAGTTGCCACCCCTAAACCCCCTATAAATAGTGGGAAACTCAACTGAGTTCGGGCTCTCCTTTTTGGCTGGCTTTTGGCTCTGGGCTCTGGGATCCTTCTTTTTGGGCAGCAAGGGGGCGATCGACGTTCATCCTCAGCAACGATCGACCACAGGAGCATTCCCTTGGCTTATAACCGACTTTCGGTTCAAATCAACTCTTTTTCAAGAGTTCAAACTCGTTCAGAGTTATCAACTCGATCAGAGTTCAAAACTTGCTCTGCAAGTTCTTCTAAAACTCGTCAGAGTTATCAACTCGATCAGAGTTCAAAACTTGCTCTGCAAGTTCTTCTAAAACTCGTTCAGAGTTATCAACTCGTCAAGAGTTATCTTCAAACTTGCCACGCAAGTTCTCCACAGCGTCAAATCGTGAGGAGAAGACATCGTTCCAGTGAATCAAGACGTTCGGATCGTCAACGAGAAGCAAACTCGACGCGAGCATTCGAGGGAGGCATCTCATCGCCACCGTGAAGAACCCAGAATTAAACAAAGGGGAGAATCAAATTCATTCTCCTCTCTTTTGTAATCGGAATCCAAATTGTAATTGATTTTGAGAGGAATACAAGTCAAATTTTCTTTCATTGTCTTTTTACTACAAATTTCCAACAAACATCGACACCCGCAATTACATACACCATAAAGATGACATTTTATTCATCTTTTTTTTTTCGAATTAGTTTTTTTTCTCTTTTTTGGATAGAATTATGAAAAGGAAGCAAACGCCTACTTTCACACCCCCAAGCTTACACCACATTACTCACATAACCCATTGTATCATAAAATGTGCTCCACTAGCTTAGGCAATGGGTAAGGAATAAAATCGGATTTTGAAGGTTACATATGTGGGTTTAATCAACAAAAATTAGGCTCATAGGCTCAAGGGGGCTAATCAAGGGAACAATAGTGCATGGTAGGCTATTTGGCAAATGTGGACTATAAACAAAAATGTGCCTCAATCACCTTTTATGCATACAAAAGTTATATGTGGCCTTGAAGAGATTCAATGCAAGTTCTAGTATCCTACACCATTGGAGAATATCACACAAGCAAAGAAAATAATGATTGGATATGCAATGCATCCAATTTCAGGCTCAAAATCTCACGGGTTTTATTTGTCTACCAAATTTAATTCCCCTCTTGTCTCAATAGAGTAATGGTTATGATGCTAGCCACATAAACGCTAAAACCTATAAGACAAGAGAACATTCAAGTCTGGTTCTCCCATATTGTTAACTTGTAATCAAAAGCCTTTGAGAATCAGTTGAAAGATGGTATAAGAAGTTGTCAAGTCCCAATTAATGAGCATCTATCTAGTTCAATGATCGATAAAGGTTAAGCATTCATGTCATCATCAGGAAATCATTTCCCTATTTTGTTTTTTTCGAGTTTGAAGGAGTCTACTAACGCACTCGGACGCGAACAGGAGCCATTCCCCCTGTCAACTATCGGAGTTTGGCCAGAGAAACTAATTCCGATGACGAACACTCAGCCATTGCGGAGTCCCAATCATCAAGCTCTTTCGTTGGGCATGAGAGCTTCGTCCACATGGCAGAACATTCGGAAGACCTTTCAAAGAGACTTGATGAACAGGAAGCCATGCTCAAATCTCAGCAGGAGGCCATCAATGAACTCATGGCCATGTTGACTCAAATCGTCGCAGACAAGGCCAAATCTCAAGAGACAGATTCGCCGCTTAGGCAAGAATCTTCCCGGAGAGGAAAAGCGTCTTCATCCCGACCTCACACAAGCAAAGGGAAGGGAAAAGTGGTTGATGATGCGGCTTCTGACCAAGAAGCCCACAGCCTGGAATCTTCCTCTGATGAAGGAAGAGAGACTGAGAACGAGCAGAATCTTCAGTCTGCCAAAATGGAAGAATTGGAAGCCCGCCTTAAAGCCATTGCTAACAGAAGCGAGCTCCAAGATGAGGGAGTTATCAGACCCTATCCTGCCGAATGGGATGCAGCCCCTTATCCTCCAAAGTTCGAGGTCCCGACGCTACAAACTTTTGACGGCACGGGATCACCGAACCAACATATTTATCATTTCAAGTCACAGACTGGAAATATAATATCGAACGATGCCATACTGGCTCGATTGTTCATTGGCACCCTCAAGGGAATTGCCTTTGAATGGTTCAGGAAACTGCCTGCGGGCTGTATCCAAAAGTGGGCGGATCTAGAGAGACTCTTCCTGTCAAGATTCTTTGAAGAGGATACAGAAGTCTCCATCCATACCCTTCTTGCTACTAAGCAGAAGAAGAGGGAGTCCGTCAAAGCCTATGTCAAAAGGTTCCGATCCATGGCTCTCCGGTGTTCGTCAGGTATGACACAATCTACCTTAGTAGAGACCTGTCGACACAACTTGCAAACCGACCTCCTAGCCCGAATAGGAGTTGCAGAATGCCGTTCTTGGAGACAACTAATCTCTCAAGGCGAGCAGGCTCAAAAAATCATTGCCAGGATCAAAGCTGAAGAACAAAGTAGGCATGATCAGCCCGAGCAATCAGACCAAGCCCAATCATCTCCAGAGCAATCGGACCAAGTCCAATCTCCTCAGTCAGAAGGGGAAGATACTACGGCCACTGAAGCTAATCCTCTTCAGTAGGATGCCGGGCCTCCAACAACTATCACGTTAACAATTACCTCTGATAGTCAAACTCATCAGATAATGGCCTACCTGGTGATGTGATTCTATTCCGACTTCATGGATAGTGCCCCACTAGGTGATGTGCCTTGTCTACCTCTTTTTTATTCCCCTGCTAAGTCTTCATCAAGACTGGGGGTTGGTTACTTGGAATCCACTGGATTAAGAGTAACGAATCTTTCACATCGTCGAGTTAACATTACACTTCTGACGATCATCATCCCCACAGAGTATGCATTCAGTTTGCATCACTCCAAATTCTTGTCACGTTAACACTACACCTCTGACAAAACCCACTTATCAATCCTCGTCAATAGGATGATAAGTCCCCAAAGTTGCTCCAATTGCAACACAAATCCTGTCACGTTAACACTACACCTCTGACAAAATCCGCTTATCGACTCTCTTCAATGGAGCGATAGGTCCACAAACTCGTCAAGTTAACACCACACCTCTGACGACCAAATCAACTTATCGACTCTCTCCAATTGAGCGATAAGTTCTCAAAATTGCTTCCATAGCAATATCTTTCTTGTCACGTTAACACTACACCTCTGACAAAATCAACTTATCGACTCTTTCCAATAGAGCGATAAGTTCTCAAAATTGCTTCCATAGCAATATCTTTCTTGTCACGTTAACACTACACCTCTGACAAAATCCACTTATCGACTCTCTTCAATAGAGCGATAGGTCCACAAACTCGTCAAGTTAACACCACACCTCTGACGACCAAATCAACTTATCGACTCTCTCCAATTGAGCGATAAGTTCTCAAAATTGCTTCCATAGAGTTAACACTACACCTCTGACAAGAATCCACTTATCGACTCTCTCCAATAGAGCGATAAGTTCTCAAAATTGCTTCCATAGCAATATCTTTCTTGTCACGTTAACACTACACCTCTGACAAAAATCCACTTATCGACTCTCTCCAATAGAGCGATAAGTTCTCAAAATTGCTTCCATAGCAATATCTTTCTTGTCACGTTAACACTACACCTCTGACAAAATCCGCTTATCGACTCTCTTCAATGGAGCGATAGGTCCACAAACTCGTCAAGTTAACACCACACCTCTGACGACCAAATCAACTTATCGACTCTCTTCAATAGAGCGATAGGTCCATAAAATACTGTTATGTTAACATAACACCTCTAACAGTCACCCCCCCAATGAACTTGTTAATTCTTTCGGTGTTTCAAGCTACACAGGAAGGAATGACACCAAAAATCCATGCCTTCACGCATGGGGGACTTTATCTCGATCCCTAATTAGAGATAAGTCTGCATCTAACACATGCTGCCGGGTAGCCTATTCCCGTAATAATAGCAAAGCCTACGTATTCAATATCGTAGCAGGTCGTTATTAATAACGCCAAAATCCATGCCTTACACGCATGGGGAATTTTATCCTGAATCCTAAGTAAGGATAAGTCAATGTCTAACACATGTTGCCGGGTAGCCTATTCCCGTAATAATAGCAAAGCCTACGTATTCAATATCGTAGTAGGTCGTTATTAATAACGCCAAAATCCATGCCTTACACGCATGGGGAATTTTATCCTGAATCCTAAGTAAGGATAAGTCAATGTCTAACACATGTTGCCGGGTAGCCTATTCCCGTAATAATAGCAAAGCCTACGTATTCAATATCGTAGTAGGTCGTTATTAATAACGCCAAAATCCATGCCTTACACGCATGGGGAATTTTATCCTGAATCCTAAGTAGGGATAAGCCAATGTCTAACACACGTTGCCGGTTAGTCTTTTACCGTGAAAATGACATCAAAATCCATGCCTCACACGCATGGGGGACTTTATCTCGATCCCTAAATAGAGATAAGTCTACGCCTAACACCTGTGCCGGTTAGTCTTTTTCCGTCAAAATGACAAAGTCTATGTATTCAAAATCATAACATCAAGACTAAGAGAGTTCATTCTCTTAGCACAACGTTACATGTGGAACGGACCTAGATAATTCACATGCTAGCCCGACTCAAACGGTAGTCGGTAAAGGCTTATCAAATCCGTTGATGGCTGAGGGTTTGCCAAAAATCCTATGCACGTTTGCAGGTCCATCAGCTTAATGGATGTGAGCCGAGACTTAAGACAGATGCGCCAAAGACAAGTCTCAAAGACTTAGTCAAAAATGCACGGAAGCCACTTCCATATCTTAAGTCAAAACGTTGAGGTCAGACCCGCGATGCAAAAACCGAACGCCGAGGTCACACCCGTGTTCCAAATTCAAAATGCAGGGTCCACCCCCACAGTCCAGAAGCAGGATTATGGCGCATATCTTCACACAAGTCATGCATGGAAAATCCCTTCAACCAAGCGGCCTTCGAAGCGAGTGCAGATCACAACTCCTTTGTGACAAGGAATCAACAGCTCCAAGATCAGAGTTGAGATCCAAAGTATTCCGAAAATTCGTCCCAGTCAACCGCGAACTTTCGAAAACTTTGGAGGGGGTTCTGTAGGCTGTCTAAAAATCACAATAGATAGTTAATCCCTCATCAAACACCGATGATGGAAGTTATAATCTGACGACTTCCAGAAGGCTACAATTTGAAGACTTTCACGTAGATCGCTGAAGGTTACAATCTGACGACCTTCATGACAACCGATGAGAGCTCTAGTTTAACAGCCTTCACCATCAACATCGAGAGTTACAATCTGACGACTCTTGCATATCAAAGAGCTAAAGTAAAGATTACAAAATGACGATCTTTGCAACGCTTCGGCCCAACTCTGCGTTTTCAGCCTAAAACGCAGAGTTCATCTCTAAAACAGCACGAACTGTGTGTTTTCAGCCGTTAACAGGCTCAACTCTGCGTTTTCAACATCTAAACGCAGAGTTAATCTCTAAAATAGCACAACTGTGCGTTTTCAGCCTAAAACAGGCTTAACTCTGCGTTTTCCAGCAGACATCTAACTCTGTGATGCAGAGTTAAAGCACAAACGCACACATAACGTGCGTTCTTCAACAAACTCAACCATGCGTCCCAAACTCATGATGCAGAGTTGAATTTCAACGCACAAGCTACCTGTGCGTCTCCAATTCCAGAACGCATGCGGCCTGTGCGTTTCAAACCTTTGACAAAGGTTTAACTCTGCGTCTCAGGCCTTAGACGCAGAGTTAAGGCCCAGAACGCCGTTTTTAGCGTTTGACTCGTTCAAGCACGCAATGAACAGTTCCAGGAACTGTTTTTCCCCCACGATTTGAGGGATTTTCGCCCCACTTAAGAGCGGATTAAGGGGGTAGTTACCACCCTTAATCCCCTATAAATAGTGGGAAACTCAACTGAGTTCGGGCTGGCTCGGAGATCCTTTTCTTTGGGGAGGAATAAAGGAGAGATCTTCGAAAACTTTGGCTGGGATTTTGGCTTGGGAGAGAAGGCTTTTGGCTCTGGGCTCTGGGATCCTCTTTTTTTTTTGGAGGGGGGGGAGCTGACTTTTTGGGGATCCTTGATCGAGCATCTTGCCGTGTTCTGCAGCAACAAGGAGTTTTGGAGACCAGCAACAGGAGCTTCTTCCTTGGCTTATTAACCGAACTTTCGGTTCAAATCAACTCTTTTTCAAGAGTTCAAACTCGTTCAGAGTTATCAACTCGATCAGAGTTCAAAACTTGCTCTGCAAGTTCTTCTAAAACTCGTTCAGAGTTATCAACTCGATCAGAGTTCAAAACTTACTCTACGAGTTCTTCTAAAACTCGTTCAGAGTTATCAACTCGTTAAGAGTTATTTTCAAACTTGCCACGCAAGTTCTCCACAGCGTCAAATCGTGAGGAGATGACATCGTTCCAGTGAATCAAGACGTTCGGATCGTCAACGAGAAGCAAACTCGACGCGAGCATTCGAGGGAGGCATCTCATCGCCACCGTGAAGAACCCAGAATTAAACAAAGGGGAGAATCGAATTCATTCTCCTCTCTTTTGTAACCGGAATCCAAATTGTAATTAATTTTGAGAGGAATACAAGTCAAATTTTTCTTTCATTATTTCTTTTACTGCAAATTTCCATCAAACACTCTTCATCTCAAGCTGTATGCGGGAACCTATAAGCATTTTTAGACTCCTACAGAAAGAACCCCTCAAGTTTAGGAGTCCAAAATTATTAGCCTCATGCATGATTATGATTGTTTAAAATGCTTTCAAATAAATCTATTGATGCTATGTTTTCTCGGTTTACTAACATCATAAATGAATTGCATGGCCTTGATAAGGTGTTGACGAACCAAGAGATGAACTACAAAATTCTTTGTTCTTTGACGCCGGTTTGGGAGCCTAAAGCTACGGCCATCAAGAAAGCTCATGATCTTATAACACTTTTTCTTGATGGTCTCATTGGTAAGATCAAGATCTATGAGAAGAAGATCAAGGAGAAGGAGGAAGTGTCCCCAAAGGCAACCGAGGAGCCATCTCAAAAATTGAAGACAATTGCGCTCAAAGGAGCAATTGATGATTCATCCTCCTCGGATAGTGAAGTTGATGTCTCTAGAGAAGAGGCTGTCCGAGAGATCTGGTCCAATGTAGAGGCCTTCCTTTGGTGGTTCGACAACGATTGAAGCTTTAGTCTCCTTAGAGACTTTGAGGATCTTGCGCTTAGCCTTGGGGCTAAGGGATCCGAAGGAGAGTATGTCCTCGTACATGGCTTGATAAAACTCCACAACAAGAGTTTTGACCGTGGTTCAAGCGAGGTTGACATCGGATTGTGCAACAACTTCTTCGTCAGTGAAACTATTCCCCAGCAGAGTCGTCATCTTTTGTTTGGTGGGAAAATCAAAAGAAGAAAATAGAGAATTGAATTTGTATTATTCTCTCTAACTGATTTAGAAAAAGAATGAGTTAAAATTCTCTCAATGCACTCTCTCCCTAACAATTTAGAAAAAAAATTACAATCTTCTCGATCGGTTTCCCGATTTACAAAAGAGAGAATGGTCGAATGAGATCCTTCACTTTGTTTAATCTGAGTTCTTCTTAGTGTCGATGAGATGCTTTCCTCGAAACTCGTGTTGAGTTTGCTTCTCGTTAACGATCTGACGTTTCACCTCGTGAAACATGGTTGAATCTTTTTGGATTTGATGTCATGGAGAACTTGTGTGGCAAGTTTGAAAATCTTAACGAGTTTGAAAACTCAGAACGAGTTTTAAAAGAACTTTTTGAAAGAGTTGATTGATTTAACCGAAATCGGTTTGTAAGCCAAGATTGATGAAAGCTCCAAGAACAACTCCGAGGGTCTGAAGATTTCCGAGATCCTTCTTCTTCCGAGAAGCCTTGTGCCAATCTTAATTCTCTAGAAATTCCCCTCCAAAGAACCAGGCCGAATTAAGCTAAAATTTTAGCTATTTATAGGAGATTAAGGGGTGTAACCGCCTTCTAAATCCGCTCCTACATGGAGCGGAAATCCCTCAAATTGAGGGGAGAAAATAGTTTCTGGAACCGTTTAACTCGTGTTTGAACGAGTCAAACGCAGGTCCTGCATTGCTAGGCACGAATTCTGCGTTCGAACGTAGCGTCTGAAAGCTGCGTTTGCAGCATTTAGAAGTTGAATTTACAGTGTCTGGAAGTTGCATTTGTAGCATCTAGAAGCTATGTCTGCGGTGTCTGGAAGCCGCGTCTGCGGCGTCTAGAAGCTGCGTTTGTAGCATTTGGAAGCTGCGTTAGCAGCGTCTGGAAGCTGCGTCTACGGCGTCTGGAAGCTGCGTCTGCGGCGTCTAGAAGCTGCATTGGTAGCATTTGAAAGCTGCGTTTACAGCGTTTGGAAGTTGCGTTGGTAGCGTTTGGAAGCTGCGTTGGCAGGTAAATTTAAGCAGTGTTTGCGTAGCTTACGGCTGGGTTTGAATTACGTTTGCGGCTGGGTTTGAGTTACGTTTGCAGCTAGATTATGCAGTGGTTGCATCGTTTTGATTCTGGAACACAGAGGCGAGCCTCAAGCGAGCTTGGCAAGCTTCAGGCGAAGTCTAATATTTAGGCGAAGTCTAGTCTTGTATACGAACTTTAGAACATAACTTGCTGCGAAGAATAGGTTATAACTTTCAAACCGTAAGTCGGAATTGGACGAATTATATATGAAAATCGACTATCTTGACGAGACGGAGTTGACCAAACTGACTCGAAGGGTTCAGATTGCTCCCATCCGTTTTGCCAAATTTCTTACGGTTTGAGAGATATCTGTGTTTTAATTTAAAGAGACCGTTAATTTGTAGTCTCTTTTGCTAGATCATTACAAAGATCGTTATCCTGTAATATTTATCTTGGCTCCTTGAAAATATGAGAGTCATCATATTGTAACTCCCGATGTTGATTGTGAAGGCTGTTGAATTAGAGCTTTTATCAGTTGTTGTGAAGATCGTCAGATTGTAACCTTCATCAATCTACGTAAAAGTTTTTAAATTGTAGCCTTCTAGAAACCATCAAATTATAACTTTCATCGTTAGTGTTTGTTGTGAATCAGCAATCTGTAGTAATTTTTAGATAGCCTACAGCTAGATCCAGCTAAGGTAAAGGCAGTACTTTATTAGGAGTCGCTAAAGACCGTTATAGAGATTCGTAGCTTCTTTGGTCTGGTCAGTTATTATAGGAAGTTCATTCAGGACTTCTTGAAGGTTGCCACACCACTGACACACCTTACAAAGAAGGGTGTATAGTTTGGTTGGGGACCGGAGTGTCAGAAGGCATTTGAGACATTAAAGACTAAGTTGACTACAATATCGGTGTTGATCATCCCGAGCAGTGATAAGACTTTTATGATCTGTACGAATGTATCATTATCGGGTCTAGGAGGCATTTTGATAAAGACCCAGAGAGTAGTAGCTTGCATTTCGAGGCAGTTGATGACTCATGAGCAAAACTACCCCACACATGATTTAGAGTTAGCAGCAGTGATTTTCACACTGAAGACGTAGAGGTATTACCTCTATGGAGTATAGTTTGAACTGTTCACAGATCACTAGAGTTTGAAGTATCTCTTCTCCCAGAAGGAACTCAACCAAAGGTAGCGGCGATGAGTCGAGTTCATTAAAAATTACGAGTTCACGCTTTAGTATCATCCGGAGAATGTGAACGTTGTAGCAGACTTGTTGTGTAGGAAGCGTCGTCGCGAGCTTGCAGCTTTGAGGTGCTCGTTGTACCGATATCTTCACACCCTTAACTAGTTTGATTTTAGGTCAGAGAATGATGGGAGCAGCGTATTTTTGGAGCTTTGGCCGTACAGACTTCATGGGCTGATAGAGTGGTTAGTGCTCAGTTAGAGGACTCTTGGGTTCAAACCCGGAATGAGAGATTTTTAAAGAGCCCAAGGCTGATTAGACTATTAGAGCAGATGGAGGCCTTCGAATGAAGGACCGGTTAGTCATGCCGAATAATTCGCAGTTGAAGAAAGATTTATTTGATAAGGCACATCGCACCGGGTACATAGTGCATCCAGGCAAAACCATAATGTACAATGAGTTGAAGAAATTTTTTGGTGGAGTGACATGCGTAGGTAGATTGTAGAGTATGTAGATAAGTGCTTTACCTGCCAGCAAGTAAAGGCAAAACATTAGAGACCCACGGGAACCCTACAGCCTTTACCCATTCCTGAGTGAAAGTGGACAGATATTTCCATAGATTTTATTATGGGCTTGCCAAGGTTGAGCAAGGGGAATGATTCCATTTGGGTGATAGTTGATCGCTTGACGAAGTCGGCGCATTTCTTACCGATGAAGACGATATACACAACTGAGACTTATGTAAGGATTTTCATCCAGGAGATTGTACGATTGCATGGAGTTCTGAAGACGATCGTGTCAGATCGAGGTTCAGTTTTTACTTCACACTTCTAGAAGAGCTTCTAGAATTCATTCGGCAGTAAGCTATCATATAGCAGTGTCTTCCACCCGCAAACAGATAAGCAAACGGAGAGAGTGAACCAAGTATTAGAGGATTTGTTGCGGGTATGCGTCATCGATTTCCAGGGTAGTGTTTTCATTGAAAATTGGTTTATTCATGGAACTCATTACAACTTCAATCATTTACAACAAGTTCAAAATAGTTAGTCTTTTATAAGACTTTTCTTACACGAATAAAAAAATGAATATACAACTCTCTAGAAACACACGCATATGACGTTTATCACCCGCTGCTTGCGTAAGATCTTTGTCTGTGCTGGTGTTTATCCGTGGACCATCACGGATCGGATATGATTGATCGAAATAAAAGATCAAAGCTCTTGCTTCACAAAGAAAATAATCACAAAACTAAATAATCTCAACAAAATCTTTTACATGGACAAAGACTACTAATCCCCCTCTCTCTCACAGTACCCTTAAGCATGGTTACACCCTCTGTTAAATCCTAATTACAAGAATATTGTCTCTCTCCCTCTCTCTACCTCTAAACCCTAATAGGAGGTCTTATTTAAAGATACTCCTGACTTGTCCACCAAGTTAACTTGGCATCTAAGAAAACTACTAGGATTGCGCCTAGCCTTCAAACCCGCATCCGACTTGGAGTTTGAGTCAGTACCCACCATATCCTCCCTCGACGAAAAATCTCCAAGCGTATCAACAACTTTAGAAAAACTCACTCTCTTCTTCTTGTTATTCACCTCTCCCAAGTAGATAAGAGTCTGAGGTCATCTACACCATTAACAGATTGCCTATCTAAATAGCAAATATGATTGCTATTCTTCCTCCCTCACAAAATCAAATCAGCATCTCTATACACTTTGCACCACTTTCCTTCACCAACAAACTTGTATCCACGTGATGTCATCTCACCCAACGAAATTAAGTTAGCACCACATGACATCACATATCTCATATGACGAAGAATTCCGACCTTCCTAGTGTGAAGCTTGAGGCGAACACTCCCAATGCCTTCAACGTTCATCTTCTCGTTGTTTCCAACGGTCACGTCGACAAATTCTTCATCTGTCTTCAATGTTTTAAAATAATTTTTATTGTTGCAAATGTGCATAGAGGCTGTAGAATCTAACATTAAAGTATTACTCGCATCAGTACCTGTACTCTGTATCAACAACATCATATCTTCATCACACATAACTACCGAGGAGTCTACCTTCTTCCCATTTTCTTGAAGCTTCATTTATCTAATATTTTTCAAATCATCTCGCATCTGGAAAGATCTGAACTAAATGTGACCCTTCTCTCAGCAATAATAGCACTCCCTTTCATTGTCATATCGGGCCCGAGATTTGACCTTCCTCGATAACTGTCGCATATCCCCTTACTCCTCTCTCCATTAGAACCTTTAAAAGCAAGTGTATTCTCACCACCAATAGATGCACTCTCCTTCCCCCACCATTCTTTTATTCTCACATAGGAGTGCTGTCATATCGTCAAACTTCAAAGTCTGCTTCCCTACAATTATCGTCTGAACTAACAGCTTGTACGACTTCGGCAAGGAAGACATTTGACCTTCCTCGATAACTGTCGCATATCCCCTTACTCCTCTCTCCATTAGAACCTTTAAAAGCAAGTGTATTCTCACCACCAATAGATGCACTCTCCTTCCCCCACCATTCTTTTATTCTCACATAGGAGTGCTGTCATATCGTCAAACTTCAAAGTCTGCTTCCCTACAATTATCGTCTGAACTAACAGCTTGTACGACTTCGGCAAGGAAGACAATAGGAGTAGCATCCGATCTTCTTCTTTAATCTCCTCATCAATATTCATAAGTTGGCAAACTAGCCGATTAAAGGTATTGATGTGATCTTGAATTGCGATACTTTCTTCTATCTTCAATGAATAAAGCTCCATCCTCAAACACAATCAGTTGGTCAACAAGTTCGACGCATAGATTCCCTCAAACCTTTCCCATAGCCCCCTTGGTGTGGTCTCTTGCATAACATTGTACTTGATCTAAGGGACGAGTACCAAACAAATTGTGCTAACCATCTTTTTTTGCATGAAACTCCATTTAGCATCATTCAATCCTTCAGGTTTGTTCTTGTGATACCTCCACACTTTAGTCCCCCACACTTTAGTCCCACATGGACTAGTGTGAAGAAATTTTATGGTTTAAATAGAGAAAAACTAAGACTCAAGGGTAACTAAGTGTTAGCATTTTGGTAAATAGATGTTAGCCAACATTGAGTTTCTCTCTGTGGGTCCCATGGCTTGCACACCCTAACAGGACATGTAGGTCCAGGGCGTGACAAAATGGTATCAGAGCAGGTTGCCAGCCGAAAGTGTGGAACTAAGTGCTATGCAGAGCTAAGTGCTACACCGCGTACTGGAAGTGTGGATGCGGTGGGAGTCACCTCTAGAATCCGTAGGAGTCACCTCTAGAATTCACATTGCCTAGAAGTGACACTGGGAAGTGCCAATTGTCATGTCGTGATGATGAGAACGTCACCTTTGTAAGGTTGGGTGATTATGATACCCCCACACTTTAGTCCCACCTGGACTAGTGTGAAGAAAATTTTATGATTTAAATAGAGAAAAACCAAGATTCAAGGGTAACTAAGTGTTAGCATTTTGGCAAGTAGATGTTAGCCAACATTGAGTTGCTCTATGTGGGTCCTACTGTTTGCACACGCCAACAAGGCCCGTGGGCCCAGGCATGACACTTCTCCTCCAAAGCTTAATCAACACCATGCTACATAAGAATATCTTAAACTGTACACTGTCATACTGTAAAATTTGTCTTGCCGTTGAATAGCGGAATATCGAACTTCGGATTCAAAGAAGTCATCATCCTCTAACCACAATAAAAATTAAAATCAATCTCTATAGAGATTGAATTTGATGAAACCGACATAAAAACGAACTTAGCACGTTGAAAAATCCTAGAAAGATCATCAAAATCCGCCTCCAAACCCTCGATCGGTTGACATATCAATTTGGACCGTGGATCTAGATTTAAAAACCAATTAAATCCAAATCCACTCCTCAAATTCACGTGTGACCAACTGCATCTCACCAAACTGCAAACACGCAAGGTCCCCAACACCGAATCCCGTGGGAACTCCTTCAGGTGCTTGTTGCTATTCACACGTAGCCCCACCTGAACTTCTTCTGAGCGCTCCGCATGTTTTTTTTCCCGTGACTATCACCTGTCTCATTCGGTTTTCTCATGAACAGAGTGTTGTGCGTGGCGGAAGCCAAACAACCGATGTGCTTCGAGAAACCAAACCAAACAAATGCCGAGAGAAGGCCAAACAATGCAAAATAACGGCACAAACTCAAACAACCAATTTTAACGTGATTCGGCAAGTTTCTTACATCCACGGGGTAAGAAGGAGATAGGGTTTTCACTAATAGAGAAGAAGAGTACAAACTGAGATTACAAATCACTCAAACTCACTAATTAATCTCACCAACAAATCTCTAATTCTCTCTAAATAAAACCCTAACTAATAGCTCAGAAAATATTTCTTTTCTATGCTCCAAATATCCCCAATTCGCTGCTCAATTCTCTCTTCCAATTGTTCCATATATATAGAAATCCTAAAACCAAAAACATACTAGGAATTCTAAAATAAAAAATAAAACAGATTAGGAATCCTAATAACCTGTTACCAAAACAGATTTGAAATCTTGTTACCAAAACAGATTAATAATTCTAATAACCTGTTACCAAAATAAATTAGAAAACATATTAGAAACATGCTATCCAACATAGAGAACCCAAAACTAGAGCACGTCGTCACTGTGATCTCACCGCCACGCCTAACTTCATGAGAAAGCCAAACTGCGAATATCGCTGTCTGCAGCCACTCACACCACCACGAACTGGCGAACCCTGCTCTGATACCACTTGTTGGGAATTTTAGATCTCACTAAAATCTCGAAAAAAGCACCAAACACAACAACTAGAATCACATGAGGTTTAACGTGGAAAACCCTCAACAGAAAAAACCACGGGATCGAAAATAACCCACTATCATCTCTGAATTATAATTTTTGCACGAACAAAGACTGACAAATCCTCTCTCTCACAATACCATTGAACCTGATTACACCCTCTGTTAAACCCTGATTGTAATAATATTGTCTCTCTCCCTCTCTCTGCCTCTAAATCCTAGAATAGGAGGTCTTGTTTAAAGCCTGACTTGTTCACCAAGTTAACTTGGCATCTAAGAAAACTACTAGGATTGGATCTAGCCTTCAAACCCACATCCGACTTGGAGTTTGAGTCGGTACCCAACACAAACCCAACTAGTAGATTATCATTGCCTAATTACTAAACTGTCAACAAAAAAAATCAAGTAAACTGTTACTAAAAAACTACAAAAGACAATTGATTATTTCACAATTCGACCACCCGCTTAACTATGAAATTTACCTCGTACCAATGTTCATCCCCTCACTCTCCGCATAATTTGACTTTTAAGAGACAGGCAAACAAACAAACAAACAAACAAAATTAAAGTCATAAAAAAGCAACTCAGATTTAAATTCAATTTCAATACCCCCCTTAAATTGGGATCAGATATCATGAGTAAAATTGTTTTTAATAGCAATCTTTTTCTTTCTATGGTCAAAAGATCACTTTATCTAAATAAATTCAAGGCATATTAATAGCCAAAATAATCAAGACATTCACTTCCAATTCCTTTTTTTTTCATTCTCAATTAGAACCTTTTGCAAGAAATCTTTAATGTCTTCGATCCACACTTAGAAGCTCCTGAGATCAGTAGCCTTCAGTGCGCCAATGTGCGTGTAACATTATTTTTTTAATTTGTTAATTATAACAATCTTATTATCACTTCACAGTAGTCCTGATACATAGTATAAGCAATCTTTAACATGATACACCGATTAAAGCACACATTTAAAGTGGATCATATATAGAAAATTCTAACTATCCAGTACTCATCCCAACTTCGAAGTCTTAATGCTGTGAGCATAATTATTCGACAACCTCATCTACTATCGAGCATGCAAATAAGATGGACTAATAAGTTATCTAGCTATTCATTCTCGTCACAATCTCATTCACAAACGCCTGCACATTCCGGTCAGACGAGCCCACCGCTGCCGCCATGCCGCCGCCGGCTCTCTATCTCTGTGTCCACTCCGCCGCCCTTCCCTTCGATTCTCTCGACCCATCACCTCCTTGACACACCTCACCACCCCTCTCTCCGCTTGCCGGCGCCTTCAATAATTCACTTCCCAACCCCATAAACATCCACCAAAAAACTTCGCCCCCGGCACCTGATCCCCCCACTGTGGATACGCCACCACCGGCACCCCTGCTGTCAGTGCCTCCAGAGTTGAATTCCATCCACAATGCGTCAGGAAACACCCGACTGATGGGTGTGCAAGAACTCGCTCCTGCCGGCTCCACGACACCACCATCCCGTTCTCTTTTGCACTATCCGTGAAGTTCTCCGGCAAGAAATCTCGGAATTTGTCTCTTACCACCCATAAAAATGGCTGACCGCAGTTTAGAAGTCCGTTCGCCATTTCAACAACTTCTTCTTCGGTCAAAACAACTACACTGCCTACAGAGACATAGACGACTGAGTTCGGCCTCTGTAG
>NC_033795.1:21443427-21452208 GCF_001876935.1 Asparagus officinalis
CGAGCCAGCCCATACAGTCCGCAGCTGTCCACATGTCGGATTTGACTCCATCGGAGTCCGCTCCGTCGACCAGCGGACCTACCGGAATAATCCGCTGGCGGTCACAGACGCCGCGGATCGCCTCCCGCTCTAACTCCTCGAAGGAGTTAGCGAAGACCCAAGTGGCTTTATGCATGTTTTCAAACTGGGCGAAGAATATCTCAGCCACAGTTTTGAAGGGATTAGACGGCAGCACGAACGTCGGAAGCTCGTCGGGTTTCAATTCCGGTAAACCAGGAAGACTGACCACGCCGTCAGGATTATCCAGCGACGGGAATTCCCCCTGCAGGGAGTGATAGAAATGGTAGTACGTCGAAAACACCGCGCAGGACTGAATCCAAAGTACCGCGGACGGAATTTCGAGCTCCTGAGCGAGATCAAGAACCCAAGGGAGGAATGGGTTGTTGATGATGCAGGAGACAGGGTTGCCGTTCACAGCGTGGCGGTGGATTATGTCGGAGAGGGCGGAGTAGCCGGCCGATTTTAGTTGGGGGAGGAAGTCGTCGCAGTCGATGTCGAAGCGGGCGGGGGTCAATCGAGTTCCCATTATCGGTGGCAGAAGAACTCGAAGCGGATGAGACTTTAGCCCACGCGAAATCGGGAGTCAGAGGGGGGGTTTGAAGATGACTGTTGCCGATTGAAAGTAGTGGAGCGAGAAAGGTGACGAGGAGGCTTTGGCAGGGAGGCGCTCTGTGCGAAGCGAGGAGGGAGGGATCTGGTTGAGGTGGGACCTGTGCCGGGAAGGAGACAGGAGACGTCGAGGGTGGTGAGTAAGTGATTGCCACTGCTGCTGCTGCTGCTGCTGCTGCTGGGTCTCCCATGGCTTTGTTGGTGTTGTTGAATCCTGCAGCTTATGTGGTTCCGTCTATAATATAACGGTGGGATTCATATCTCTCCACCACAAATACCTATATAGGGAGAGATCGTTTCCTTTATCAACATCACCTGATTTGTTTAGCTAATAATTGTTTTTTTAATTTGAGTATCAAATGTTAATAAGGTAACTCATGGATACTAGAATTTTAGAATGAATCATGTATTACCACTCATTAACAATTTTGAAAGTAGTGCACTATTCGACATACACGAAGCATTTAGTTAAATTTTAGAGGGTGTGTCCGTCAATATGAAACTTGACAGCAGTATGAGGGGTCCATGTGAAATTAACCACGTTTCCTCCGTCCAATTAATTTTCATCAATTTTCAATTGTCAAACTGAACGGCAGCAAATGTATTCGTTTTCAAAATTTACTCTATTTTAATTAGCATTCCCTTGCCGAATAAAACTTAATAAAATAAATAGTTAAGAAAGATCCGTATAATAATAGGCCATGATTTGATTTGTAGATTGCCTTATTATCCTTTCAAAGTTATGATTAGCTATTGTCAAATTGCCCTCAACCACTTGTATACTCAGTCTGCAATATTTCCAACTAACATTGAGGCTGCAGATGAAGATTGCCACGCTTATGGTTTCGTATGGGCAAAACCTTATCATCACTTAGGTTAGATAATTAGATTGTACTATCTCTCTGTTTTTTTAATGATAAAGTTACAAGAGAGAGCGCCCACATATAGATAGAAAAACCAATCATGAAAGCACAAATTTTCAAACGGTTTGACAATTTGCTTATGTTCAATGATGTATTAGAGTTTCTTTCATTTTTTTTTCTGATAAAGTTACAAATTAGTAATCTATAAGTGCAAATTGACAATTCATTAGGTATTTTTATCAAATGAACAGAGTTGATTTTTGATGGAAAAACTTAATTTTTGTTGGAAAAACAAAAAAGTATTATAGAGTTTTATGATTTTGGGGATCTATTGTGGGCGACGGAAGTGATTATGCCTCCATTGACCACACAAATATTATTGTCGTCTCATGAAAATATTCCTGATTTTTTTTGTCTACTTTGGTATGAAAGGGCTGTTCTTATGATGAGAGTTCCACCTTTATTGTTAGAAGGTGATTGATCTCCTATCAAATAAAGTGTACTCTCAAAGAGTCATTAGTAGACGGAAATTTCCGTCTAGGTTGCTCAATTTCCCGTCTAGGTTGGAACACGTAGACGGAATTCTGTCTAGTTTGCTCCGTCTAGGTTGGGACAAACTAGACAAAATTCCGTCTAGGTTGACCAACCTAGACGGATATCAACCTAGACGGAAGTAAGAAATCCGTCTAGGTTGGCAACCTAGACGGACTTTCGTCTAGGTTGGCAACCTAGACGGACTTTCGTCTAGGTTGGCAACCTAGACGGACTTTCGTCTAGGTTGATTATGACAACCTCGACGGAATTCCGTCTAGTTTGATTCATCCTAGACGAAATTCCGTCTAGATCGATATTTTTTCAGCAAAAAAATTATTTACAATTTGTATTTCCCTGTACAATTACATGAATACATTCAATAAATACTATACACATGAATACATCCAACCATCCAAATATAATCAAATCCAACATAATGCACAAATCCAACCATCCAATCCAAAATATACATCAACCAATTCCGTCTAATATATCCATCCAACAGCATATATACTAACAATGTACATGAATAAGATAAGATACACGACATGAATAAATGTAGTGTTATAACAAATAAAACTATTTATTGTATTAAAAATAAAAAAACCTCATCTATTATCGTCGTCGGCAGTATCTCTATCTCGGTTACGAGAACGGGTGCTGCTTCCTCCAATATCTCCACTATGAATGTTTAATTGAATAATCATTATGTGGAGTTTGATAACATATTAAATAAAAATAAATTTATAAATATAAGAAAAAATAAGGTAACTGAGCGTTGCTCTATCTAGCGCCGAAATTATCGACAATCAAGCTTATGATCCGTATGATACCACCATACACGCTATAAGGAATTGCACCGCCTAAATATTGTATAACATACCTCATGAGATCGTCCATCGAGTTCGCCATCAGCGCAACTCTAGTCATCTCATTAGTCACCTGAATATGCAGCCGAGTTCGCCATCAGCGCAACTCTAGTCATCTCATTAGTCACCTGAATATGCAGCTCCGGGTCAATCTTGTCAATCAAATTCTAGTCATCTCATTAGTCACCTGAATATGCAGCTCCGGGTCAATCTTGTCAATCAAATACGCAGAGATAAATGCAAAAAATAACATAGATTGGAAACTGCTTGGGCTGCTCTCATTGATGTAGATGACGTGGAGGATGCTGTGGATGATCTCATGCTTATGCCGGGTGAAGCTCCAACACCATGCAGAGGATATCTTCCTCTCCTATTATTAGGGAGAAATAATATTAAATTTTGCTCTTCAATTCAATAATGTTAAACAAATATAAATAGGAACATAGTATTCAAATTGATTCGAATTTTTACCATCCATACCTATTATGACCCATCAGGTTCTGTGTGAGAGTGATGTTCTCCTCTGCAGAAAGCATGTGAGGGTCCGGCTCGGTTTTTTCCTCCTCCTGCGAAATGTACACAGATGCATCCTCCTTGGATACGGTCTCAAATCCCTCCTAAAGCACAAATATATAGTTAATTCAATGTAAAGAACATATTATTTGTGTTCTCGTTTCCTCGTAATATTAACAACGAAATAGAGTTAATAATACTGCTCAAGATATGTATAAGTCTCATCGCCAACTCGAGATTTGCCTTGATCTTATCCCTTGATCTTATCCCGATTCTTCTCATCACCCCTATATTTATCACGGAAAGTACCATATGCCGCTTTTTCCCTCAAGTGTATCGGCGTTAAAGATTTTTCCTGTCATATTACAAATTATGAGATTTCATAATCATACTAAGCATTAAGATCATTTAAAGCTTTAAATGTCATATATCGTATCTTGACAATAAACATCCTCCAGATTGGCATAGGAGTGTGAGCCCAAGTGGTGGTCATGCGGCTTCTTTCTTCTATTTTCTGACCCCTTCGTGGATTTATTCTTCAAAAAAATTCAGTAAATATGCAATGAAATAATATCTTAAAATTATAAAGTAATTTTTATGAAACTAACCTTGGTGGCATCGTTGTCCCAATACATGAGGAGAGCCGTGAAATAAATCTCGTTAACTCGGTCATCGAGGTTTAAAAACCTCTGCTAGTCCTCCTCATACCTGTCATAGGTTTCATGTTTGATCTCATGCCTCCATTATTTGAGGACTGCTTCAACCTTGACATTAAACACATAATTCCAAGCCCCCTCAAAGTCCTCAAGGCAGAAGCAGTCTTGTAGATTTACATACACATTTAGTAAGCATAATTTAATATCAATTACTAATTATTAATAAATGAAAAGCTAAAGCAATATGCAGTTACCATAAGCTCAGTCCATATCGCCTCGTATGCGGTCCATGGTAGTTCTCGGAAATGAAAATAAGGGTTGATAATGTTCGCTCTATGCACAAGAACCCTAATATATGCATTCAATTAGGTCGAGCAAGGACCAACGAACAAATTAGAACTATTCATCCGAATTATCGCCCTCATTCCTCTTGGCTGCAAGTCAGTATGGAATTTATAGGATGGATATGTCAGGGTCCAAGAAGCACATACATAAGAAAGGAGAATTATTAATATGAATTTTTAATTGATCATTATCAATTATTAAATATTGAATACCTGCATCGGGGGATAGTTCTAGTGCTGCATCAGACGGGACGGGTGATGAATAACCCGCATCTGCAACAAATGAACACTATAAGCTAGATAACTAATAATTTATAAAATATATTAAAATATTAATTAATTTTTATACCTGCATCCGGAGATGGTAGTGTATCATTAGCACCCGTACCTGGGGTGATACTCCGTGATCGATCACCCTCTGGGCCAAAGAGCCTCCTCGCCCTCCTCATCTGCAAATTTAATTATTAACATAGTTAAGAAAAAATTGTATACATGCTCATGATATATGTTATTATGAAATGCATTATTGTTTTTGTTATGATAAGCTGAAAATCGGTAATACAGTGTAACATATATAGTTCATACCTACATCTAGCGCCACATTCTGTGTGTAAGAGAATTCTTGCCAAACGTCATCAGATGACCCAATTGGTTCACTATAAGTATTTTCACTTTCTTTAATATTTTTTTCATTGTTATTAGGAAGAACAACAGATCTTGGCTCCTTATACAAAACCACCCAATCAGACATGACATTCGGATCTTTCACGAAGAAGCACTGATCAACTTGTTCTGCAAAAATAAAATTTTCATCCGTATATACTTCTCGGTGGAGATTGACTAGTGTAAATCCATAATGATCCTTTTGCTTTTTTGCAGGACACCACCGAACCTTGAACATCGTGTAACTATATTGTTTTGATTTACTAAACCCATAAATTACCTCAACAATATCTTCTAATTGGCCATAATATAGTATATTAGTTAGAATTGGGTTTTAAACTCTTATACTTGAAAAACATTCTTGAGCAAACAAACCCATGACCCCACTGTTCTGAGTTATCCTCCTATCATCGGTCTCTAGCATTCGAAATTTATATCCATTGACTAAATGCTCATTATAACGTCTCGCTTCATGATAAGGGCATTGTGCATGGATAATAATTTCATCTGGTAACATAGTACCATCAAGAAGTGATTTTTTAACCTAAGCTAAACAATTTGAGAATATTTAGGTGGTGTTATATTATGAATGTTAAATAATTAATTGTAAAACACTTACATTAATTCTTAACCTATCAGAAAATTCTTTCTTATGTCTTTTCTGAATATTATGCACTGCAATCCTACCGGTTGTTTCATTCTTAAGCTTCTCCAGATGTCGCCTATATAAACAATATATAAGTTTGTATTGGTAAACTATATATAAAATGAATATTTCTCATCAATATTACTAATTTTATTTGTTACCTTTGATAGTCTGCGAACATATCAAGGTTTTCCAACACATATGCATGAATTTGATCTAAGAGAGATCTTTGATATTTTTCACGCTTCCTCTCCTTATCAGGTGCTTGAGATGTGGTTTTCTTCTTGCGTATGTAATGTGATGCAAACAAAAAACATTCGTTAGCCACATATCCTTCAGCTATTGAGCCCTCGAGACGAGCTCGATTGCGAACATTGTGTTTCATGGAGCCCAAGTATCTTAGAATCATAAGAAGAGTTAATTATTAGCACGATAATTTTAAAAACACATATACAATTAATAAATGTAACAAAAACCGTAAATTATCTTTTAATCGGATAAATCCAACGATAAGTAACAGGACCGGCGATTCTAGTCTCTCTTGCAAGATGCTGGGTAAGATGGACCATAATTATAAAAAATGGAGGAAATATTACTTCCATATTGCATAGAGTAACTCAGACCTCGGCTTCAATTTTTTAAAATTCATCTACATCTATGACTTTAGAGCATAATTTTCTGAAGAATCCACAATACTCAATAATAATCTTCGACCCTTCTTTCTCCATATTGTTACAGATTGCAACAGGGAGCAATTGATGAAGAAGAACGTGATAATCATGGGTCTTCAGACCTAAGAGTTTTCTCTCTTGCACCTAGACATTAATTAAAATGTTAGTAGAGTAACCATCCGGTGACTTTACCGATTTAAGAATTTCACAAAACCATTGCATCTGCTCATTTGATATTGTAACACGAGACAAAGGCTCTAAGTAGACATCAATATCATTTCTTGGTGCATGCTTACCGGGTACCAGTAATGAAAGTATCATAAATGGCTGTTTCATACAAAGTAATGGAGGTAAATTATATAGCATAATACAACTGGCCATGTAGACCAGCCAGAGCTCATTACCCTAAATGGATTGAATCTGTCACTTGATAGACTCAGTCTTATATTTTTGTAATTTTCGACAAAACGAGGATAAAATTTATCAACATGCTTCCAAGCTAAAGCATCAGCAGGATGTCTCAATTTACCATCATCAACTCGATCTTCCTTGTGCCACCTCATATTCTTTGTTATTTCCTTGTTCATGTACAATCTTCGCAATCTAGGAGCCAATGGAAAATGTCGAAGCACCTTAGCTGGAATTTTCTTCTGTGTTAGCCATGTCTTTGTTGTAATCCTTGTTGAAGAATTTGTGCATTGCTTCCACCTATAAACTCCACATGTCGGACACTCTTGAAGGTCTTTACTGGCTTTATGGTACAAAATACAATCATTCGGACATGCATCAATCTTATTATAATCAAGACCCAGAGCGGAGACAATCTTCTCAGCTTGATAAGTTGTTTGGGATATGCTATTCTCTTCTCTAGGAATTACAGTCCAAAGAAAATCAAGAAGCATTTCAAAATAATTATCTGACATACCACTAAGTGTCTTAATATGTAGGAGTTTCAGCATAAATAAAAATATGGAGTACTCGGTACATCCCTCATATAAGTCATTTTTATTATCTTCTAGTAGCTCCATAATTCGCTTTATTTCTACGGAGGAATGCATATCATCAATATTTTCGGCACTTTCGACATCTCCAACCTCTTCAGCTTCAACTTCAATATCATCTTCACTTTTATCTCTGATATCATCCTCGACATTATGATCAACATCATATTCTATAGGTCGAGAAAAAATATCATTCAACATTATTTCTGTGTCATCTATTCGTTGGCCACCGGACGTACCAACACGCACATTTGGATCCTCATCTTCAGTGATACCTTCCCCATGCCAGTTCTAATATTTATATTTTTCATCAAAACCTGATTTCATTAGGTGGATCCGTATATCATTTCTATTCAGCAGCTTCATATTCCTACACCTACAACAAGGATAATACATAGCACCGCTTCTTAAATTTCTCGGATTCATTTCAACATAACGTATGAAGGCGTCACATCCCTCCTTGTATCATGTGTCACAAAATCTATGAAGCCGTAGGATATCGATCCATGATTTGTTAGGAATTATCCTCATCTGTAAATTATCTATAATTATTAACTACAATTAATCTCACAACTACTAGTACATCCATGACTCTTATACATTCAACACACATCAAACATACGTTCATATATCATTTAACAATATGAATATTTATCTACATAAAATATATATAAAACATATGTAGAAACTAATTACACTCATCTTGCGGCTGTCATAGAAAGGCTTCTATCCATTAAGAATATAGTAGTGCCTACATCCAACTTCATATACTTTGTATATTTTCATTTCTTAAAAATTTCAGCAGCACCTACCCGCTGTTCTCCCTGTACACTGTGCGGATGTTATTATGCGTATCAGTAATAACCCGAAACGTAGAACAACATACGCTTATTGTACACGGAGAACAACGAATAGGTGCTGCCAAAACTTTCAAGAATGAAAATATACAAAGTATACAAAGTTGGATGTATGCACAATTATATTCCTAACCCGTCTGAGAAGGACAGATCCAATAATTACGAATTTTAGTACCAATTTTTTATTCCTATAATATAAAATAAACGCTCATTTTTGGGAGAAAACTTCGTCTCCTACCCAAATCTGAGTCGTATATCATATATTATAAGTCCAAAGAATTGGATGTAATTATTGGACGAAAGTCTAGGGATAACGTTATTTTTTCATTCACCTAAATTGGATTATAACACATTATAAAAAATTATAATGTGTTATATATCACTCTATTTTTTAAAATTTTTTATTTCACATATTTTCACATCACAAACTTAAACAATCACACCTACTTATAGCACGAATGAAACTTAATTGAGTTAGGGTTTATAAGTGTTTAA
>NC_033795.1:21454473-21542672 GCF_001876935.1 Asparagus officinalis
GGGGGGGTGTTTAGGATGCCCTAGGCAACCTAGACGGAATTCCATCTAGGTTGCTGAGCAACCTAGATGAAATTTCGTCTAGGTTGCTTATCAATCTAGATGGGATTCCGTCTATTGACAAGCAACCTAGACGGAATTCCATCTAGGTTGCTGATCAACCTAGATGAAATTTCGTCTAGGTTAACATTTCTATCTAGTTTGTCAAACTTGACGGAAATTTCCGTCTAGTTTGATTCAACCTAGACAAAAAATTTCCGTCTAGTTTGATTCAACCTAGACGGAAATTTTTTCCGTCTAGGTTGTTCCGTCTAGATTGGTGGTTTTTCTACTAGTGAGTAGTAAATAGTAAAGATAGTGGTTAATCACCAGACTTTAATAAACAAAGTAGGTGATGACACTTGTAAGATGACTCAGAACACCAGTCTTTAATGAACAAGGTGAGTCATGGCACGATGGGTGTAGGTATCAAAAATTATCTATAGGTTCCCGTACACAGTTTGGGACGGAGAGAAGACGATGAACGTCATTATCCAAATAAAGGAGGATTATCTGATGCCGACAAGCGCATGAAGTAAATTAGCGAACCGTTAATGACGTAACAACAAGCCACCAGAATGGCAAAGCAAGGGAACGCACGCTCATCAGCCACCTCTAAGTGGCCCGCTTGCTCACCGGCCACATCTAAGTAGCCCGCACGCTCACTAACCCCCTCCAAGTAGCCCACATGCTCATCAGTCACCTCCAAGTGACCCGCGCGATCACCGGCCAGCTCCAAGTGGTCCGCGTGCTCACCGGCTACCTCCAAGTGGCCCGTACGCTCACCGGCCAGCTCCAAGTGGGCCGCGCGCTCACCGACCACCTCCAAGTGGGCCGCGAACTCATCGATCCTACCTTCTCAAGTGGCGCCCGCGCGCCTGCATCTTTGGCGGCAGCCAAGTGGTCGTGCCGCGTGTCTCACCGGCCACCTCTCAGTGGCAACCGACACGCTCAGTCAGCCACCTCAATAAGTGGCGCCGCACGCTCACGCCAGCTCCAAGTGCCCATGTCGCCTCACGGCAGCTCCCAAATGGCCTGAAAATGTATGAAGGAATCAGATGAATCTACAAAGTCTAACGAAACGGACAAAACTATGCGTTAACGAACAAACAAGTCAAGATCCGGAAACCGGAATATGCCCTTGGCGCGAGTCACAACCGAAAGGCTCGGCCAAAGGCCGAGCACCTTTTGCTGCCCGCACAGGTTCCGAGCCACCTTGAGGTGGCTCATGCCCGAAAGAGCTCAAAACGTGTTTTTTGATGGGATTTCACGGGGTTTTTCTATTCCAGAGCCTCCCGACTGCTTGATACTATCCCTAAATGTGGTTAAGCGGTTATTAATTAAGGATAACATCAAATTCTCATCCGAAAATACTGCAACCGAAGCCTATAAATACAAGCCTAGGGTCTTCATTTGGAAGGATCTGAAATCAGAGGTGAGGTGTTGTCAAATTGAAGAGTGGAGCACGAATTTCAGAGAGGCTAGCCGATCTTAGTGAAGTTCTTCAGCATAAAGAAGGAGAATTCGAGAGATCTTAGGCCTATCCCCTTTTTCTCTAGATCAAACTTGGTTTTGATCTCGAGAATAGTCGTAATCTCGCTTGGTCGAGATTATCACTTCTGCGATTGTTTCATTTGTGAAGCAAGAACATTAATTTTTTATTCTGTCAACCAAATCTAATCTGTGACGGTCCACGGACTAACGCGTCCCCGGCACAGGAAAAGATTCCACGCAACGTCCTCTGCGTGTGTTTGAAGAGAGTTATATTTTTATTTTTTTATTTGTGTAAGAAAAGTCTTATAAAAAGACTAACTCTTTTGAACTTATTATAAACGACTGAAGTTGTAATGAGTTTAATGAATAAACCAATTTTTGACGCAAACACGTTAGCGACCACAGTGGAAGCCTACAGTCTCTCTATCGAGGCTGTCGTGCTGCAACCACGGATCAAGATCTCGGTTGATGTAGAGGTCAAGTACGAGTTTGACTAGGCCAAGTTTGAGGAATATCTCTCCTCATCCTCATCAAGATCTTCCTCGTCCCGCAAGTACATGAAGATATTAGCATCAAAGAAGGTTCGGGGTGACTCTCGCCTAATTGTTGCTGAGGCTTCCCCTCGCAATGCTCCTCCAGCATCTAAGGAAGCCAAGATTTCATATCACAATGACTCCTCTTCAGTCCAGGAGTTGTTTAAGGAAGGCACGCCAATTCTGACAAAGAGCGCTCGTTAGAGACAACACCAGCGCCTTGCACGTTAGCTTGCCAAGGCCTTAGAGCTAGTTGACAGGATCCGTTATCAGGCGGATCTGAAGTTCGTAGAGTACCAAGCGCCTTAACAGCAAGCAAATGGCCCCTCCTCCAAGCCATCGGCCAGCGAATGAGTCTGTATTAAAAGGACTCATTCAACTCTCGAGAAGCGCATCTAAAAGTGTCGCACACGTGTCTTAGTACGAAAAGTGCAAGACATGAAGGAGGACAAGGTTGCCAAGAAACCACCAAAACCATGCCAAGAATGGAGGCCAAAATCCAAAACAGCGATTCGGACAAGTGCCGAGACACCCGAAAATCAAGCGAAGCCAGCCAAGTGTGGTCGGCAGGGCGCAGCCCAGCCATATTGGCTAGGCCACCTCGAGGCTGGCTCGGTGCCAATTGGCCCGAGCCAGCTCTAAGCCTAGCGACCCTTGGCCCGTCGCCGCCACGACCATTTCTGAGTCCCCGTCCGCTTCCATTCCTGTCCAAGTTGATCCAGTACCTTTGGTGAAGTCCCACGGCAGCGTGGATCTTTCCCGATTCAAGATGAAGGTCATGGATCGCCTTGGTCCTTTGCGTGGGGATCGAGGCAAACTTTCGATCAAAGAATGCTTGGGTCCGGCGTATGAGTCCTGAGTGGCTATTTAAGCTGGGGGTTGTACACACACTTCCTTCAAGTCAAAGCCATCTCATGAAGGGAAAATTTTGATAACCGCCCGTTTAGGGTTACGTGTCGAAGTTCAGGAGCCCGTTGAGATTCCATACTTGCAAGGGGGTGGATCTAAACGTGTGACTCCTAAGAACGCCAACAAGGCATTACATACCCGGAAAGAGACGGGTTTGTTACATGACCACGTCAAACCTGGGGAATCAAATCAACAGCTGATAGGTTGTTTCGGCCACAAAGTCGATGAGTTGTATTATCAGGATGGGGGTACGAAGAAATCTCAAAAGAGAAGTATCCTAGAATTGGACTCTCACTGTCCTTGTGAGAGGTTAATCAGGGCAGTATTATCAGAGTGTAGCTGCCCTGTAGGTGTAAATTTTGATCTCCCAGAAACAGGGACTGTCACGCCCCGCTTCCCAAAATACCCGGGAATCGGAACGTGAACAAGCCCGTGACGTATTAGATTGAGAAGAAATATATACTATTATTTTTTTTCTCTTTTCTTCTCAATCCAATACGCTAAGCGTCAAATATACAAATCTCAATCACAGGTCCCCGATCACAATAGTAAGAATATAAAGACAACACAGAATAAGAAATAAACATATCATCAAGAGATCATCCCAGACATAAAATATAGGTTCAACATACCCTTATTATAAAACAAGTCTAGGTAGAAATAAAAATACATAGTCCATAATAAAGAAGTACTACCAAAATACGAAGATCCGACATTAACTAAAGAAATAAAATGATAACGAGTTCTAATGTTCATCAACTACTACATAAAAGAAAAAACACGTCTAGGCTTCAGTTTGTTCTTCCGCTCTATCGAGAGGACATTCCGGCTGGGTATACTCCGTCTCGGCTGCATCATCGAACTGAACCTGTTCGTCTCCTAAGTCTGACGCACACCAGAGGAAAACAGGTGTACGTCAGCGTGTAAGGCACACGGCAAGATCTCACATGAACAAATAAAACGGTCTAAATACCCATACTATAACAATAGTAATGATGGAACATGATTCTATAATTCTAACAATTTAATGAACATTTGTTACTATCAGAATGAACAGAAGTACTCAAGCCAACCGGTAATCTAATTCCTACGACTAATCCATCCTATAACAAGTCACTGGTCAATTCTCACACAAAGTCATCACTCATATCACCGGATATCTGACTGTTCAAAAATCCCCTGTGTGTATCCCAACCCGCGAAACGGTTCGATGAGAGGACTACACGCAATCAGATTTCGGCCTGGTTCGAACTCAAGCAAAACTCGGGTGACGAAACGATTTTACTGACCAAGTGCGAAACGGTTCACTTGGCCCAACAAACTAACCCCACTGCGAAACGGTTCACTGGTTCTAGTCTAGAAGATACATCAACAGTCTTATCCGATCACATGAACAAAGACTTCCCCATCCCAACTCTCTTGTATTCTCTAATCGAACAATCATAATTCCTATTAAATTCTGGTTCACCACCTAGACTCAGTCAACACTCACACGTGTCACTAGGTCTGTTCATGATGCACAAGATCACTAAGTCATGAACTACTAAAGTTCTTAACACATCAACATATCATGAATATAGTAAGGCATGTTAAACATGATTACGTAGGTTTATGAAGCAAAGAAGAGAACTGTAATGAACATGAAATGCATAAACAAAATACAGCATGAATATAATACATGAGTGGACTTTATTATTATCTTACCGCTAGATGTCCGAATTCCTCATACAAATTATCCATACTTACGTATTCTCTAATATAATAATACAGAAAAAAAGAAATCTAGAAGCCGATGTCGTTTTGTACATGAAATGTCGCGCTCTACGATGAACAGCCATTCTATCATAAATAATAATATTCATTTTTTCCAAAAATTATTCTTTAAAACTATTTCTCATTATAACTAATTTAAAATTAAAAAGATTTATATAATATAACATAAAAATTCCTTTCGGCATGAAAAATAATATTCTTCTATTATATAAATTTCCTTAACTAATTTCTTTTCGATAAAAAAATCCATAAATTCTAATTTAGCACATAACTGGTCATTTCATGTCCGGAATTCTTAAAAATGCAATTAACAACATTATTAATCTAATTTTCACGGTGCACTCGCAATCATCATTCCACGCAGATATTCAAAAATACGTATTAACCACAATAATAATTTAGACATATTAAATCATCATACTAATAACAATATTACCACAAAATAATTCATCTATATCTAATCATAATAACACGATATTAATCATTAATTAAAAGCAAGATGGATGCGAGATCTTGCCTCGGGTTTTTGTCGAACGTATCGACGCTGACGGCGCAGGTCGGATTTGACGCGGTGGAGCGCGACGTCGGAAGAACTCCGGCGAGGGCAGCGTGTCGGGACTGACGGTGGCGGTCAGGCGGCGGCGGACGAAGCATCTCGACGGGGAAGAGAGAGGGCTGTCGGATAGCGAGCACGGCTCTTGTCTCGACGTCGGGCAGCCAGAGGAGGAACGACGGTGTGTGTGTGGGCACGGTTGCTGTCGGCGGATCTGAGACGTGGCATGCTCGACGCGGCCCAAGAGGAGGAGGCTGCTGACAGGAGGCAGACATCGGAGGCTGGGATGGTCCGTTGGAGCAGTGGCTTCGAGCGTGGTGAGTTTCAAGGGGCTGTCAGGCGGCCTCACGGACCGGTTGAGGCTGGAGCTCGGCCGCGCTGGAGCTCAGGCGAGAGCGACCGTGTATCTTTATTCGTTATTTTTTGGCGCTGGAGGAGCAGCTAGGAGGGCGGCGACTTGGCCCGAGGGGGCCCTGCAAGGCCGACGGGCTTGGTTCTGTTATTTCTTGCCTGCGAGGTGCGGGTGCGTGGGCTGCGTGGGTGGAGAAGCAACGGTCGTGGGCTCTGTCTTTTTCGGCGCTGGCGAGCGTCTGCCGCTCGTCTCAGGCGGAGCCTCACGGGCGGCCAGAACTAAAATACGGCAGAGCAGCGGCGCGGTGGTCGAGGTCAGGGCGGCGTCGCTTGCGCTGTTGTCGAGCGGGTGAGGAGGCGTTTGGTTAGTGCGGTGGGTGGCGTTGAGCGCGAGGACTGATGGTTGGCTGATGAAGGAGAAGAAGGAAGAGAGAGAGGGGGAGTTGGCTTCGTTGTGGGTTTAATTTCTTGGGTTTTAAAAGAGGAGAGAGAGAGTGAAGAAAGAGATGATGAGCTGGAGAGTGAGATGAGAGAGAGAGGGGGGGTGTGCTGGAGAGTGAGATGAGAGAGAGAGAGAGAGATGTGATGGGAAAAGATTGTGAGAGATTTGTTGGATTAAAATAAGGAGAGAGAATAATATTGAGAGAGTGTGTCAGAGAGAGAGATAGATTGAGTGTGGGATTGGAGAGAGAGTAAGAACGGCGGAATATTTTAATGAGAGAGAGAGAGTACGTGATAGGGTGGTTGGGAGGATGTGGGTTGAGAGCTGGGGGAAACACGAGGCAGAGGGATTTGCGTGAATTGGGGAGAGTTTTCGAGGGAGAGAGAGATACAGAGTGAAATACCGGTGAGAGGAAAAACACAGGGAAAAATATCCCCTTAAATAATTTAAAAATATCATAAAATTTATTCAAAATAAATATTAAAATTTATGGTCAAAATAATAATAACAATAACAATAATGAGTAATTAACTATTTATTTAAAAATTTTACCAAAACAATTAAATTTATAATTAGCAAAACTATTAAAATAACATAATACCGTATTTTTAATTCGTAGAAAATTCTAGAGAAATTAGGAAAAATACAAATACTCTTTTAGAACAATAATATTTAATATTTAAATACCAAAAATTTATTTAAACCCGTATTAGAAATTTACAGTCATTACAGGGACTTTCGTTTGTATTAATAAGAATAGCTTATTACAAACTAATCAATCGAAATTACAACAGAAGCGGAGGGAATGCCCTTCTTGTTTAACGTGGGGACTTTCGGTAGCTACAGGATGCTTCGCTCGATTCTCGTGTCGAGTCTGCTTCCCTTGGACGGTTCGACCGAGGTTGCTGGAGAGCTTCAGTACGCAGTAGAAGCTCAGGTTGATGGAGTTCGAGTCTCCGAGTTCGGCGGCGATCAGGGCCCGAAACTGGGAGAAGATGCTACAGTGCAAAGGTTATGCAAAGAGCTTATCGTCGACCCGATTGGGAGTCGAGAGCTAGTGGTTCAGTTAGCTGATTCAACTATGAGCGAATCGCTGAACGGCTAAAACAGTTGAACCTCTTCTTCGTTGCTGGAAGAAAAGCTGAACCCCTTCTTCGTGGCTGGAAGAAAAGCTGAACCCCTTCTTCGTGGCTGGAAAAAGTTCTTAAATAGTGGAGAGATGGCGTGGTCACTCCTAGAATCATGGGATAAGACCATGTACTATTGAGAGATGTCTTGCCGCCCATCTGTACTACGAACAGTCATTCGAGGGGTTGTGCTTCACGTCATGTCACGTAGGAGTGGGAAGGCCCCTCCTCGTATGTGAGGCAGTGACTGCCCACTACTCGAGTGGATTTGTCCAGCTTACTGTGCGCCGGCGGATCCAGCTCTTGACTTGGACCGGTGAGATGAGTTGTATTTATGAGCACGCAGGTTGATTTGGCATCTGTCCGATCATTCGTACTGTGAGCGGTTGCTCGACGGGCCTGGAGTACTGTGCTCTCTCCTCTCAGGTCATGAGAGGTGAGAAAGTGGGTGCCCAGTACTCGAGTGGGTTTGGACAGCTTGCCGAATGCCGGCGGACCCAGCTCTTGACTCGGACGGGCGAGGTGAACTGCATTTATGAGTGTTCAGGTTGATTTGGCACCTGTCCGATCACTCGTACTGTGAGCGGCTACTCGACGGGCCTGGAGTACTGTGCCTTCTCCTTTCAGGTCAAGAGAGATGGGAAAGCCCACCCCGACACGTGGGGTAGCGGATACCCAGCTATACTGGCGACCTTGAGGTTTGCAAGCGGATCCGACTTTAGACTCGGTCAGGCGAGTTGTAAAAAGGCGAATTTCCGTTATTTAGTCGATCTTGACTCGTGCGGGAGAGCCGATCATTCAGGCGAACCTGGGACTAAATAGACACGAGTGCGTTTGACGACCGCGCGGCTTAGGCCTGTGCTGGCGAATTGTGTGGGCGACTTCTCCTTGCAGGCGAATTTCTTGCAAGTTTACAGAGGTATTTTTTACCATCTACATGCCCCAAGACCGCTTCACAGAGGGTCTCGGTATTTGAAAGACTCTCCACCAAAACATCAAAGCCCAAGCCAAGGCGTTTCCGCAAGAGAAGGTTAGCCATTCAAGAAGATGAACTCCCAGAAGTCAACGCGAGGTCTCAATCCTGATCCTTTTCAAGAGGTGTCCCAGCATATAACTCGGCTACGATCCAGAACTATCAGACCAATGGATTATGAACGAATGAACAGAGGGTTATCCTCGGAGGATGAAATGTCAAATGCCAACTCTGTGATCGCTTCCGACAATACAGTGTCCAATACAAGACAATCTCGTGAAGCGCTCATGATCAACACTGAACAAATGGCTAAAATTCTCGAAGATGCTCTGGCCAAACAAAAAGAGAATTTCAAATTTGAAATGAAAATGACTGTGCAATGGATAAGGGAATTGCATGATCAACAGATTCAAGCTTTATCAAATCAGATTGGTGAATCTAGCCATCGCAACACTACTAATTAGGTAGATAGCGATTCATACATGGATGAGTATCTCAACGCTGATACCCATCATGTTGACCAAAATGCTGGGGGTGGTCCCACCAAGGATGAAAACGTTGGGGATGGTCTAGTTATTCTTTCCCAAAATTGCCCGAAGAAAAATACGGGCGAGGACGAGAAAATGAAAAACCTGGAGAGCCAGATCAACGCACTGATGTCCGCTCAAGAGGTAAAAAAGACTGGTATTCTATGTCCTTACCCATGGGAGTGGGAGTCAATCCCGTATCCGGTTAAGTTCAATCTAATTAACTTCACGCCGTTCGACGGAAAGTGTTCACCCACTCAACACCTAATTTACTTCAAGACTCACCTGGATGTGATCTCCGGTAATGAACCTTTGATGGTCTGGTCATTCGTTGGCTCTCTTCGTGGGGCCACCTTCGATTAGTACCGCCATCTCAATTCAGGAAGTATCAATAGCTGGAACGACATGGAAAACTCATTACTCAATAACTTCTTCGACGATGACATCGAAGTGTCGATTGGAGCCCTTTTGGAGTAGAAGGAAAATGACGGGGAGTCAGTTGATAGCTTTGTTAAACGCTTCCACAACAAGATAATGAATTGTAGGGATCCTGTCATAGAGGAATTCATCTTGTAAACATACCATAATAATCTCTCCATTGATGTGCTGGAAACCTTGGGGGTCGTGCCATCCACAACATGGAAAGAATTAAAACTACACGGGGAGCAGACCAAATATTTTCTCAAAAGAAAAAAGTTTGAAAGGAGCCAATCGACGACTAACCCCCCAAACTCAAATTTTTTTTCTCGTGGTAAGAAAAAGGCACCTATAGCGGCTGTTAACGCTAATCAGACGTCACAATAGCAACCTCAGAAGCAACGAAGCACTCCGGATCCGAGACTCCAAAAAGAGTACTCCTTCAAGGATGAAGATCTTCCAGCTATCTTCAAATGCCTCCTTAAAAATAACAAAATTAATCTGCCACCTATTAAGAATCAGGAGGAAGCGAACAATACTTCGGATCCAAAGTACTTTGCGTACCACAGGAGGATACTTCATCCCACTAAGGCTTGCTTCACTCTAAAGAACAACATTCAAGCCTTGGTCAACGTCGACATTATAACGCCGAAATGAGCCGAATGAGAACGGTTTACTCCGAAGAGTATATGAGTATAAACCGCTCCTTCCGAGACTCCATTAAGTATAAGAGTATAAACTGCTTCTTCCTATCCTCCAATAAGTATAAGAGGTTAAACTGCTTCTCCTATTCCTCCGATAGGTATATAAGGTTAAATTGTTTCCCTTATTTTCAACAACGAGAAGTTCCTAGAGAATATCACTCTTAATATTCTTAAGGATAACCCGGTGACCTCCGACAGGTATACGAGGTTAAACTGCTTCCCTTATTTTCAACAACGGGAAGTTTCTGGAGAATATTACTCTTAATATTCTTAAGGATAATCCGATAGTGTGGCTGAATACAATTGGATTCAGGTTCGCCAAAGAGCTGGGGGTGGGATATCTCAATGCATTCCCATGGGAAGTTCCTGGAGAATGCTATACATGGTACTCTTAAGGATAACTCAAAACTAATTATTCAAGATGAAAACCTATCATCAGAATAACTCATTCTTAATCATGTTTAAGAACCTCCCACTATTACTACTTAATCGTTTCCAAGGTGATTAAAACCCTCCCGCTATGACTTTTCGAGCACTTTTTCATTGAGATGAGATTTAATGACCTCATTCGATCAATCTTCTCTCTTGAAACTCCCACAATGTAAATGTGGAGTGCTTGATGATTCATGGTCCTTTACCACAAAGTCCCTCACTGAGCAAATTAACTGACAGTGAGTCCACTAAAATTCTTTCAGCTGAGTCTATTCAAACTCCCACTGTGTTTGTGCACTTAACACTCCCAATGTAAAAATCTCAACATGGTATTCAAAAATTCAAGCTGCTGATCTATGGCAATCATCAAACCCCTTCGTGTTAAGTCCTAGCCACTTGACACTAAAAAACCCACTGAGTGATTTGTACGAGTCAACATTCCCAGTGTTAGTTGTATCTTCACTCCCACTTGGTCAAACCTTCCTATAGTTAGGACCAAAGCCAAAATCCCCTCTCGATTCCTTTTATGAATGAGAGGTTCACTTTCAAATCGAGCAATCAAACCTTCCTACAGTTAGGGTCATCTCAAACCTCATACTTGGTCAAACCTTCCTATAGATATGGCCAAAACTAGGGTTCGCTCTCGATAAACGAGAAATTCACCTTCAGATTGGGTAATCAAATCTTCTGACAGTTAGGGTTATTCGAATTTTTGAAGTGGAGATTCCACTTTGAGTTTCTTTTGCATCTAGAGATAGAATATAAAATTTTTCCTCTCCAGTATCGGGTTCGTCTTTGCCCCAAGAGAATACACCACCTTCTAACGCCATAATCCATGCCTTAAACACACAGGGAATTTTATCCCGAATCCTAAGTATGGATAAGTCAATGCCTAACACGCGTTACCGATTAGTCCTTTACCGTAAATTGAACAAAAGCCCACGTATTCGATATCATAGCAGGCTGTTATTAATAACGCCAAAATCCGTGCCTGACACGCATAGGGAATTTTATCATGAATCCTAAGTAGGGATAAGTTAACGCCTAACACGCATTGCCGGTTAGTCCTTTACCGTAAACAGGACAAAAGCCCATATATTCAACATCGTGGCAGGCCGTTATTAATAACGTTAAAATCCGTACCTGACACACACGAGGAGTTTTATCCCGAATGCTAAGTAGGGATAAGTCAGCGCCTAACACGCGTTGCCAGTTAGTCTTTTACCGTAAAAAGGACAAAAACTCACGTATTCAACATCGTGGCAGGCCGTTATTAATAACGCCATAATTCGTGCCTGACATGCATGAGGAATTTTATCCCGAATCTTAAGTAGGGATAAGTCAACTGTTTGTGGAAAAATTTGTAGTAAAAAAGACAGTGAAAGAAAATTGATTTGTATACTCTCAAAATCGATTACAATTTGGATTTCCTGATTACAAAAGAGAGGAGAATGAATTTGATTCTCCCCTTTGTTTAATTCTGGGTTCTTCACGGTGGCGATGGAGTGCCTCCCTCGAATGCTCGCGTCGAGTTTGCTCTCCGTTGACGATCTGAACGTCTTGATTCACTAGAACGTGGTCTTCTCCTCACAATTTGACGTTGTGGAGAACTTACGTGGCAAGTTTGAAAATAACTCTTAACGAGTTAATAACTCAGAGCGAGTTTTAGAAGAACTCTGTGAAAGAGTTGATTTGAACCGAAAATCGGTTAATAAGCCAAGGATAAAGAAGGTCCTGTTGCTGGTCTCCAAAGCTCCAGCAATTCCCCTAAAAAGCTAGCCGAAGATCTCTTCTTTGCTGCCCAAAAAGAAGCATCCGAACTCAGTTGAGTTTCGAGGTATTTATAGGGGATTAAGGGGATGTAACCGCCCCCTTAATTTGCTCCTCAATGGGCTGAGTGGGGTGTAACCGCCCCCCTTAAACAGTTCCCCAAATCATGGGGAAAACGGTTTTGAAACCGTTCAGTTCGTGCTTTGAACAAGTCAAAACGCCAATCTAGGCGTTCTGGGCCCGAACTCTGCGTTTTAGACCTGAAACGCAGAGTTGGGCCTGTTTTAGGCTGAAAACGCACAGGTCATGCAACGCAGAGATGAACTCTGCGTTTTGGGTCTGGGACGCAGAGTTGGGTTCTACATGAACTGTACGTTTTTTGAACCTGGGACGCAGAGTTGAGCTCTGTATGAACTCTGCGTTTTGATGTTATAACACAGGGATGACCTCTGCGTTTTATGGTTATAACGCATGTCCGACCCATGTGTTTTGAGGTTATAACGTAGGTTCGACCCGTGCGTTTTGGGTTTGAACGCTAGGGATGAACCCTGCGTTTTGATTCTGCAACACAGGTCTGAGCCGTACGTTTTGAGGTTATAACACTGGTTCGACCCGTGCGTTTTGGCTTTGAATGCTAGGGATGAACCATGCGTTTTGATTTGAAAAGACTGTCGATTTGTAGTCTCTTTTGCTAGAGCATTGCAAAGACCGTCATCTTGTAATCTTCATCTTGGCTCCTTAAAAATATGAGAGTCGTCAGATTATAACTCCCGATGTTGATTATGAAGGCTGTTGATTTCTTGGCTCCTTAAAAATATGAGAGTCGTCAGATTATAACTCCCGATGTTGATTATGAAGGCTGTTGATTAGAGCTTTCATCAGTTGTTCAGATTATAACTCCCGATGTTGATTATGAAGGCTGTTGATTAGAGCTTTCATCAGTTGTTGCGAAGGTCTCACCCTTTGTGTTTTAGATTTGGAATCCGGGTGTGACCTCGGTGTTGTGATTTTTGTAACGTGGGTCTGACCTTGGCGTTTTGACTTGAGATGCGGAGGTGGCTTTCATGTATTTTTGACTAAGTCTTTTGAGACTTGTCTTTAGCTCATCTGATTCAAGTCTCAGTTTATATCCATTAAGTTGATGGGCCTGCAAACATGCATAGGATTTTTGGCAAACCCTCAACCATCAACGGATTTGATAAGCCTTTACCGACTACCGTTTGAGTCGGGCTAGCCTGTGGATTGTCTAAGTCTGTTCCACATGTAACGTTGTGCTAAGAGAATGAACCCTCTTAGACTTGATGCTATGATTTTGAATACATAGACTTTGTCATTTTGACGGGAAAAGACTAACCGACAACACGTGTTAGGCATAGACTTATCTCTAATTAGGGATCGAGATAAAGTCCCCCATGCATGTAAGGCATGGATTTTAGCGTTATTAATAATGACCTGCCATGATGTTGAATACGTGGGCTTTGCTATTTTCACAGGAATACGCTACCCGGCAGCATGTGTTAGATGCAGACTTATCTCTGATTAGGGATCGAGATAAAGTCCCCCATGCGTGTAAGGCATGGATTTTGGTGCTATTAATAACGACCTGTCACGATGTTGAATACATGGGTTTTTGTCCTTATTACGGTCAAAGACTAACCGGTAACGCGTATTAGGCGTTGACTTATCTCTACTTAGGATTCAGGATAAAATTCCCCATACATGCAAGGTATGAATTCAGAGATTATTAATTTAATGATAATCACTGGCTACGATATTGAATACATAGACTTTGTTACTGTTTCTTCCTGTGTTACTTGAAACACTGAAAGAAAGTTGGTAGCGCCAGATGTGTAGTATTAACTTGGCATGAATTTTCGCTTAGAATGAAATTCGGAAATTTTCTTGGTTATCACTAGGATAAATCCAGAAAATCTTTAATCCACTGGGGATTTTATAAAGAAAACTTGTTATTCTTGTTGAAAAAGGATTAACAAGTTCATTGGGGGGGTTTGACTGTTAGAGGTGTGATGTTAACTTAACAGTATTTTATGGGCCTATCGCTCTATTGAAGAGAGTCGATAAGTTGATTTGGTCGTCAGAGGTATAATATTAACTTGCCGGGTTTGGGGACCTATCGCTCTATTGAGGAGAGTCAATAAGTGGATTATGCCGTCAGAGGTGTGATGTTAACTTGACAGGAAAGATATTGCGATCGGGGTAATTTTGTGAACTTATCGCTCTATTAAGGAGAGTCGATAAGTGGATTTTGTCAAAGGTGTGGTGTTAACATGATGGGAATTTGTATTACGATTGGAGCAACTTTGAGGACTTATCATCCTATTGAAGAGGATTGATAAGTTGATCGTCAGAGGTGTGATGTTAACTTGACGGGAAAGATATTGCGATCGGGGCAATTTTGTGGACTTATTGCTCTATTGAGGAGAGTCGATAAGTGGATTTTGTCAGAGGTGTGGGATTAACGTGACAGGAATTTGTTGCGCTCTATTGAGGAGAGTCGATAAGTGGATTTTGTCAGAGGTGTGGGATTAACGTGACAGGAATTTGTTGCGGTCGGAGCAACTTTGATGACTTATCATCATTGTCAGAGGTGTGGGATTAACGTGACAGGAATTTGTTGCGGTCGGAGCAACTTTGATGACTTATCATCATGTTGAAAAGGATTGATAAGTTGATTGTTAGAGGTGTGATATTAACGTGACGGGAATTTGTTGTGATTGGAGCAACTTTGTGGACTTATCATCCTATTGGATAGGATTGATAAGTTGATTTGTCAGAGGTGTGGTGTTAACATGACGGGAATTTATGTTACGATCGGAGCAACTTTGGGAACTTATCATCCTGTTGAAGAGGATTGATAAGTTGATTGTCAGAGGTGTAGTGTTAACATGACGAGAATTTGTTACGATTGGAGCAACTTTGGGGACTTATCATCCTATTGAAGAGGATTGATAAGTGGGTTGTCAGAGGTATGGTGTTAACATGACATGAATGTGTTGCGATTGGAGCAACTTTGTGGATTTATCATCCTATTGAAGGGGATTGATAAGTTGATTGGTTGTCAGAGGTTTGATGTTAACATGACAGAAAATGTGTACTTGTGACTTACATAAGATTTTGGGAATTAGCGTCTCGCTGGGGAAGATTGTGATTTGAGCAATTTTGAGGACCTATCATCCTATTGACAAGGATTGATAAGTTGATTGTCAGAGGTGTATTGTTAACGTGACAAATTAGGAGTGATGTAAACTGCATTCGTACTCTGTGGGGGTGATGATCGTCAGAAGTATGATGTTAACTTGACGATGTGAAGGATTCGTTACTCTTAATCCAATGGATTCCAAGTAACCAACCCCCAGTCTTGATTAAGATTTAGCAGGGGAATAAAAAGAGGTAGACAGGACACATCACCTTGTGAGGCACTATCCATTAAGTCGGAATAGAGGCACATCACCTGGTAGGCCACTAACTGATGAGTTTGACTATCAGAGGTAACGGTTAACCTGATAGTTTTTGTGGATTTTATGGTTGACAGATGTATTCTATTAAACATAACAACTCAGAAACTTTATTACTCATAATCGAATGAACTACAAATAAACCAATCCCCAATCTTGAACAAGTGCAGGGGGAAAAAAGGAGTAGGCCACTATCTAATGAGTTTGACTATCAGAGGTAATTGTTAACGTGATAGTTATTGGAGACCCGGCATCCTACTGAAGAGGATTAGCTTCAGTGACCATAGTATCTTCCCCTTCTGACTGAGGAGATTGGGCTTGGTCCGATTGCTCAGGATTGGCTTGGTCCGATTGCTCAGGTTGATCCTGCCTACTGTGTTCTTCAGCTTTGATTCTGGCAATAATCTTTTGAGCCTGTTCGCCTTGAGAGATTAGTTATCTCCAAGAACGACATTCTGCAACTCCTATTCGGGCTAGGAGGTCGGTCTGCAAGTTGTGTCGACAGGTCTCTACTAAGGTAGACTGTGTCATACCTGACGAAGGCTAGGAGGTCGGTCTGCAAGTTGTGTCGACAGGTCTCTACTAAGGTAGACTGTGTCATACCTGACGAACACCGGATACTAAGGTAGACTGTGTCATACCTGACGAACACCGGAGAGCCATGGTTCAGAACCTTTTGACGAAGGCCTTGACGGACTACCTCTTCTTCTGCTTAGTGGCGAGAAGGGTATGGATGAAGACTTCTATATCCTCTTTAAAGAATCTTGACAGGAAGAATCTCTCTAAATCTGCCCATCTTTGGATACATTCGGCAGGCAGTTTCCTGAACCATTCAAAGGCAACCCCCTTGAGGGTGCCAATGAACAATCGAGCCAGTATGGCATCGTTTGATATTACATTCCCAGTCTGTGACTTGAAATGATAAATATGTTGGTTCGGTGATCCCGTGCCGTCAAAAGTTTGTAACGTCGGGACCTCAAACTTTGGAGGATAAGGGGCTACATCCCATTCGACTGAATATGGCTTAGTAACTCCCTCATCTTGGAACTCGCTTCAGTTAGCAATGACATTTAGGCAGGCTTCTAATTCCTCGATTTTAGCTGACTGAGGATTTTGCTCATTCTCAGCTTCTCTTCCTTCATCAGAGGAAGATTCCAGGTTGTGGGCTCTTTGGTCAGAAGCACCATTATCAACCATTTTCCCTCCCCTTCACTTGTGTGAAGTCTGGATAAAGACGCTTTTCCTCTCTGGGAAGATTCTTGCCTAAGTGGCGAATCTGTCTTCTGAGATTTGACCTTGTCTGCGATGATTTGAGTCAACAGGGCCATGAGTTCATTGATGGCCTCCTGCTGAGATTTGAGCATGGCCTCCTGCTCGTCAAGTCTCTTTGCGAGATCTTCATGGTTTCCTGTCATATAAGCGGAGCTCTCATGTTCGACAAAAGAGCTTGATGATTGGGACTCTGCAATGGCTGAGTGTTCATCATCGGAATTGGTTCCTCTGGCTAACCTCTGATAGTTGACAGAGGGAATGGCTCCTGTTCGCGTCCGAGTGCGTTGGTAGACTCCTTCAAACTCGTTAGCAATTTCTCTGACGGTCGGTGAACGACTTGTCTCAGAATCATCGGAACTAGGACCCGAGGCTTTCCCTCTGCCAATCACATTGATAGTGACCCCAGGATATTCAGTCTCTGGAGACTTCTTTCTGTGAGAACGTCGTTGTTGGTTGGGCAAAGCAACGTTCGTAAATTGGTTGAACACCAACAGTTTGGCCACATATGAGCAGCATTGACATCCCGAGAGGACCGCAGGAATCAGTCGTTCATATTGGAATGAACGAATGACTTGTTGCATCGGTCTTTCCCTTGATATGAACTCTCTCAAATCTATTGCAGAGACTCGAGAAGAGTTACTCACTGACCGTGAGGTTTGAATTGGAATCCCCAGTCTACGATTGGACAGGACTGGCTCTTGGTGGACATGAATCCGGTTTAGATGCCTTGGATCCATGAACTTCTTATATCCGCCATTTAATCTAATCGCGCTACGCAGAGTATTCGGGGGGTCTCGCCTGCCTGAGCTCCAGGTCGTGCTGGTGAAACGCAGTCCTGATATCTGTGTTTAGCTGAGGAAACGCAGTGCTGATATCTGTGTTTAGCTGAGGAAACACAGTCCTGATGTCTGCATTTAGCTGATGAAACGCAGTCTTGAAATCTACGTTTTGATTCCGAAACGCACTCCTGAGAGTTGCGTTCAGTTTGTGGAACGCACTCCTGAGGGTTGCGTTTTGATTCTGGGACGCACTCCTGAGAGCTACGTTCAGCCAGATCAACGCAGTTTTGAGGTCTGCATTTTGATGTTGGAACACACCTCTGAGGGTTGTGTTCCATCTGGGAAATGCACACCTGAGGGCTGCGTTTAGCTTGACTTATGCAGAGCTCATGTTGAGACTCGCAAACGCGGAGTTCGCGTTGATTGGAAAATCGGTTTTTTTGGAGTTGTGCCGAAGTCGAGTATTCTCCTTTAGAGAGGGGACTGTATGAACAGTGCAACCCCCATGGGAGATAGTCTTTAGATGAGTTGGCCACAACTGGAGCTTTAGTCTCATCGGAAACTTTGTGAATCTTGTGCATAGCCTTGGGGCTAAGGGATCCGGAGGAGAGGGCCTCCTCGAACTTGGCTTGATTAAACTCGATGATCAGAGTTTCAACGGTCGTTCCAGTAAGATGAACATCAGATTGCGCCACCACTTCTTCGTCAGAGAAGCTAGTCCCCGGCAGAGTCGTCATCTTTTGTTTGTGGAAAAATTTGTAGTAAAAAAGACAGTGAAAGAAAATTGATTTGTATTCTCTCAAAATCGATTACAATTTGGATTTCCTGATTACAAAAGAGAGGAGAATGAATTTGATTCTCCCCTTTGTTTAATTCTGGGTTCTTCACAGTGGCGATGGAGTGCCTCCCTCGAATGCTCGCGTCGAGTTTGCTCTCCGTTGACGATCCGAACGTCTTGATTCACTAGAACGTGGTCTTCTCCTCACGATTTGACGTTGTGGAGAACTTGCGTGGCAAGTTTGAAAATAACTCTTAACGAGTTAATAACTCAGAGCGAGTTTTAGAAGAACTCTGTGAAAGAGTTGATTTGAACCGAAAATCGGTTAATAAGCCAAGGATGAAGAAGGTCCTGTTGCTGGTCTCCAAAGCTCCAGCAATTCCCCTAAAAAGCTAGCCGAAGATCTCTTCTTTGCTGCCCAAAAAGAAGCATCCGAACTCAGTTGAGTTTCGAGGTATTTATAGGGGATTAAGGGGATGTAACCGCCCCCTTAATTTGCTCCTCAATGGGCTGAGTAGGGTGTAACCACCCCCCCCCTTAAACAGCTCACCAAATCATGGGGAAAACGGTTTTGAAACCGTTCAGTTCGTGCTTTGAACAAGTCAAAACGCCAATCTGGGCGTTCTGGGCCCGAACTCTGCGTTGTAGACCTGAAACGCAGAGTTTGGCCTATTTTAGGCTGAAAATGTACAGGTCGCGCAACACAGAGATGAACTCTGCGTTTTGGGCCTGGGACGCAGAGTTGGGTTCTGCATGAACTGTGCGTTTTTTGAACCTGGGATGCAGAGTTGAGCTCTGTATGAACTCTGCGTTTTGATGTTATAACACAGGGATGATCTCTGCGTTTTATGGTTATAACGTAGGTCCGACCCTTGTGTTTTGAGGTTATAACGCAGGTTCGACCCGTGCGTTTTGGGTTTGAACGCTAGGGATGAATCCTTCGTTTTTATTCTGCAACGCAGGTCCGAGCCGTGCGTTTTGAGGTTATAACGCTGGTTTGACCCGTGCGTTTTGGCTTTGAACGCTAGGGATGAACCATGCGTTTTGATTTGAAGAGACTGTCGATTTGTAGTCTCTTTTGCTAGAGCATTGCAAAGACCGTCATCTTATAATCTTCGTCTTGGCTCCTTAAAAATATGAGAGTCATCAGATTATAACTCCCGATGTTGATTATGAAGGTTGTTGATTAGAGCTTTCATCAGTTGTTGCGAAGGTCGTCAGTTTGTAACCTTCATCGATCTACGTGAAAGTCTTCAAATTGTAACCTTCTAGAAGTCGTCAGATTATAACTTCTATCATCGGTGTTTGATAGGGATAAGCTATCTGTTGTGATTTTTAGACAGTCTACATCAATGCCTAACACGCATTGCTGGTTAGTCCTTTACCGTAAACAGGATAAAATCCTACGTATTCAACATCGTAGCAAGCCGTTATTAATAATGCTAAAATCCGTGCCTAACATGCACAGGAAATTTTATCCTGAATCCTAAGTAGGGATAAGTCAGCGCCTAACACACGTTGTTGGTTAGTCTTTTATCGCAAAAAGGACAAAAGCTCACGTATTCAAAATCGTGACAGGCCATTATTAATAACGCTAAAATCCGTGCCTGACACACAGGGGGAATTTTATTCCGAATCCTAAGTATGGATAAGTCAATGCCTAACACGCGTTGCAGGTTAGTCCTTTATCATAAACAAAACAAAAGCCCACGTATTCAATATCATGGCAGGCCGTTATTAATAATGCCAAATTCGTGGCTAACACGCACGGGGAATTTTATCTCGAATCCTAAGTAGGGATAAGTCAGCGCCTAACACGCCTTGCCGGTTAACCTTTTTTCGTGAAAAGAACACCAGGATTCATGTCTAGGGGATGTTATCTCAATCCCTGAATAGAGATAAGTCTACGCCTAACACGAGTTGCTGGTTAGTCTTTCCCCGTAAAAAGGACGAAGCCTATGTACTCAATATCATTGCCCAAGTCTAAGAGAGTTTTTTTAGAGCAACGCACACACTCGATGACCTGTGTTATGTTTTTATTGTTCAATTATCTAGCTCGGCGGGGGTCCTCGCTCAATTTCCAGCTTTTGGCAAAGTATACCACTTTAGGAAAGTATAGCACTTTATGGCTAAAGTATAGCACTTTATGGCAAAGTATTGCACTTTATGGGAATAATATAGCACCTTATTGGCAAAGTATAGCACATTATGCTCCCTGGAAATTCTGCATCTTAAGTTGTCTAAAACCAAATCAGCTTTTTTAGAGCAACGCACACACCCGATGACCTATGTTACGTATTTATTGTTCAATTATCCAGCTCGGCGGGAGGTCCTCATTCAATTTTCTAGCTTTTGGGAAAGTATAGCACTTTACGATAAATTATATCACTTTATGGCTAAAGTATAGTACTATATGGCATAGTATATCACTTTATGGGAATAGTATAGCACCTTATGCTCTCTGGAAATTCTGCTCCTTAAGTTGTCTAAAACCAAATCAGTTTTTTTTAGAGCAACGTATACACTCAATGACCTGTGTTATGTGTTTATTGTTCAATTATCCAGCTCGGCAGGGGGTCCTCGATCAATTTCGAGCTTTTGGCAAAGTATAGCACTTTATGGGAAAGTATAGCACTTTATGGCTAAAGTATAGCACTTTATGGCAAAGTATAGCACTTTATGGGAATAATATAGCATCTTATTGGCAAAGTATAGCACATTATGCTCTCTGAAAATTTTGCACCTTAAGTTGTCTAAAACCAAATCACTTTTTTTCACAGCAACGCACACACTCGATGACCTGTGTTATGTGTTTATTGTTCAATTATCCTGCTCGACGGGAGGTCCTCGTTAACTTATCTAGCTTTTGGGAAAGTATTGCACTTTACGAGAAAGTATAGTACTTTATGGCTAAAGTATAGCACTATATAGTAACGTATAGCACTTTATGGGAATAGTATAGTACCTTATTGGCAAAGTATAACACCTTATGCTCTCTAAAAATTCTGCATCTTAAGTTATCTAAAACCGAATCAGTTTTTTTAGAGCAACGCACACACTCGATGAACCGTGTTATGTGTTTATTGTTCAATTATCCAGCTCGGCGCGGGTCCTCGCTCAATTTCTAGCTTTTGGCAAAGTACAGCACTTTAAGGGAAAGTATAGCACTTTATGGCTAAAGTATAGCACTTTATAGCAAAATATAGCACTTTATGGGAATAATATAGCACCTTATAGGCAAAGTATAGCACATTATGCTCTCTGGAAATTCTGCACCTTAAGTTGTCTAAAACCAAATCAGTTTTTTTAGAGCAACGCACACACACGGTGACATGTGTTATGTCTTTTTTGTTCAATTATCCAGCTCGGCGGGGTGGGGGTGGGGGGGGTCCTCACTCAATTTTCTAGCTTTTAGGAAAGTATAGCACTTTACGGGAAAGTATAGCACTTTACGGCTTAAGTATAGCACTTTATGGCAAAGTATTGCACTTTATGGGAGTAATATAGCACCTTATTGGCAAAGTATAGCACCTTATGCTCTCTGGAAATTCTGCACCTTAAGTTGTCTAAAACCAAATCAGTTTTTTTAGAGCAACACACACACTCGATGACCTGTGTTATGTATTTATTGTTTAATTATCCAGCTCGACGGGGGTCCTCGTTAAATTTTCTAGGTTTTGGGAAAGTATAGCACTTTAGGGGAAAGTATAGCACTTTATGGCTAATGTGTAGCACTTTATGGCAAAGTATAGCATTTTATGGGAATAATATAGCACCTTATTGGCAAAGTATAGCACCTTATGCTCTTTAAAAATTCTGCACCTTATGTTTTCTAAAACCAAATCAGTTTTTTTTAGAGCAACGCACACACTCGATGACCTGTGTATTGTGTTTATTGTTCAATTATCCAGCTCAGCGAGAGGGGGGGTCATCGTTTAATTTTCTAGCTGTTTAATTTTCCAGCTTTTGGGAAAGTATAGCACTTTACGGGAAAGTATAGCACTTTATGGCTAAAGTATAGCATTATATGGCAAAATATAGCACTTTATGGGAATAAAATAGTACCTTATTGGCAAAGTATAGCACCTTATGCTCTCTGAAAATTCTGCACCTTATGTTGTCTAAAACCAAATTAGTTTTTTTAGGGCAACGCACACTCTCGATGACCTGTGTTATGTGTTTATTGTTCAATTATCCAGCTTGGCGGGGGGTCCTCGTTTAATTTTCTTTCTTTTGGGAAAGTATAGCACATTACGGAAAAGTATAGCACTTTATGGCTAAAGTATATCACTATAAGGCAAAGTATAGAACTTTATGGGAATAATATAGTATCTTATTGGCAAAGTATAACACCTTATGCTCTTTGGAAATTCTTCACCTTAAGTTGTCTAAAACCAAATTAGTTTTTTAGGGTAACGCACACACTCGATGACCTATGTTATGTGTTTATTGTTCAATTATCCAGCTTGGCGGGGGGTCCTCGTTTAATTTTCTAGCTTTTGGAAAAGTATAGGACTTTACGGGAAAGTATAGCATTTTATGGCTAAAGTATAGCACTATATGGTAAAGTATAGCACTTTATGGGAATAGTATAGTACCTTATTGGCAAAGTATATCACCTTGTGCTCTCTGAAAATTCTGCATCTTAAGTTGTCTAAAACCAAATCAATTTTTTTAGAACCACGCACACACTCGATGACCTGTGTTATGTGTTTATTGTTCAATTATCCAGCTCGGCTGGGGTCCTCACTCAATTTCTTGCTTTTGGCAAAGTATAGCACTTTTTGAGAAAGTATAGCACTTTATGACAAAGTATAACACTTTATGGGAATAATATAGCACATTATTGGCAAAGTATAGCACATTATGCTCTCTGGAAATTCTGCACCTTAAGTTGTCTAAAACCAAAGGAGTTTTTTTTAGAGCAAGGCACACACTCAATGACCCGTGTTATGTGTTTATTGTTCAATTATCCAGCTCGGCGGGAGGTCCTCATTCAATTTTACAACTTTTGGGTAAGTATAGCACTTTACGGGAAAGTATAGCACTTTATAGCTAAAGTATAGCACTATATGACAAAGTATAGCACTTTATGAGAATAGTATAGCACCTTATTGGCAAAGTATAGCACCTTATGCTCTTAGGAAATTCTGCACCTTAAGTTGTCTAAAACCAAATCAGTTTTTTTTAGAGCAACGCACACACTCGATGAGCTGTGTTATGTGTTTATTTTTCAATTATCCAGCTCGGCGGGGGGTCCTCGCTCAATTTCCTGCTTTTGGCAAAATATAAAACTTTATGAAAAAGTATAACACTTTATGGCTAATGTATAGCACTTTATGACAAAGTATAGAACTTTATGAGAATAATATAGCTCCTTATTGGCAAAGTATAGCACCTTATGCTCTCTAAAAATTCTGCACCTTAAGTTTTCTAAAACCAAATCAGTTTTTTTAGAGCAACGCACAAACTCGATGACCTATGTTATGTGTTTATTGTTCAATTATCCAGCTCGGCGGGGGGTCCTCATTCAATTTTCCAGCTTTTGGGAAATTATAGCACTTTACGGGAAAGTATAGCACTTTATGGCTAAAGTATAGCATTATATGGCAAAGTATAGCACTTTATGGGAATAGTATAGCACCTTACTGGCAAAGTATAACACCTTATGCTCTCTGGAAATTCTGCACGTTAAGTTGTCTAAAACCAAATCAGTTTTTTAGAGCAACACGCACACACTCGATGACGTGTGTTATGTGTTTATTGTTCAATTATCCAGCTCGGCTGGGGTCCTCACTCAATTTCTTGCTTTTGGCAAAGTATAGCACTTTTTGAGAAAGTATAGCACTTTATGGCAAAGTATAACACTTTATGGGAATAATATAGCACATTATTGGTAAAATATAGCACATTATGCTCTCTGGAAATTCTGCACCTTAAGTTGTCTAAAACCAAATCAGTTTTTTAGAGCAACACGCACACACTCGATGACGTGTGTTATGTGTTTATTGTTCAATTATCCAGCTCGGCTGGGGTCCTCACTCAATTTCTTGCTTTTGGCAAAGTATAGCACTTTTTGAGAAAGTATAGCACTTTATGGCAAAGTATAACACTTTATGGGAATAATATAGCACATTATTGGTAAAATATAGCACATTATGCTCTCTGGAAATTCTGCACCTTAAGTTGTCTAAAACCAAAGGAGTTTTTTTTAGAGCAAGGCACACACTCGATGACCCGTGTTATGTGTTTATTGTTCAATTATCCAGCTCGACGGGAGGTCCTCATTCAATTTTACAACTTTTGGGTAAGTATAGCACTTTACGAGAAAGTATAGCACTTTATAGCTAAAGTATAGCACTATATGACAAAGTATAGCACTTTATGAGAATAGTATAGCACCTTATTGGCAAAGTATAGCACCTTATGCTCTCAGGAAATTCTGCACCTTAAGTTGTCTAAAACCAAATCAGTTTTTTTTAGAGCAACGCACACACTCGATGAGCTGTGTTATGTGTTTATTTTTCAATTATCCAGCTCGGCGGGGGGTCCTCGCTTAATTTCCTGCTTTTGGCAAAGTATAAAACTTTATGAAAAAGTATAACACTTTATGGCTAATGTATAGCACTTTATGACAAAGTATAGAACTATAAAACTTTATGAAAAAGTATAACACTTTATGGCTAATGTATAGCACTTTATGACAAAGTATAGAACTTTATGAGAATAATATAGCTCCTTATTGGCAAAGTATAGCACCTTATGCTCTCTAAAAATTCTGCAACTTAAGTTTTCTAAAACCAAATCAGTTTTTTTAGAGCAACGCACAAACTCGATGACCTGTGTTATGTGTTTATTGTTCAATTATCCAGCTCGGCGGGGGGTCCTCATTCAATTTTCCAGCTTTTGGGAAATTATAGCACTTTACGGGAAAGTATAGCACTTTATGGCTAAAGTATAGCATTATATGGTAAAGTATAGCACTTTATGGGAATAGTATAGCACCTTACTGGCAAAGTATAGCACCTTATGCTCTCTGGAAATTCTGCACGTTAAGTTGTCTAAAACCAAATCAGTTTTTTAGAGCAACACACACACTCGATGACCTGTGTTATGTGTTTATTGTTCAATTATCCAGCTCAGCGGGGGGTCCCCGCTCAATTTCCAGCTTTTGGAAAAGTTTAGCACTTTATGGGAAAGTGTAGCACTTTATGGCTAAAGTATAGCAGTTTATGGCAAAGTATAGCATTTTATGGGAATAGTATAGCACCTTATTAGCAAAATATAGCACCTTATGCTCTCTAAAAATTCTGCACCTTAAGTTGTCTAAAACCAAATCTTTAGAGCAACGCACACACACGATGACATGTGCTATGTCTTTATTGTTCAATTATCCAGCTCGGCGGGGTAGGGGGGTCCTCACTGAATTTTCCAGCTTTTAGGAAAGTATAGCACTTTACGGGAAATTATAGCACTTTACGGCTTAAGTATAGCACTTTATGGCAAATTATTGCACTTTATGGGAATAATATAGCTCCTTATTGGCAAAGTATAGCACCTTATGCTCTCTAGAAATTCTGCATCTTAAGTTGTCTAAAACCAAATCAGTTTTTTTAGAGCAACACACACACTCGATGACATGTGTTATGTATTTATTGTTCAATTATCCAGCTCGACGGGGGTCCTCGTTAAATTTTCAAGGTTTTGGGAAAGTATAGCACTTTATGGCTAATATGTAGCACTTTATGGCAAAGTATAGCATTTTATGGGAATAATATAGCACCTTATTGGCAAAGTATAGCACCTTATGCTCTCTGGAAATTCTGCACCTTAAGTTTTTTAAAACCAAATCAGTTTTTTTTAGAGCAACGCACACACTCGATGACCTGTGTAATGTGTTTATTGTTCAATTATCCAGCTCAGCGAGGGGTCCCCTCGTTCAATTTTCCAGCTTTTGGAAAAGTATAGCACTTTACGGGAAAGTATAGACCTTTATGGCTAAAGTATAGCACTATATGGCAAAGTATAGCACTTTATGGGAATAAAATAGTACCTTATTGGCAAAGTATAGCACCTTATGCTCTCTGGAAATTCTGCACCTTATGTTGTCTAAAACCAAATTAGTTTTTTTAGGGCAACGCACACTCTCGATGACCTGTGTTATGTGTTTATTGTTCAATTATCCAGCTCGACGGGGGGGTCCTCATTCAATTTTCTAGCTTTTGGGAAAGTATAGCACATTACGGGAAAGTATAGCACTTTATGGCTTAAGTATAGCACTATATGGTAAAGTATAGCACTTTTTGGGAATAGTATAGCACCTTATTAGCAAAGTACAGCACTTTTTGCTCTCTAAAAATTCTGCATCTTAAGTTGTCTAAAACCAAATCAGTTTTTTTTAGAGCAACGCACACACTTGATGACCTGTGTTATGTGTTTATTGTTCAATTATCCAGCTCGGCGGGGGTCCTTGCTCAATTTCTAGCTTTTGGCAAAGTATAACACTTTATGGGAAAGTATACCAGTTTATGTCTAAAGTATAACACTTTATGGCATAGTATAGAACTTTATGGGAATAATATAGCATCTTATTGGCAAAGTATAGCACCCTATGCTCTCTGGAAATTCTTCACCTTAAGTTGTCTAAAACCAAATCAGTTTTTGTAGAGCAATGCACACACTCGATGACCTGTGTTATGTGTTTATTGTTCAATTATCCAGCTCGGCTGGTGGTCCTCGTTCAATTTTCCATCTTTTGGGAAAGTGTAGCACTTTACGGGAAAGTATAGCACTTTATGGCTAAAGTATAGCACTATATGACAAAGTATAGCACTTTATGGGAATAGTATAGCACCTTATTGGCAAAATATAGCACCTTATGCTCTCTGGAAATTCTGCACTTTAAGTTGTCTAAAACCAAATCAGTTTTTTTCATAGCGACGTACACACTCGATGACTGTGTTATGTGTTTATTGTTCCATTATCCAGCTCGGCGGGGGGTCCTTGCTCAATTTTCTAGCTTTTAGCAAAGTATAGCACTTTAGGGGTAAGTATAGCACTTTATGACTAAAGTATAGCACTATATGGCAAAGTATAGTACTTTATGGGAATAGTATAGCACCTTATTGGCAAAGTATAGCACCTTCTGCTCTTTGGAAATTCTGCACCTTAAGTTGTCTAAAACCAAATCAGATTTTTTCAGAGCAACGCACACACTCGATGACCTGTGTTATGGGTTTACAGTTCAATTATCAAGCTCGACGGGGGCCCCTCGCTAAATTTTACAGCTTTTGGTAAAGTATAGCACTTTATGGTAAAGTATAGTACTTTATTGCTAATGTATAGCACTATATGACAAAGTATAACACTTTATGGGAATAGTATAGTACATTATTAGCAAAGTATATCACCTTATGCTCTCTGTAAATTCTGTACCTTAAGTTGTCTAAAACCAAATCAGTTTTTTATAGCAACGCACACACTCGATGACCTATGTTATGTGTTTATTGTTCAATTATCCTACTCGGCGGGGGGTCCTCGCTCAATTTCCAGCTTTTGGAAAAGTATAGAACTTTATGGGAAAGTATAGGACTTTATGGCTAAAGTATAGCACTTTATGGCAAAGTATAGCAGTTTATGGGAATAGTATAGCATCTTATTGGCAAAGTATAGCACCTTATGCTCTCTGGAAATACTGCACCTTAAGTTGTCTAAAACCAAATCAGTTTTTTTTAGAGCAATGCACACACTCGATGACCTGTGTTATGTGTTTATTGTTTAATTATCCAGCTCGGCGGGGGGTCCTCGCTCAATTTTCCAGCTTTTAGCAAAGTATAGCACTTTACGGGATAGTATAGCACTTTTTGGCTAAAGTATAGCACTATATGGCAAAGTATAACACTTTATGGGAATAGTATAGCATCTTATTGTCAAGTATAGCACCTTATGTTCTCTGGAAATTCTGCACCTTAAGTTGTCTAAAACCAAATTAGTTTTTTCAGAGCAACGCACACACTCGATGACCTGTGTTATGGGTTTATTGTTCAATTATCCAACTCGGCGAGGGCTCCTCGCTCAATTTTCCTGCTTTTGATAAAGTATAGCACTTTATGGCTAAAGTATAGCACTATATGACAAAGTATAACAATTTATGGGAATAGTATACCACCTTATTCGCAAAGTATAGCACCTTATGCTCTCTAGAAATTCTGCACCTTAAGTTGTCTAAAACCAAATCAGTTTTTTTAGGGCAACGCACACTCTCGATGACCTATGTTATGTGTTTATTGTTCTATTATCCAGCTCGACGAGGGGTCCTCGTTCAATTTTCCAGCTTTCGAGAAAGTATAGCACTTTACGGGAAAGTATAGCACTTTATGGCTAAAGTATAGCACTATATGGCAAAGTATAGCACTTTATGTGAATAGTATAGTACCTTATTGGCAAAGTATAGCACCTTATGCTCTCTGAAAATTCTGCACCTTAAGTTGTCAAAAACCAAATTAGTTTTTTTAGAGCAACGCACACACTCGATGACCTGTGTTATGTGTTTATTGTTCAATTTTCCAGCTCGGCGGGGGGTCCTCATTCAATTTTCCAGCTTTTGGGAAAGTATAGCACTTTACGGGAAAGTATATCACTTTATGGCTAAAGTATAGCATTATATGACAAAATATAATACTTTATGGGAATAGTATAGCAGCTTATGCTCTCTGAAAATTCTACACGAGGGGTGCTTCGTCTTTCGTAAGTGACGTGCAGCTCTCGGTTCATTCGTGTTTCGGTTATTCTGAAATTCCGTTGCTTCGCATGGTCCGTCGACTCACTTCATGTGTTTGTCGTTATCAAATGAGCTTCTGTGACTCGAATAGCGACGTTCATCGTCTCCTCTCCATCTCGAGCCGCGTGCGGGGACCCATAGGTAATTTTTGACGCCTTCAGATACCCCCTCCAAAGTGTTTCAGTCTCGTTTCTTTTATAGATGAGCCTGAAATACTTTGGATATGATCGGTCCAATCTTCAGTCGGTGTAAAAGGACCTGTAGTTAGCTTTGATTCTCGACTCCTTTAATTTTCAATCTATTCGATATTTTGATGAATAGCTGAAGTTCTTCCGACGCTACGTTTATCGTCTGGCCGTCGTTGAAATCTTGAATCAAAACTGGTGAATTGATTTTGGCTCATATCATCGAGTTGACTTTGAACTGACCATCTCCATCACAATATATTAACTTGTGTTGACTTTCATCGCAACGCGTTGACTGGTGTTGACCTAGGATTACGCGTTGACCGGCGTTGACTTAGGATTTCGGATCGCCCGACGTTGACTTTTCATTGTAACGCATTGACTGGCGTTGACCTAGAGTTACACGATGACCGCCGTTAACCTAGGGTTTCGGATCACCCAATGTTAACTTTTCATTACAATGCATTGACTGACATTGACCTAGGGTTACGCGTTGACCGGCGTTAACCTAGGGTTTCGGATCACCCGATGTTAACTTTTCATTGCAACGTGTTGACTGGCGTTGACCTAGGGTTACGTGTTGACCGGCGTTGACCTAGGGTTACGCATTGACCGGTGTTGACCTAGGGTTTCGGATCACCCGACGTTGACTTTTTATTACAACGCATTGACTGGTGTTGACTTAGGGTTACACGTTGACCGACGTTGACCTTAGGGTTTCGGATCGTCAGGCGTTAACTTTTTATCGCAGCGCGTTGATTGGCGTTGACCTAGGGTTACACGTCGATCGCCGTTGATACAGTTTATACTCATACATTTGCTGGAGTATACACAGTTTAAGCTCTTAAGGTATTGGAGCATGACGGTCCCAAATATCGGGCTACAGGACCAACTATTAAAGTTGTTTCATCTGTAGGTATAGATCTTATCCTGAAGTTTGTTGTATGCTCAAGTCATAAGACCAACTAATGAAGCTAGTGCGTCAATAACTCTTGTCTTTATAGGATTTTTGGCAAACCCTCAGCCATCAACGGGTTTGACGAGCCTTTACCGACTACCGTTTGAGTCGGGCTAGCATGCGAATTGTTTAAGTCCGTTCCGCATGTAGCATTGTGCTAAAAGAGTTAACTCTTTTAGTGCTACGATACTAAATACGTAGACTTCGTCTTTCTCACGGGAATAGACTACCCGGTCGCATGTATCAAATGCAGACTCAGAATTTTTGGCAAATCCTCAGCCATCAACGGATTTGACGTGCCTTTACCGATTATCATTTGAATCGGGCTTGCATGCGGATTGTTTAAGTCTGTTCTGCATGTGACGTTGTGCTAAAAGAGTTAACTCTTTTATTGCTACGATATTGAATACGTAGACTTCGTCTTTCTCACGGGAATAGACTACCCGGCAACGCGTGTTAGGCGCTGACTTATCCCTTCTTAGGATTCGGAATAAAAGTCCCTAGACTCGGATTCTGGTGTCTTTTTCACTCGGCGAAAGACTAAATCGACAATGCGTGTTAGGCGTAGGCTTATCTCTATTTAGGAGTCGAGATAAAGTTCCACGCACGTGTAAAGCGCGGATTTTGGCGTTATTAATAACGGTCTGCCATAATGTCGAATATGTGGGCTTTTATCCTTTTTACGATCAAGGACCAACCAGCAACACTTGTTAGGTATTGACTTATCTCTTCTTAGGATTCGAGATAAAATTCCCTACGCGTGTAAGGCATCGATTACGGTGTTATTAATAACAACCTGTCACAATGTCGAATATGTGGGCTTTTGTCCTTTTTACGGTCAAAGGCTAACCGGTAACGCGTGTTAGGTGCTGACTTATCCCTACTTAGATTTCAAGATAAAATTCCCCAGACTTGAATTCTGGCGTCTTTTTCAATCGGTGAAAGACTAAACCGGTAACGCGTATTAGGCGCTGACTTATCCTTACTTAGGATTCAGGATAAAATTCCCCGTACGTGTGAGGCACGGATTTTAGAGTTGAAGGATGGTGTCAAAAAATGGGAGAGGAAGAGTTTTATATTCTATCTCCCAAAACTGAAGAGGAAGAATTTTATATTCTATCTCCAGTTGTCAAGAAAACTCGAAGTGGGATCTCCACCCTAAGAATCCAAAAAAATGAAACTAGGAGTGGGATCTCTACTCCGAAAATCAGAAAGATTCAAGCAACCCTAACTTTTATAGGATTGGTTGCTTAATCCAAGAAAAGAATACCTCATTTATTAAGGTGAAATTTTGATTTCGGCCCTAACTTTTATAGATTTGGCCGAATAGGAAAAAGATGGAAGTCTTTCGTTTATCGAAAGGAGCATCTGGTCTTAGTCCTAACTATCTGCAGGTTCGACCAAGTGAGGTTGGAGACAACCCTAACTTTTATAGATTTGATTGCTCAAATTGAAAGTGAACCTCTCGTTCATGGAAGGAATCGAGAGGGGATTTTGGTTGTGATCCTAACTGTTTAAAGGTTTGATCAAGATGAGAATTTGAGACGACCCTAATTGTTTAAAGGTTTGATCATTTAATTTGTGGACCTCTTGTTCATAGAAGGAATCGATAGGTGATTTTGGTTGTGGTCCTAACTGTTTAAAGGTTTGACCAAGTAAACAGTGGGAGTGGGAGTATAAATCACAATGGGCGTGTTGACTTGTACAAGTCGCTCAGAGGGGGTTCCTGGTGTTAAGTGACAAATACTTAACACGGAGGGGTTTGATAATCGTCAATGATCAGGAGATTAAAATTCTGAATACTTTGTCCGGACTCTAACAATGAGAATGTTGAGTGCACAGACGTAGCGAGAGTTTGAGTAGGAGTTTCTTATTCATCACCTTCTTGTAGTGACCGGGTTATTCCTAAGAATATACTATATAGAATTCTCTCGGGAACTTCCCGTTACATGAATTATCCACCCCCAGCTTTCTTCGCGAAACTGAATCTAATATTGTACTCAGTTGCATGACCGGGTTATCCTTAAGAATACCAGGGAGCAGTTTAACCTCTTATACCGGTTGGAGGATTGAGAAGTAGTTTATACTTGTATACTCTGTTAGATCCTAGAGGGGGGGTGATTAGGGTCTTATGCTAATCTAATCCGATTATATGCTAATTAAAATTAATTAACAAGTTATCCTAGCAAGTATGAAATACAACAAGATATATGAGCTAGGATAAGCAAAATGAACAATGAGATATATCCTATATGATAAAAATATATGCAATGATATATAAACTAACACAAGGGTGAAATAAACATAAACAAGATAGTGGATGAAATAAAATGAGCAATGCACAATTGGCGATATAAGATAAATGCAAAAGCAAATGCGCCAATGACAAACTCAAACACACTCAAATGCTCCCGGGGAGAAATCCACTATCATAACCGGGTTTTCTACGCTCACCCGAATAACGTTTACACCTTACAATATCGATTTTTAACGTTCACCGATCAACGTTCACAATCACTCACAGTGTCGGTTTTCAACGCTCACCGATCAACGTTCACTCCTCACACTAAAGCACAATTACAATAATTGTTTGTTCTCTAATATGGATGAGAACACAATGAAAGCTCATACTCAATTATTACAACTCTCACCAACCCAAATATACTATGTATGAAAATACAATAAGCTCATGTGAGTGTGTGTAAGCCCAAATATACTATGTATGAAAATACAATAAGCTCATGTGAGTGTGTGTAAGCAATGAGTGAAATAAAATCAAATCTAAACTCAATATAAAAACTAGCTTTAACGAATGATAATCAAATAACTAAGCAAATGTAAAGCTAGATAAGAGTTTAGAAAACTTCTCTATAAACACAAAGGAGATGATGAAGAAGATTGAGGATGAATCCCTCAATTCATAACATAAGCTTCCTCCTTTGTAAACACAAACCCCAAACTTAAAACAAACTATAAAACCCTCTTAAACTTGTTTAAAACTCTCTCATTGTATATGGAAAATAGTTATGGCAAAGGGGTATATATAGGCTTGAAGAAAACAACTCAAAAAACCTCAAAAATCCACTAAAAACCAAAAAACAGAAGTTACAGTTACTATTCAACGGGCATTGCTACAGTAACAGCGGTCGACCGTGCTACAGTTTGGTCGACCGCACTGTTCACAGACAGTTTCTGTTTTTGACAGATTCTGGAATTTTGCGTATCTAACTTTGTAAAATCAATTAAAAATAGTAAATCAACTCCAAAAATCATGAAATTTTGAGAAAAGGTTTTAGACATATATATAAATATGTTAGAGAAAGAATTTATAAAATATCATTTCCCAGTTGAGAGAAATAACTATTTGAACACAGATATATAGTTTCTGAAAAAAACTGCAGAAAATACGGTTTTGTAAATTCAATTGAAAATAACAAAATAACTCCAAAAATAGTAAACCTTGGAAAAATATTTGTATATATGATGATAAACATGTAAATGAAGAAAATTTTCAAATTACATTTCCCAATTGTGAAAACGCATCAGTTTTGTAAAAACATGCACGAACATGTGCACGAACATGAGCTAATTAAAAACTTGATTTTGTAAATTCAATTAAACATAACAAATTAATTCCAAAATTGATAAAACTTTGGAAAACATTTATAAACATGAAATTGAACATGTTAGAAAAAGAATTTGTCAAATTGAGTTTCCCATTTGTGAAAACTCATGTAATTTGCAAGTGTGTCCAAAACATGAAAATGTGATATACATAAAATTTGATGTTTTGACATAAACAATGTTTTAAAACCCTATGAAATGATTTTATAGACTTAATGAAATATGTATACAATGATTGTTAAGTCCATAACCTAAACTTGTGTATATATATAACTATATATATAAAAACCAAATATGTGTGTGTGTATATGATTGAGCTTAAAGTACTAACACACATAATATAAACCTAAACTAATGTTACCCAAGCAATCTTGATCTTCAACAAGCTTGACTTGGTACACTTGCAGATGAAGCTTGAACTTGGATCTTGAACTTGAATTAGGTAGGCTTCATACCATAATTTCTGCCAACCTCCATTGGATATGATCGTAAAAGCTTGATTCCATCCATCCTCCAACACGTTGTTTTCCTAGAATAAATACGAAAACACAAATACTAGACAAACAACATTAGGAGTAAATTATTTGTTAAACAACATCAAAACAAGAAGGCCAACATACTCTTCGGAGTGGTGCACTATCATTTGGCTTATCTAGCTTTATGGAGCCAGAGTCGATTATAGCTTGAATCTTGTTCTTTAGACCGAAACAAGTTTCAGTAGGATAGAGAACCCTCCTGTGATACGCACAGTAGTTTAGGTCCGTAATCCTCTTAGCTCCCTCTTGATCTTTAATAGGTGGTAGCTCAATCTCACCGTTATTCAGGAGGTACTCGAAAATATCCGGAACTTCCTTATCCTTGAAAGAGTACTATTTTTGGAGTCCCGGATTTGGAGCCCTTTGCTGCTTTTAAGGTTGTTATTGTGACGTCTGATTATTATCGCTAGCAACCGCATGCATTTACTGTTGGTTTCTTTGGATCTTCTTTTTTCTGAGGAAGCATTCGGCTTGTTCACCGCGTATCTTCAAATCTTTCCAAGTCTTGGGCGGGTTTAATCCTATAACTCCCAACACGTCCAAAGAGAGGTTATTATGGAAAGTTTGTAGGATGAATTCCTCCGTGATCGGATCTCGACAATTTATCGCCTTGTTCCGGAAGCGTTTAACAAAGTCGGCGACTATTTCTCCGTCTTTGTGCTTCTCATCGAAGAGTGTCCTGATGGATACCTCGGCGTCGTCATCAAAGAAGTTGCCGAGGAATGAGCTCTCTATATCATCCCAGCTGTTGATGCTTCCAGGCTTGAGACAGCGGTACCAATCGAAGGCAGACCCGCGAAGGGTGATAACGAATGACCGAACTATCAATGCTTCATTGCCGGATATCATGCCCAAGTGGGACTTGAAGTAGATCAAATGTTGAGTGGGCGAGCCCTTCCCGTCAAACGGCATGAAGTTGATCAGGTTGAATTTGGCCGGATACGGGATCGACTCCCACTCTCTCGGGTAAGGACAGGAAATGCCGGTCTTCTTTACCTCTCGAGCAGACATCAAAGCATTGATTTTACTCTCGAGATCCTTCATCTTTTCATCCTTATCTGTATCATGCTTCGGATGATTTCTGAGAGAAACAACGGGACCACCCCCAGTGTTGTTATCTTCCGTTGGACCACCCCCAGTGTTATTGTTATCGGGAGGGATATCAATGTTGATAGTCTCATCCGGTTCTGGATCACTATCTATTGTATTGACTTATTCTACTGTAACGTTGTGATGACTGGATTCACCAATCTGTCTTGATAAAGCTTGAAGTTGCAGGTCATGTAACTCCCTCATCCGTTGTATGATTAGTTCTATTTCAATCTTAAACTCTTATTTCTGCTTAGCGAGAGCATTTTCGATCATCTGAGTTATTTGGTCAGGAGTGATGGTGAGCTCTTCACGGGATTACCCTAGGCTGGATACAGTAGCATTTGAAGCAATTGCGGAGCAAGCGTCTGACGCTTTGTCATCTAAGGATAATCCTCTATTCATCCTTTGATAATCCTTACGTCTAGTGGTTCCCGATCGCAAACGGGTCAGACGATGTGATATGAGGGGATCAGAATTAGAAGGTCGAATCGACTTTCCCTTATCAGCCATGTTGATGGTGACCGCGGATTGTTTAGGTCCTACAGCTTCTAGCTGGAGCCGAGACATTAACTGAGCTATTCCCGAATTGACTCTTCTTCCTGGAGAAAAGTTAGGGTTAGACCCGCTTGAAACCATCGGAGACTTTTCCTTGTTGACCATGTTAATGGTAACTTCTGGGAATTCGTCATCTCGAACGTCCGATCTTCTTTTGTGAAAACACCTTGATTTGGGTTTCGACGCTTCAGAGGAAAGCCTTTGGAACACCGAGACCCTCGGTGGAGCGGTCTTAGGGCAGCTACACGCTGATAATACTGCCCTGATAAGTTTGGTACACGGACAGTGAGAGTCCGCTTCCTGGGTACTTTTCTTTTGAGGTTTATTCGTACCCCCAGCTCGATAGTACAACTCATCGGCATTATGCCCGGAGCAATCTATCAGTTGTTTACATGAATTCTCAGGTATAACGTGTTCGTCTGTCTGACACATTTTCTTCTGAGTAAACAACGCCTTGTTGGCGTCTGCAGGAGTCACTCGTTTGGAATCACATTTTTCTAAGGGTGAAACCCTAATGGGCTCCTGACCTTCTGTACGCACCCCCAAACGAGCGGTTATAATAATCAACTTGTTAGGAGGTCGCGTACGACCCCCAGTCTGGATGTTTGCTCAGGGTTCCTTCAACGATCCCAAGCGTTCCTTAACAGGCGCTCTGCCTCGATCTTCGGGTAGAGAATCGAGGCGATCCTTCAATGGAATTCTAACTCTGGAGAGATCTACACCGCTGTAGGGTTCCACCGGAGGCGTGGGAGCCGAAGGAGCGAGATCTGAAGTTGACGAAGGCTGAGGAGCAACGTCGCCTGCTTTTGCCTTAGGCGTTGATTTAGCCTTTGGCATCCAAATTTGTTTGGATCTCGGCGATCTCTTAAGCTTCTCTTCCTTTTGCATTTCTTGTGCTTTTCGCACAAGAATTTGGGCATGCGCAAGAAGTGCGCGACGCTTCTGAATGCGCTCCTCAAGAGTGGAACGGTTCCGTTTAACATGAACTCATTCGTTAGTAGGTGATTAGGAGGAGGGTCTCGAAGTTTGCTGTGGAGATGAGTTAGCCACTCGGCGCTTTCTGACTCCAGATCTGCTGGTAACGAAGTCTATCCACCTGATCCAAAGCCTTGGCGTATTGGCGGGCAAGATGTTGACGACGCCTTTGACGAGCCCTCTTCGACAAATTTGGCACGTCTTCACCGGCTAAGCTTTTGCTGGAGGGGAGGCCTAGATCTACAGCTTGGACCTCATTGGACGCTGGAGGGGCATCGCGAGGTGTAAGTGCGGTGGTGGCAAGAGGATTTTGGATCTTCGAGCCTGAAGTCCAGCGAACGTTCCTGGAAGAGGAGGCCTTCATGTGCCTACGGGGAGAGGCGGATCTGGAAGAGGATGAAGAGAGATACTCTTTAAACTTCTGCTGGTCGAATTCGTATTCGACCTCTTCGTTCACCAGGATCTTGATCACCGGTTGCGTCACGACAGCCTCTGCAGAGAGGCTGTTGGCTCCCACTGTGGTCGCCAGCTTGTTTGGGTGGGAAATCGATTTCTTTATTGTATAACTTATTACAACTTCAGTCGTTACAACAAGTTCAAAAAAAGATCGATCTTTTTATAAGACCTTTACACAATGAAATTAACATTACAATCTCCTTCAAACAAACGCAACATGTGTTTATCGCCCATTGCTTGTATGGGATCTTTGCCTGTGACGGGGACGTTGATATCCGTGGACCACCAAACGATCAGATCAGATCCGGAGCTTCGTTGATTCGCGAAAGAATCAAGAAACCGAAGTAATCTCGGCAACAGCAAGATAATCACTCTTCTCGAGATCATCGCAACGGGGAAATCTCAAGGGAAGGAATCGGGCTGCAAATTTGACAAACTCCTCTTCTTTATGCCGAAGAATTCGTTGATATCTCCTCCTCCTCCTCCTCTCTAAAATTTGTGGCTCTTCAGTCTTCAATTCAGCAAGGCTTCGCCAACGCTCGAGAATTCCAGATCTGAAAAATAAAGGCCCTGGGGCTGTATTTATAGGCTTCGGGATCTCTATTTTCAGATAAGAATGACCGATTCCCTCTTATCCTCAGTTGTAACCACTTAATCACGTTCTTAGATAATATCAGACCAGTTGGAACAAATCCAGGTGGTTAACATCGAAAAACGGCTTCAAAACCGCCAAATTTGATTTTTTGGGTTGCAGACACCCGCGGGTGTCTCGGCGTGGCCGAGCCAAGCCGAGACACCATGGGGTGTCTTGGTTTGGCTCAGGGCTTGGTCTCGCGCGCTCCGTCCGTTTTCGCATTATTTTCATCATCCGAACTCAGAATCACGCGATCCAGAATGCGTCGGAAAGCCAATGAGGAGATCTTAGCTCTCATGATTGAATCATATGTGGAGTAAATGGGACACGAGTGGCGCTTCATCTTTTGTAAGCGACGTGCAGCTTCTGGTTCATTCGTGTTTCGGTTATTCCGAAATTCTGTTGCTTCGCATGGTCCGTCGACTCACTTCATGCGTTTGTCATCGTCAAATGACCTTTTGTGACTTGAATAGCGACGTTCATCGTCTCCTCTCCATCTCGAGCCGCGTGCGGGGACCTATAGGTAATTTTTGACGCCTACAATCTGATAGAACAAATATTTCTGAATCTAAATAAATTTATATTTTCTTTATTTTCCAATTTTTATTAGTTGCACTTGTAATATGAGGGAATATTAATTTTTTAAATAAATAGCCAAAAATAATAAGCATTCTGTTCAACCTATATCAGCTTTATTAGCATAATATTTACTATATACATACGCATAACTTGCACAATCTTATTCCTTTGAAATGTGGTTAACAAAAATTGTAATGAGTTAGCTATTTATTACTTTCTTTAGTTCACATTTAAGTTATAATGAGCATAGCTTTGAATCTTGGATCTTGTACGCTTAAGTCAATCTTGAATCTTGTACGTTTAAGTTAAACCCAACAAATTCTTTAAGGCATTTGTTATTAATCACATCTATACTTCTATAAAAAAGAGGATTGAGGTGTTAAAATTTTTAATTTTCTTTTTTACTCTCTCAAATTTTGATAAATTCTAACTATGTCATTATTTTTAACTAATCTTTTATTAAATAAATATAACCTCTTATTAATTGCACACCTCCTTACCTTCCTAAATAATTTTAATTTTCAATAACATTATGACTATTAATTGTTTAAAAAAATATAATAAAATAATTTATAAAATAAGTATACACAATTAAATAGTAACCTATTAAATTATTATGATAATTATTTATGAATTATAATTAAATAATTAAAATACTAATGTAAATAGAATAATATATTACTAAATACTATTAAGAGTTAAACTATAATTCAATGAGCAATGAAATAAATAGAATAAATTTTGAATGGCATAAATAGTATAATTATTTTAATAATATCACATAAATTATGAATTACACTATTTATTTAGTATTATATTATTAAATTAATTAATTAGATAATTTACTATTATTTTTAGAGTATTTTCTCAAAGGCTATTACATGATACTAAATAATCTATACTTGGTACTGATTGAAAACAACCTTTTTAAAAAATATTTAATATTAATAATAGTGCTATTAATTGTTAATGATAGTATAATAAAAATTTATAAAAAAATTATAGTTCTAAATTATTTAAGAGCATAATTTAAAATTTTTAAATTAGATAAATATTTTATAGTATATAGACAGTGTAGTTATTTTGATAGTATTACTTGAACTAAGAATTATAATATTAGATAAGATAAATTATGGTAAACCCCAATAACTTTTAGCACTTTGTAGTAAATAGACCTTATAAACTTTCGAAATCACACTAAACCCCTCAAACTTTTGTAGAAAGCCCCTAATATCTTTTAGATGAATTACATCAAAACCCCAATAACTTTCAAAATACCTTTTTATATCATTTTTTTGGTTGGACAAATTTTAAAAACCATCTCATTTACAAAAAATCGCAAAAAACGATCTATTCTAAAAATAATTGCCAAAACCGACCCAGTTTCAGCCATCTGGCTGAAACTGGGTCGGTTTTGACAAAAAATTGTTTTTAAAACTTTACGGGACTTGAAGTCCCATGAAGTTTCAGCCATTTAATTAAGCTGGATAACTTCATGGGACTTCCAGTCCCGTAAAATTTATTTTAACTATATAACTTCATGGGACTTGATGTCCGGTGAAGCTTCAGTCCTATTTTCCAGAGACATCCCTCCCCCCTCCAAATCCTAGGATGAGCCCAGCCCCAAACTCCTACCTCCTCCCCTTCCCCTCTCCGACTAAATCAGACAAATTTCTCATATCCATTACCGAAATCCCTCAACTAATCAATCAAATAATTCATCTCAGCAGTTCAACCATGGACCCGTCCCCTCTCATCAGCGGCTACAGCGGCCGCCGCTACGGCGACCGCTACCAAAGCCTCTGCAGCGCCGCCCACTTCCTCCACCGATCGAGCAGTCAGTGCCTGTTGAGGGAACCCTTGATGGTCATGAGAGAGACGGCGGTGGAGCAGCTAAGAGGAGCCGGAGCTGAAACCGATGCCGAGTCATCCTTGTCATCGGAGTATGGAAAATATAATTCAGAATATATGTGAGGTTAAAGTAGCTGTTGGTGATTAATCGGGAGGGGTTGGCAACGGATGCGGGCGCTTCTTAGCGGCGTTGAGGGTGGCGATGGAGCCGACGAAGGTGACGGCGGTTTCGGTGGTGTAGGCAGAGTCTTCGGTGGCGCCTTCGATGGTGGTGATGAGGGTGGGTCCGCTGACGATGGTGGTGGTGGTTGAGGAGTAGGAGCCTTTGATGGTGATGGTGATGATGGGGGATGTGCTTTTGATGGCGACGGGGTCGGGGATAGGGGCGGAACCTCGGACGGCGATGGAGAAGAGGTGGCTGATGGAGTAGGAGCCTTGGACGGCGATGAGTGTGGGGATGGGGTTGGTGCTGGGGGTGGAGTCTTGGATGGGATGGTGTAGGAACCTCGTCCGATGGTGATGGCGAAGGGGTGGGTGATGGCATTTGATAAGGGGCGGGTGATGGCATTCGATAAGGGGCGGGTGACAGAGTAGGAACAACGGACGGTGATGGGGCATGGACCACGGAAGGTGAGGACAATGGTAAAGTTTGATAGTTAAAATAAACTTCACGGGACTTCAAGTCCCGTGAAGTTACCCAGCTTAATTAAATGGTTGCTAAACTTCACGGGACTTCAAGTCCCATGAAGTTACCCAGCTTAATTAAATGGTTGCTAAACTTTACGAGACTTCAAGTCCCATGAAGTTTCAAAGTTTTTTTTGCCAAAATCGACCCGGTTTTAGCCAGATGGCTGAAACTGGGTCGATTTTGGCAATTATTTTTAGAATAGGCTGTTTTTTGTGTTTTTTTGTAAATGAGATGGTTTTGAAAATTTGTCCTTTTTTGGTTCTAATTTATAACGGTTATATGTAAAATTCAGAAAGTTATTGGAGGCTTCTTTGAATCATAAAAGTCATTAGGGGTTTAGTGTAACTTTGAAGTTCATATGGGCTAAAAGTTCATAAGGGTTTAGTGTAATTTATCTTATTAAATAATTATAATGAGAAGTAACTATTGCAATATGTTGCACGTATCAAGTGTAACTATCTAGGAAACATCAGGAAAAGCTAGCAAGATTAATGCAGCTTAGTTAATTTAAAGTTAAATTAATAACTTTTAAATTGGATGAGCATATTTAAGATAACTTATAGTATTAACAGTTTTACTTAAGAATAACTTTAAATTTTGGGACTTATTTAAAAAATGGTTGACACTGGGTGATTATTATAAGAACAATATTCAATCTATACTACTTATAAAAGAGAATACCCATGTCAAAACTTTTGATTTCCTTTTTTACCCTCTCAATTTCTCATAACTCAAAATTATACCATTAATTATAAAACTAATGTTCCATAACCTCTCATTAATTATGCACCTTTTTATTTTCTCAAATTATTTGGTCATTCGCTAGAATATATTAATAATTTATAATGATAACAAAATTTATGAATATATGATAATTTATTGCAAAGAATTATTAATTATATAAAATAGTAAAATTCATTCATTTAATAAATTATTGGATAAAATTATAATTATTAATAATAGTATAAATAGGGTTATTTCTTTATGTTATAAAGAATATTACCTGGTTTGATAATTAATATTATCTTAGTAATAAAAATTTGGATGTTATAAATTAAAAATACTTTTATTTTAGAAAGAAGAAAATTAATTTATATAAAAAAATTGGATACTTGAAATTTACGAGGCATATATTTTTTTCTTCTTTCCTTCAAAATATTTGGCCACTCACTAGAATATACTAATAATTTATAATGATAATAAAATAAATAAATATATTATAATTTATTATAAAATATTTATTAATTGTAATGAAATAGTAAAATTATTTATTTAATAAAATATTGTACATAATTATAATTATTAATAATAGTATAAATAGGATTTTTTATATTATAACAATTAATACCCTTTTCTATATTATAATATCGTCTTAGTCATAAAAATTAGACATTATGAACATAGTGCAATAAAATATTAGATCTTTGAAATTTATGAGTCATGTATTTTTTGTTGGAAAGTAAATGTCTCATATATTTCAAGTATCAAATATTTTTATATAAAATAATTTTTCTAAATAATAGTACTTTTAATTTATACCATCCAATTTTTTATTACTGAGATGATATTAATTATCGAGCAAGGTAATGTTCTTTACAACATAAAGTCATATAATATTAAAATTTATTACCATTATTTAATAGATATTGTAATAAAATATGTACATGACATTAGTATAAGTTTTAAATGGTTTAATTATATCAATAGTGTTACTTAAACTAATGATTACATTATTATTTAATAATTATACTCCTAAATAAATTGTTTAATAATATAATAATAGAAAATTTTAAATAACTATTAAATGTATGTTAATAATATTATAAATACTAAGATTAGTATAAGTTAAAAAAATAAATATTTAATAATTTAAATGGTTTAATTATATCAATAGTGTTACTTAAACTAATGATTACATTATTATTTAATAATTATACTCCTAAATAAATTGTTTAATAATATAATAATAGAAAATTTTAAATAACTATTAAATGTATGTTAATAATAGTATAAATACTAAGATTAGTATAAGTTAAAAAAATTTAATCATAGTGCATTAAAATAACTTTTAATGGTTATATATAATTTATTAAATAATATAATATTATGGAAATATTATATAATATATAATTTATTAAATAAGTTTAATGCATAATTAGGAAACATTATGAATTTTAACTTTTATAGTTTTTTAATATGCATCACATGCAACGCACGTATTGTATACTAGTTACAATAAATACATAATAATAATTAATTCATGTATTTCTTTTTAAGCAATTATATTATACAATTTTATTTTATTAACACATAGTTTTATTATTCAATGAAAAACTTTTAATTTTTTGTTCTTAAATAACCAGTTTTCTACTAAGATTAATGACTAATTAAAAGCTTTTAATTTTTTTGTTGAATAGTTCCAACAGGACCCAAATTTTGGGACTGGTATATGGGACAGGTTAGGTGGCATGTGCAAAGTTGACAACTTAAAGGGCAATTTTGGGTAATAGATTTTGATTAAAAAAGAAATTAGTTTTTAGACCATCTCCAGCAGGAGGTGAAATTTCACCTCCTTCTCTCCTGCCACATCACTTTATTTAATTCAATAATCTTTATTTCCCTATCAACTCTATAGCAGGAGATTTTTCAGAAAGTTTTTTACTTTATTTGGGACCCACCATAAACCACATCACTTCAACATATACCCCACCATATTTATTCATTCTTTTTCCTATTTCATATATATTACTATTTTATTATTATTATTATTAATATAACTCATATATTTATAATTATAATTTATTAATAATTCAATAAATAATATATAATATTTAAATATATATTATTAATTTAATTTTCAATAATATTTTAAAATTAACATAAAATAACACACGATTTTGTTAAGCATACGGAAAACCAAACACACCCAAATTATTGAAAACATTAAAGAAAACACACACTAAATTGGTAAATCTAATCGGAGGTTGTCCCAAACTTCTGCCAAATGTGCTCGATGAGATCCTTCTTCAGCTGAATATGTTGGGTCTTATCTCGTAGTTCCGCTCTAGTCTGATTATCTGCCTCAGATCGGTGTTGAACATGGACTTGAAACTCCGGCAACACGTCTGTTTGAACATTGAAAGAGGCGCTAGAGCTAGCATTGTTCGACGGTTCAAAGTCGATATTTTCCCAGTTTCGCGAATACGTATCTCGTTCATCCTCTACTATCATGTTATGTAAAATAATGCACGCCCTCATTATTTTTCCTAAGACATCAAGATCCCACATTCTAGCTGGTTGGCGGACAATAGCGAAGCGTGCTTGGAGTACCCCGAATGCGCGTTCCACGTCCTTCCTGCATGATTCCTGTTGTTTGGCAAAAAATTGATGTTTGTTGCCTTGGGGCATTTGAATTGACTGCACGAAGACAGGCCACTTAGGGTAGATTTCGTCGGCAAGATAGTATGCAAGATTGTACTCCCGCCCATTCACGGTGAAGTTTACCCGTGGAGCTTCACCCGACTCAATGTCGTCAAAAACCGGTGACCTATCTAGTACATTTATGTCATTCAAACTACCAGGAAGCCCTGAAAAAGCATGCCATATCCACAAATCATATGACGCAACTGCCTCGAGGATAACTGTTGTCGTCCCCTTGGTCCACTAGTAAACTACCCTTGCCAAGCCTTAGGACAATTTTTCCACTGCCAGTGCATGCAATCAATACTTCCAATCATCCCTGGGAATCCACGTTCCTGTCCAACTTGGAGCAACCTCTGCAAGTCTTCCACATTTGGTCGTCGTAAGTATTCATCTTGAAACAATGCTATTACCCCTTCGCAAAACTTGCGAGTACACTCGATAGCAGTGGATTCTCCTATCTTGACGTACTCATCACAAGCATCGGCTGCGACTCCATATGCGAGCATGCGTATGGCAGCCGTACACTTCTGGATAGGCGTTAACCCAAGCTTGCCCGCATTATTGCGCCGTTGTGTGAAGTAATCGTCGTAATTTGATATAGAGTCCACAATTCGTAGAAAGAGAGGCCTTTTCATTCGATACCTGCGTCGGAACTGGGCGTCAGTGTAAGTGCATGACTCGGCAAAGTAGTCGGCCATGAGTCTCTCATGCGCTGCATGATGATCTCTATGTATGGATTTCCTCTTACGTGGTTGTTCGCTTCTCCTTTGCAATTCTTCAAGAAGTTCTCGCTGCCTATCAAGTATTTTTTCTTCTATTTCCCATTGTTGTTGGAACTCTTCTAGACTAAACTCATTTAGGAAAGGATCCATTGGATGCTATGATTTTTGAAATGTTGATAGGTATACTTATGATGTGCATCTGATCAGTTTATATAATGAAGGGTAGTTGTTCAAATAATTGAATTCACATGCAATTGCAGAGACATGTGTCAATTTGTTTGTTTTTGCAGTGAGAGGTCAATTCATATTTTGTATTATTATGCAGGTGTAGTCATTTCATCCTTTGTATTTTTTGCAGTGAAAGGTCAATTCAACATTTGTTTGTTTTTGCAGTGAGTAGTCAATTCATATTTTGTATTATTATGCAGGTGTAGTCATTTCATCCTTTGTATTTTTTTCAGTGAAAGGTCAATTCAACATTTGTTTGTTTTTGCAGTGAAAGGTCAATTCATATTTTGTATTATTATGCAGGTGTAGTCATTTCATCCTTTGTATTTTTTGCAGTGAAAGGTCAATTCAACATTTGTTTGTTTTTGCAGTGAGTAGTAATTGTATCTTTTGTACTATTATGCAGTGAGAAGTCAATATCAATCGGCTTTATTGAAACATAAACAACAATTTTATTCAAACATAAACAACACTTTTATTAATACATTCAACAAACATAGGCACCTACACAACTCCAAAATTAAACAAACGGCACACAAAAACATCAGAAAGAAAACACACAATCATAACTTCTTGAGAAGGTCTTATTTTCCAAACAGGTTCTTCCTCAACATATTATAAGCTTCTTCATCTTCATCGTCACGATCTGGTTTGTTTTTCAAGAATAACCACATCTCCATATTCTTGGAATGAGCCAGGTTATTCATAGCTGAAGCAGTACTTGATCTTTTCTCTTCAAATTTTTCATGAGCACTGACTAGCTTAGATAACTCCTCCTCAATTGCCCCCTTTGATTTCCTTGACACAGATGTTTTACTAGAGGAAGCTCTAGCTTTCTTCTTTGTCACGTCCCTACCCTCTGGACGTACAAGGGTAGGAGTTGATGATTCAACATCCTCACCACTACTCTTTCTTTTAGAGCCATTACTATCGGATGCATTTTCTCCTGTCATATATTTGGGTTGATTACGAACCACCTTCCACTCATCCACCAAATTAAACGTCGTATCTATTTTCTCAAAGTACAACTCTCTTGCCTTGGATATGTAGTTTTCATCGGACCAACCGCTACGCTTCTCCCTACATGCAGTACTGTAGCAGCCAATGAAACTGGATATCTTTCTGTTGATGTCTTTGAAATGACTATGGCACCGAGACACAATCCTCTCCTTTCCACTTTTGGCGTTCTCATTCACGTACTGTGTAATTTTACCCCAGAAAGTTTCACCCTTTTGGTTGTTCCCCAACTCACTATCATTACTAACGTGAAAATAACCAGTTAGTAAAAGTATGTTGTCTTCGGTGGTCCAAGTTTCATAACTTGATCTCTTTGCTGATTGTTGGGTCGGAGGGAGAAAACTGTGAGGAGTATCCCCATCAACATTTCCCAAAGACATTTGGGTGAAAAATTCTGAGATATCTGTAGATTCGCTACTAAACCGGGGTGTCGCTGGCTCACTCGACTCCGTGTTAGGACAATTCATATGGGAGGGAACATAGCTGCTTCCCGGAACTAGAGGATAACCGTAAGGGAGATAAGGATATTGCATGCCGAAATTTGGTTGCATCATGTACGGCATTTGAAAATTGGGCTGCATCCCCGTATTTTGAGTATTTTCGGGGCGTTGTATATTTGGATGTTGTGGTTGAGGGAGGGTATTTTGAGGTTGGTTAGGGAAGTTGTAGTTGTAGGAAAAATTAGGATAGTTTTGTGAAGAATCCATGAAGAAACTAGCTTCAAATTGTAGAAAGAAGAAGAATATGGTGTAGAAACTCAGATTTTTTTTTGTGTCCAAATGACACAAAGTTAGTCTCTATTTATAGAGTTTGAAAAATGAAAATTAATGGTATAAAAATTATAAATTAATTCATTGTATTTATCTTAAAAAATATCAAATAAAAATAAGGAGGAAAAAAAAATGCTCGCCCAATCAAAATTCGCCACGTGTCCGCTGGCCATCATCCCGCGCGCGTGGGCTTGTCAGAAAAGTCCGTGGTGAATTTTTCACCCTTTGGCCAATCTCATTTATTTCACCCGCACAAAAAACCCCTGCTGCCTTCAAATATCCCTTGGAAAACCCCCTGCTGCATATGGTCTTAGAGAAAATAGATGACCTTCCATGTTCTCCAATTAATCATAAAGTCCTTTGCGTTTCTCACCGTCCAGCCATCGAAGTCCTTCGTTCAGCCACATCCAGCCTTCGTTCTATATATCCACCCTCTCCAAAGCCACGTCCAACCTTCGTTCTCATACAGTCCTGCCCCAATGGATTTTCAGCCCGAGAGCAACATTGATCTCTCACCTACAATCATAGTACATAAAAGCAAACTTATTAATTTTCCAACTAAATTGGGTTATTATGTTCCTTGATTGTATACTATAAATTGTAGCCTAATTGTTTGTATACTAAAGTTACATTATTGTGTAGCAAACTGTAAAAGCAATCTTTCTTTTGCCAAACAATTATATAACTTGTATACTGTAAACTAAATGATAATACAACTTGTATGCTATAACTTGTATTGCTTCATACTTTAGTTTATAGTATACAAGTTATATTATTGTTTGGCTAACACCACCTGTAACTAACAAATCACCATTAATATCATTTCCTTTAACTTGAGGTGATAGTGACCTAACTTAATTTGTATTGGCTTTGCTATTTAATTTATGGTAATTTAAGTTAGTTTTAGAGTGATTGATAATAATCTTTTTGTTGACTTGTAGAGGACAATGCATGATGGAATTGAAGGAGAATCTACCCAGAAAAAATCACTTGATACAAATGTCAACATAGAAATTCAAGATGCTAATATTCATGATGCTACAGTGAGAGTTGATCATCTTAAACCTGTAGTGGGAATGACTTTCAAGTCATTTCAAGAAGCTTGTGACTTCTATAACCAATATGCTAAAATTGTTGGATTTGGGACAAAAGTGAAGTGATCTTGGTTCTCCGACGATGGTCAGCGTAGAGGTTTTACATTAGCATGTTGCAAAGAGGGGAAAGCACATCACACAACAACTGATAATTATTGGGCGAGACCATCAGCAAGGACGAGGTGTTTAGCTAGCGTTAGAGCAAAACTGAAGAATGATGGACTATTTTATGTTACCAAAGTCGAGCTAGAACATAATCATGAAGTCACTCCATCAAAATCGCGATTTTTCCGTTCTCATAAAGAGTTGCCGGAAAAAGTGAAGATGCAACTAGAATATAATCATTCAGCGGCGATACCATCATGTAAGACATTTCAAGCTTGTATTGTGGAAGGTGGAGGATATGAAAATGTTTCATATGGTGAGAAAGAATGTAGAAACCATCTTGAAAAATATCGAAGGTTGGCTCTTGGTGAAGGAGATGCACAAGCTTTGTATCGATACTTTAGTCACATGCAAGCTCAAAGTCCAAACTTTTTCTACTCAACAGATGTGGATGAGGAGGGGATAAGGAATGTCTTTTGGGCTGATAGCAGATCCAGAGCAGCATATGAATATTTCGGTGATGTAATTTCTTTTGACGCCACTTACTTGACGAACATATATAGTATGCCTTTTGCTCCTTTTGTGGGAGTAAACCATCATAATCAGTCTATTTTATTGGGTTGTGCATTGCTTTCTAGAGGAAATACAGAGACATTTATTTGGTTGTTTCAAACATGGTTATCATGTATGTCAGGAATCCCTCCCAAGGCCATAATTACCGACTAATGCAAAGGTATGAAAGGAGTAATTGCTGAGGTATTTCCAGAGGCTCATCATAGACTATGCCTATGGCATATCATGCAAAAGCTTCCTGTAAAGCTAAGTGGATATAAAGAATATAAAGCAATTAAAAGGAGTTTGAAGAACATAGTGTATGAATCCTTATGGATCGAACAATTTGAAAAAGATTGGGAAAAAAATGATTGAACAATATGGACTTGAGGATAATGAGTGGCTTTGTGCATTATATAAAAATCGACATCATTGGGCTCCTATTTTTGTAAAAGATATTTTTTGGGCTGGCATGTCAACTACTCAAAGAAGTGAGAGTATGAATGCTTTCTTTGATGGATATGTGCACCCAAAAACTTCACGCAAACAATTTATTTCAAAGTATGATGTTGCTTTACAAAGTAAGTTTGAGAAAGAAGCAAAAGCAGATTTTGAGTCATTCCATAAATTTCCAAAATTAATTTCAGAACATACTATAGAGGAGCAACTATCCAAAATTTATACTATTGGTATTTTCAAAAAGTTTCAAGAAGAGCTAAAGGCTTTGGTATCTTGTACTCTTTCTTTTGTTCATATTGATGGAGATATATCCAAATTTCAATTTAAGGAGCGTGTAAAACAGAAAGATGGTACAATGATGAATAAGATATTTGAAGTTCATTATAAGGGTGGTGAACTAGATGTTTGGTGCATTTACCGATTGTTTCAGTTTAGAGGTATTATGTGCCGTCATGCGCTAACTGTTTTAAATTATAAAGATGTAAATGAGATTCCTAGTAGATACATTCTCAACCGTTGGAGAAAAGATTTCAAGCGCTTGTATTATTTGGTCTATTCTACTTCAAATGTGATGCCTACAGGACCAGCTCAACGTTATAATTCTATTCAAAAGAGTTGCAGTATATTTACGGAGATTGGAGCTTTATCTGAGGAAAAATTTCATCATGTAATGAAAATTTTAAATGAAGCAAGAAATCAAGCAATGTATGATTCAACATTGTCCCAATCTACGAAAGCGAAGGAAATAGAAATTGGCAATCCAGTTCATGTAAAAAGTAAAGGCCGTCCGATAGAAAAAATGAAGATATCTACAATTGATCAAAAAATAAAGAAGAAAAAGGTAAATAAACTATCATGTTCAGTTCTTTAGTAATTTTATTAATATTTTAGTTTGTTCTATACTAATTGTGTGCTCGCTAGGTTTCTAAACAAACACGGCTTGAAACAAAAAATCCTGATGCACTTGTTGTAAGTTTGACTATGTATCCCATGACGTGTATTTTGTTGAACCTTCAATGGTTAATACTTGATTTAGTGTGATACAAAATAAAATAAAAAAATTTATTTTCTTTTGTATAGGAACAACTTTCATCAAATGTGAAGCTAAATGAAGACAACCAACAAGCAATTGGGGATAATCTAGGGTTACATTGGAGTTCACATCATATGGTAAAATTTTAGTTATTTTCATTTATCATCAGTAGTCCATGTGAGAAGTTCTTTATGTATTTTATGTAATGAAATATTAAGTCGCCAACAAATATGCAATTCGAATTGGGCATATATTATTTATCTACTTGACACTATGTATTATCTTATATATTCTAATTTGTACTCGTTAATTTCATAGGGATCATTTTATCGACCTATATTCAGTAGTCATCATGAAATGCCAAGGCCTTATCCTACAGTTTTCCAGGTGTGTAACTAGTATCTATTTTATCTTATTTCTTTACAGTTTTGTTGTATTATCATAAAGTTGAAATTCTTCTCTTGCACTGTAGGAACATGTTTATCCAACTCAGTATATTTTTCACATCAATAGCCAAGAACAAGCTATTCCACCAAACTTATTCGCTTCTCCTCAAGTAATAACGTACATGATTTAAATCTATAACATATAATAAATTTTACTAATGCTACCCGTTATTATTTTTATTGGTGAAGGCTACAAACGAGGATCCCAAACTTTAAATGGAGTGTCGTCGGTGGAATCGTGATTAAGTGGAGAATTCATTGGGAGATTCATGAGAAACTTTAGATAGAATATTAGCTTGGAAATATGCTTTCTCATCTATTTTTGTAAATTGAAGATTTTTAAAAAATGATGGTAAACTATATTTGTTTTTACAAATTGAAATAGAACTATATTTATTTTCGTTGATTAATTTTTGTAGTATCTTATATTGAAGATCTGGTATACTTTTCAATTGACAATTATCTTTTATGACTTAAAGATGAATGATATGTTGTCCTACAATGTTTGATTGAGTTGAGGTGAACATATTTTGGTTGCATCATGATGATGGTGCAAGTGGGAATTGCTTTTGTCCATATTAGCCTGAATTTTATTCTTCATTTACCGTATTTTAGTGTTCATTGGCTTTTACAAGTTCATTTTGATATATATTTTAGTATATTTTTATCCTTTAATCATGTGCAGATCACTTGGCAAAAGTGTCATTTATACCCATTTGTACTCTTTTCTCAGTTGTTATCTCACAATAGGTATCAAAATGGATCATGTTCAAATTTCACATCTTCTGTTGTGAGAAAGAAAACCAATATTATCTCACAATAGGCTGCTCTAAGAAGTCCAGAGAATGTTGATGCACCAGCAGGCAAATCAATGTTTAGTGATTATAGTGTGGCTCTGCATGATCCAAATTCTGTTAAAACCACAAACTTCAGGCTGAACATACCTGCTAAAAATGCTCCGTCCACAGGATCTATCAAAAGACTTTGTCATTATGATCAACAATGAGCGACCAGTTCCATTAACCAGCTATTAAGAAATCTCAACAGAAGCGTATATGCAAGCAATAGAGGTCGGCATGTTTTCGCTACAAATGCACCAGACATAATATTTTCACAAAAATAAGATATTCTTTTACAAGAATATAAGCACAAGAATATAAGCCAAGTAATGTCTCACAAATTCCATCAATTTTAACAAGACAACAATAGCAACCAAGTTTCAGCACCAAATTCATATTCATATCATGTCACATTGACGGAATTTTACAATTTTTTGTACCATATCATGTCACAAGAATATAAGCGAACATGGCGTCGATGACAAACTTCAGCAACGATGTGATCTTTTTGATTTCTCTCAAAATGGAAGGATCAGTTGAAGTCCGCTCATTCTTCCTCTGCCCAATCTCCCTCCAAATCATTAGGGACCCCGTCACCCTCTCCACCGGCATCACCTACGACTGCCAGAACATCGAGCACTGGGTCTTCACTTTGAAGCACGACACGTGCCCCCTCACCAGGCAGCCCATCGACCCCGACCTCATCACCCCCAACGTCACCCCTCCCACGCCTCATCAAGGCCTGGTGCGCCCTCAACTCCTCCTCCTCCGAGGGCATCGAGCGCTTCCCCACTCACCCGGGCCCACGTAGCCGACCTCATCGAGGGCGCCGCGCCGAGCCCCGACGGCATGAGAACGAGATCTTTTTGGTTTATTGATTGTATTTGACTTCAATGACAATCGATCAAGGGTTGAGAACGGGGTTTGCAAGAGGAGCTTTGGGGTTGGGGGAAATCTAATTTTGCTGCATTTATTTGACAGGAGAGATGACTCACCAGAATTATCAAGGTACCCTTTCATATTTCCAACTCACTATTTTGCAGCTAATTAATATTTTCTAGCTGTATCCGTCACGTCAGCTGTCCCATGAACCTCTTTCATTTTTGGGTCATGATAGCAGCACTCATAATTTAAAGTTCAAATGAATGCAAATTCTAGTTAAATTAGTTTTAATATAATACTCACCTATAAACTTTCCCACCTTCAGTAAGGTTAGACGTTTGATATTTTGAAATTTGTTTAGGAAAATTAACCTAGTCAAACCCTTTTATTTGTTTTTTAATCTATCTATCTACCCTTTAAAAGAGGGAGTTCCAAAAAAACTTTACCCTCCCCAAAATAGCCTTCCACCAAATTTAATTACCAAGGCAGTGTTTGGATACTGATGTGTTTTTTCGATTTTTGTTTTTTTCTCATTTATTTTCCCCCAAACCAACGCCATCCCCTTTTCTCCCCCCTCAACTCTTCAAGGATCGCGGTCCCCCTCGCGATTTTCCTCACCTCTTCCGCTCCGCTCCGCTCCGATCAAGTCCGGTCTCTTTCGATTCCTTGCGATCCTCGATTCCGAAGCCCGACTAGGGTTGGAATCGTGTAGCGCGTCTCAGATCGATGCAGTCATCTTCGCCGCCAACCCACCCGGTGATGATGTGGGCTCCGCCCCCGCCACGGCGGTGATTGGCGAAGGGCACGTCGGAGGCGGAGGAAGGCGACCGATGAAGCAGAGGCTGCTGGTGGTGGCGAACAGGTTGCCGGTGTCGGCGGTCAGAAGGGGGGAGGAATCTTGGTCGCTTGATATCAGCGCGGGCGGCCTTGTCAGCGCTCTGCTTGGTGAGAGCTTGAACTTTAGTCTTATCTCCACTGCATGGTTGCTTCGTCGTCATGTTAGTTTAGAATAGGGAATTTAATCAAGTTTTTGGAGTTAAAAATGGTGTAATGATGGGAGTTTTGTTGCATTAGTTCGTGGGTGGAGGAGGTGGATGCTAAGTTTTATTGCATGGTTGCTTGTTGCTATAATGTTTTATATATGATGGAGAATTTTGACACTTGACAAATAAAACTTTCATATCTAGGAACAAGGACAGGCTAAGACATATCTGGTTTGCCGAGTCTCAGGATCCAAATCAGACAATTTGCTAGACTCGAGTTCAACTTTCTAAGTATCAATTTCAGGTTCACCTTTCACCAAAAACTTCCACCACTCCATTTGATTTTGCTTGGTCAACAGTATAGAAATGACCTCCCATCCTGTGTAAAGTTGAATATATTCAAAACATTTCAGTGAGAATAATGCAACATCACAGGAAATCCAACAGAGTCTTAGTAGTTTGTACACAAACCTATGTTCCAGAAGCAATCATCAACTCTGACAGATTGATATATGTTTGTTGGAAATTTGTAGTAAAAAGACAATGAAAGAAAAATTGATTTGTATTCCTCTCAAAATCGATTACAATTTGGATTCCGATTACAAAAGAAAGGAGAATGAATTTGATTCTCCCCTTTGTTTAATTCTGGGTTCTTCACGGTGGCGATGAGATGCCTCCCTCGAATGCTCGCGTCGAGTTTGCTTCTCGTTGACGATCCGAACGTCTTGATTCACTGGAACGATGTCTTCTCCTCACGATTTGACGCTGTGGAAAACTTGCGTGGCAAGTTTGAAAATAACTCTTAACGAGTTAATAACTCAGAGTGAGTTTTAGAAGAACTTGCAGAGCAAGTTTTGAACTCTGATCGAGTTGATAACTCTGACGAGTTTTAGAAGAACTTGCAGAGCAAGTTTTGAACTCTGATCGAGTTGATAACTCTGAACGAGTTTGAACTCTTGAAAAAGAGTTGATTTGAACCGAAAGTCGGTTATAAGCCAAGGCCGAATAATTTCAAAGGCTTCAATAAAAGCCTTCCAAAATGATTCAAGAGCTCCTTCAAGTCGTTGATCTCCAAAGCTCTCTGTTACTGCCAAGTCCCAGATCCAAAAATAAATGCCAGCCTTTTGACCGAATCTCCCTTTGTTGATGAGAAAAAAATTCGATCCCTTAACTCAATTGAGTTTCTGGTATTTATAGGGGAGTAAGGGTGGTAACTACCCCCTTAATCCGCTCTTAAGTGGGGCGAAAATCCCTCAAATCGTGGGGGAAAAACAGTTCCTGGAACTGTTCATTGCGTGCTTTGAACGAGTCAAACGCTAAAAAATAGCGTTCAGGGCCCGAACTCTGTGTTTTTAGACTAAAAACGCAGAATTGGGCCTATTTTGGTGGCTGAACGCACAGTTGGGCTTGTTTAAGAGATTAACTCTGCGTTTTGATGTTGAAAACGCAGAGTTAAGCCTGTTCTAGGCTGAAAACGCACAGTTCGTGCTGTTTTAGAGATTAACTCTGCGTTTTGATGTTGAAAATGTAGAGTTAAGCCTGTTTTAGGCTAAAAATGCACAGTTCGTGCTGTTTTAGAGATTAACTCTGCGTTTTGATGTTAAAAACGCAGAGTTAAGCCTGTTTTAGGCTGAAAACGCACAGTTCGTGCTGTTTTAGAGATTAACTCTGTGTTTTGATGTTGAAAACGCAGAGTTAAGCCTGTTTTAGGCTAAAAACGCACAGTTCGTGCTGTTTTAGAGATTAACTCTGCATTTTGAGGTTATAACGCTGGTTCGACCTATGCGCTTTGATTCTGTAATGCAGAGGCGAACCTTAGACGGGCTTGGCGAGCTTCAGGCTAAGTCCAATGTTCTGACGAAATCCAGTCTTGCAGACGGACCTCAGAACATAACTTGCTGCGAAGAACATGTCATAACTTTCAAACCGTAAGTCAGAATTGGACGAATTATATATGAAAATCGGCTATCTCGACGAGACGGGGCCATCCGAACCCAGCCAAAGGCTTCGGTTCGCTTCCTCCATTTCGCCAAATTCCTTACGGTTTGAGAGTATCTGCGTTTTAATATGAAGAGACCGTCAATTTGTAGTCTCTTTTGCTAGAGCTTTGCACAGATCGTCCTCTTGGCTCCTTGAGAATATGAGAGTCGTCAGATTGTAACTCCCGATGTTGATTATGAATGCTGTTGAATTAGAGCTTTCATCAGTTGTCGTGAAAGTCGTCAGATTGTAGCCTTCTACGTGAAAGTCCTCAAATTGTAGCCTTCTGGAAGTCGTCAGATTGTAACTTCCATCCTCGGTGTTTGATGGGGGATCAACTATCTATTGTGATTTTTAGACAGCCTACAATATAGTTCCCTGTAAACATGATCGTAAACGTTTAATAATCCTTTTTACTTTATTGTTTCATCAGTGAGGAAGACTGTACCTACCAGATTAGATTAATGCTTCACAAAGAAGTCCTTACCAGATTACTTTATTGTAATTTCTTATTCATATTCTCAGTTTGATTGTTTGATGGATAACCTTTATTTTTAGTATTGATTGATTATTGATTATTGCTGTTAGGTGTCCGATATTGATTGGAGGAGTAGAAAGCTATCAAGGTAAATTAGTTTTTATTTTATCTTTATGATTTTCCTCTTACAATTATAGCATTTTGTAATGTATTTTTAGTGATATCTGTTGAATATGATTAAAATGTTATTGTGTTTGGGTTTACTTCATTTTTTTGAGTTGAATAATTTGATAGTTAGGGGGTTGGGGGTTGGAGGGAGGGGGTTCAGCTTTATTTTTTTCCACTTCAGGCATAGATGAAGAGTTCAAGTCCTTGTTTTTTTATTATTTATAGCAACAATGTTTTATAAAGATGTGGTCTTTTATGGAGAGAATATTATGAACAAAAATTAGAATGAGAGATTGAAAATTTTTTTTTTGTGATACGGATCATTTAGGAATTCATTTTTGGTCTATTTGAGTATTTGAGATTTGATTTTTCAGTGGTATAGTTGAAAAGCTATTTGAAGTTTCTAAAAATAAGCTTGATTGTGTCTTCATATCAATGAAAAAAGGAATAATAGAGGACACGGAGAAAACTTTGCCTCTCATGTGGCTATCAATTCATTAGCACTTATTGTGGATTTTATTAATCACATAAAGATATATTAGGTGGCTATCAGTTCATGGACTATTACTTTCTGAGTGTACGTATGGATATCTTGACCTTGTCATCAAATAAAGAATCAGTTCATGGACTATTACTTTCTGGGTGTACATATGGATATCTGGACGAAATCGTTCAGCTTCTTTCCACGCTTCCAAAGCTTTCTTAGTCAGAAAAGAATCTGGAACCATACCCGCCTATGACTCTGCAATCTTCCACTCGATCACGTCTGAAGTGTGGTGACTTTGGGATTCCTTCCGCTCCGAAAGGATTTGATTTGGATCCCTTACCAAAAGGCTTCTACATATGAAGATGGAGGGTAGTAATACTAATCATAATATGATACTCACAATCTTTCTAGATATTTCATCTATACGTTCTCTTCATGTAAACTGTATTTTTTTTACATCCTGTATAGAAGCCAAGGAGCGCAGAGAAAGACTTTGGACGTCTTGACGTTAAAACAGTGATCCAGAAATGTATTGCAATCTTCTGCATACGGAACACAAACAATCACACAAAAGAAAACATGGAGCGCTGAGAGGTTAGGGGGTTGGTGTTGGAGGGAGGGGGTTTGGGGGCCGCGAGAGTTAGGGGGAAACCCCTCCCTCCAAGCCGCCAAGCACGCCCGCTAACTCTCGCTCCTTCGCCACGTGGGCTTGCGTTGGTGAAATTCTCATAATCTGTTCGCTATTAAGTTATATATTAGCATTTACATATGAAGGTAGATTTAAGTTTAGAAATTCCGGGCCTTGAACCTGACCAAGTGGCCGTCAGACAAGCATGCTTGATATATGAATTTCATGACTATGGCTATAAACAATCTAGAATGTTAACTGGAATAACCATCTCTTTGGCTTAGAGGTTTGAGCATAATTTTGTGAGTAAATGTGATGAGATGTGTAGCTTTGCAAAGGCGTAGTTGCATTGTGATTTTAGATGCATATGAAGAAAAGAAAAACTTTCCATCAAAGGCCATCGCAATAATATGCTGTCATTATCTGCTTGGGTAGGTCAAAATCGACATTTGGACAATAGTGGGTAACTTCTTTTTGCAAGGATCAAACGACCTTTCTGTTTTCTTTTGCTTTCCATCCACTATGCTTATACGAGAATCTCATTTGCAACATTTAGATAGAGACAGAATTACTATTTATATAGGGCTTGATAATTGTTTATTATCTATGGACAGGCATTGCTTTGGGCATAAAAACAATTTTTACTTGTGCTCTTGCAGTGATATTGCCGTCTATTATTGTGCTATGTTAATGGCTCTTGTGAATGCTCACATGGGAGATAAAAGGGCTAACGCTGATTGTGGCCAAAGCTGTAGTTAATTTCTTATTTATATATTAATTTGATAATTATTTTATAATCCAGATCTACCACGTAATTTTGTGCAGAAAGGGGTTGAATTGTTTCGTTGTTGTGGCGGTCATGCAATGTTTGCAAATGGCTTCTACAAAATAGATTACTAGCGCCACCGGTTTGTAATACTCGGCATTGCTTTAGGCAAGGTAACATGCATATATTTTTGACTGAATTTTTATCAATAGTGAATTTTTGGCACCCTTGTTAAAGCAAATGCTGCAATGAACTGCTTTACCTTTGGTTTCCTATTCATCTGTCTATGCGGATTGATAAATTATTAATCTTCAACTATTGTGCTTGTTTAATGGATAAGTTTAGCGGATGTATATAATTTTTTTTGAGGCAATAACCTGCAAGTATAAAGTAACATTTAATAGGTACTAACCTGCTCAAACCCATACAAGCATACATACAAGAGATTATTGAGTTTGATGGTACATGCTGACTTCTTTCTAATAGGACTTGGCAGAAGCCTTTATTATTCGATAAGAGAAAAGATAGAAAATTCAGACTTAGTGTAGAAGCAAGCAAGCACTTCGATCAACTGGTGTTTTGCATGCAATAAAGCGTTTTTTACAGTATCAGGACAGCTCAATGCAGAAACATATGCATCTGCTCTCTCTGATGTATGATTACCTTTCCTTTTCCAGATTTTGATTCTAAATATGTTAGTTTGATGACTATCTGGATGTTTATAACCCCGATGAGTCTCAGGTATACACATTTGGTCCTACTTTTAGGGCAGAGAATTCCAACACTTCGAGGCATTTGGCTGAATTCTGGGTATTTCAAGTTTCTTAGTCAATATTACTGCTTTCAGATCCATTACTTTCTTAACTGACACTTGGCATGTTTTTTTCTGCTTTGTAATAGATGATAGAACCTGAACTTGCTTTTGCTGATCTAAATGATGACATGGCATGTGCAACTACTTATCTCCAGTATGTACTTGCTTTTGCTGATCTAAATGATGACATGGCCTTTTGCTTTTACTTCATTTTTTTGAGTTGAATAATTTGATATATGCACTGAGTTTTCCCCCCGTATGTTCTGTTAAATGGACCGTTAACAGTTTAATCACTAATTTCCTCTTTCAGAATTTTATTTAAAAATGTCCACATTAAAAGCCAGTTAAAAAATGAGGATATATTATTACATCATAACAATTGATTTTATCCCATGATGATACAAATAGACCCAATGAACCATATTCTTTAGGATTCTCACTTTCAAGAAAATTGTCATACTAGATGTTTCTCACTTTGCATTCAGCTACATAAATTTTTGATGGAAAAAGAAAAACTAATACGTTAGAATTGTTTTGGTCTGCTTTGCTTTGTTATGTGGACCACAACCAACCAACCCCACAGGCCAACCGGCTGAGAAATTTAGAAACCTCCACATCAAAGAACAACGCAATCCTAACGAGGCCACGCAAAGTTCATAACCAACACACAAATGCACAACAAGCTAAAATGCAACACCCACTTACGCCCCTTCGGATTTGATTTGTTCCAGATCAGCCCACACCAATCCCAACGACCCACCACACCACTAGACCAAAAACCATCCCAACCGCGAAGCGTATCGCCCAAACCCGCTTTGATCTTATTTATAAAAACGCTACTATGTACTTCAAACCCCCTTCGAAACAAAATTCCGTCACCCCAAACCACAAAATAACTCGGTGTTCAAACCACCACTAATCGCAAACACACCCCTACTCCTCACTCACCTTCCCTACTTCACTTCGGCCGCCCACAGTCCTTTTCAAGCAAAAAGACGTCACACACACCACACCTACAGACTACCCAGCCCACGCCTGTGCATAATGTTCAATCCTCAACGACCACCCCCAAACCCCCCCCAGAAGGTTACACCAATGCACGGCCCTTCCACGTCCCATACTCGCGATGAAAGCCGTTCAGTAATTCAGACCCAAAACCCCCACATACTCATATTTATTTTTTTATATACTTTAACTCAATAGCACCTCCAACCCCCTAGAACACCATACCCCCCGTTCACAATGTTCTTCAAACCCATAGCCACATGCCATGTACGACCTTAATTACGTCACCTCGCAACCTATACCCCATAATAGAACAATATACTAACTCACGGCCACAGGACAATTACCATACTACCTACTAACCTAGCAATGGTCTCGTCCGGAAAAAACCATTCCCCCCCACTCAATTCTTGTATCCAAGCATTTTTTAGCCACCACATCTGCCTTTCGTGTTATTTTTAAATGAAACGTTTTACCAAGGCTTTTTCACATGAAGGTTGTTTTGTTATACTAAACTTTGCGGTATGAATATAAAGTTCTAAAGCAATTATAGTTGATTAACAATAGACGCGTAGATGGTCATTACAAAAGCACAAAGATTGGTTGCATGCATGATGATGTTTATGTTTAATGAGGTGCATTAGAAAAATGTTTTTTTGTCTCGGTCCTTTTTGCTCAAAGGTGCTCCAATGCGACTCTTTTAATAAGTTAAGATTAAGATCCTTGCATAGACTATGATTTTCCACAAGAATATTTTACTTTTCATTGATATAAACTCTGGAAAGCAATTTGTTTCACATCTGTAATCGAATTTGGTTCTCTTACTCATTAGACACTTAATTATAATATGTATTCTTTAAAAAACTGTGTTATTACTAAGAACCACAAACCAAGCTTCACTAAATAAAGACACCCCCAAAACTCACACACCACGACCTCGTACTCCTCCCGACCCAAGATGCAACACACACAACAACACCGCAACCAAAATCACCCAAACCGGAACATCACTACAATCCGATCAAACACCACACCCACTCTCCAGACTTCACCCACCAACCAAATTTTAAACAACCTCCGACAACCCCCTCAACGCCCACAAAAGACCCCCAATCAACCTACCCACATCGCACCAACAACAAAAAACGCTACCCACCAACAGCTCTTCAAAAGCCACCCATCCCGCGCAAACAACCCAAAACCGACATCACCCGCCCCCCCCCAACACAACAAGATTCTCGCCCCAACTAATATCCCATGAGCTCACACAACCACACATACAAACCAACCACCAACAACAAACCGAAATTGTTAAATATGATCCCTCATGCCCTGCACACCACGTACATGATTCAATAACCAAACCTATGCCCTTTGTTCATCCAACAAAGCACATAATGATATGAACGCACTTATCACATCATTAGCGCTCACAGAAACAGATCCACAAAGAGTATAATGCACATGTAGAATACCGCCGCTCACAAATATCGTTACGTCGTAGAACATCAAGTTTTATAGAATCTTATCGCCCTTCGTACGCTCAGAATGAATCCTCCACAAATTATAGACTTGACGCCTATACACCCAACATCGGACCAACCATGCACATTTACATTTTGACCAACTTAATTAGGTGAAGCAAAGTCCCAACCCAACGCGCCTTTTAAACTGATACAAGTGGCAATGCCCATCTGTTCTAGATTACCATTCAATTAGCTATTTTGAAAAAACTAAATACTACAAATAAACCATAATGACAATAGACGCCTAGAATTCAAAGAAAAAGAACATGTCGCGGCGTTCCAGTCCTACTAATATACACTACAAATAATGCTTGATAACCTACAATTCCTAAACCACAACCTGAGCCACCCATGTGCTTGACAGAACGTTACATATCACTCAAAACCTGGCTCTGCACAATGTAGAACCTCAATGCATATCTGATGAAGCGGATGCATTTCTTGCCAATAGCCAATGCATCATATATAATAATTATTGAGATAATAATATAATATAATCTTCAGACGTAAAACACCTATTGCATTAATGCATACTGAGGCAACAAAACACATAATATCATCCCAAATATTATGCACCAACTATGCTTCAGTAAAGTAACCAAACACCTGCGAACCAATCATTTTGGATTTCTATAGTCTGTGCGACCCCTTTCACTCTGATTGGAAAAACAGAAATCATTATCATCTAATTTTTGCCGCTAACCACCACCTCACCATGACTACCATCTTTTAGTGCCAGAGACAAGCTAACTAAAATAATCAACATTCACCACCAACTTTTTAATAAGAAGTCATCCATGTGCTCATCCCTGCACAGCTAACGAGGGCATAACCTCATACTAATTCACTCGCATGCAATATATGCCGCTCAAAACTGCTAAATATAGACCAAGCCTGCAGAACAGGACACCAACTAACTTACTAGCATAAGGATCGACCATTAATATGATTTACAAACAAAAACACCTTAACCACTCAATCAGCTAACCACATCTCAGCATGCTATATCTAAGGCATTAAATAAATACCAAAAAGTACATGCGGACTCAACAAACCAAGAACACTCTCGAAAATCAGGTTTTAAGAGAATAACTTAGAGTTCGCTCAAATGCCATATTTTAAATTGATTTTAGATTATTTACTTCTGGCAAATTCTATAGATATACTTTCAAACACTTAGACTCCATGAACCTATTAGGATTCAGTGTGAGCCAAAACGTAGCGTATAATTTGGCTAACTACAAAAAAGATTTTTAATATCTATTATTTAACCCAAACAACCCACAACCACCCCCCACTTTTCAAAACCAACCGCCCAACCCCAAACACAACCAACCAAAACCAACCCAAACCACCAACCACACCACACAATCACCCTCAACAACCACCTCACACCCAAAAAACCAACAAACCAACACCACACCCAACCCAAAACCCCCAACAAACACCACCACAACCAAACCACACCCCACACAAACCCCCAACCAACCAAAAAAAAACAACACCCCACCATACAAACCACCCCAACCACAAAAAAACCCACCCCCACCAACAAAACGGTGGTCTTCATTAACTTCTTCTTATTCATAAACACTTGCGTCGAATATTATGCTGAATATTTTTTTTAGGACATTCTACATGTGTGCCCTACACAAAGGAATTATTAACTTACATAAATGACAATAATTTATTCAAATTTCCCTTTCACAAAAACGCAGCATACTCCAAAGGAAAAAGACAAGTTATAAGCCCTTCAGATAGGGGCGTTGCCACTATTAACTAGCTCCTACCCAACAACCCATCTACGAGATGATTCCATATTTTTCCTTCAAAGACCCCTTACCGAGACAACAAAACCGCGGAAGTCTTGCATAAATAACTATAACTATTCAACCGTAAGTAACCTGCTAGGAACCACATTAAACAATCAATCATGCCCCTGAAAATTGGAAATTGAACTGATGAGCGTGACACCTCATAATACAGTTTTTTCCTGCAATCTACCAAACACCAATGGCACTTGAATATGAAACAGTTTAAAAGCCTCCTCAACTACCCAATGTGATTCACATATCCTACCTAGCATTTCACACACATTAAAAGAAACCTCTCCAATCATTTAAATTGCACTACTCATAAATAGCCGATCATCTGCATTTGCAAAATTACCTCTCCAACTCACAAGAACTTTGTCTTCTCTTTTCAGCCCACATGTCTCTCTTTGTGATGTAAGCCTGTGATGACGTTCCCATTACTGTAAGTTAGCTAAACACCCACAAAAACCGAATCAGCAAAGCAACAAACATATTGAAGCCCACTAAGCTACAAGTTATGCCACAGGTTAGATTGTGGTTGTAAAAAAATAGTCCTGTAAAATGAATACTAATTAACCAATATATTGTAAATGCCACGCTTCGCTCAAGCACCTTATCACCAATATATGTAATGCCAGTGGTGTGGTGTTTATAGACATTTATTTATTGTTTAATTTTTCATACCAACTTCAAACAGACTTTGTGAAACGTCACCACTATCAAAGCAGCCTTCTCTTTAGTTGCCTTATCCTGGCATTTGGGCGGTTTTTAGAGAATAATTTATGGTATGTCATGATTAATTTTTAAATTTTGATTTAGATTTTTATTTTGGAAATTCTTAGATTGTTCAAACACTTGCTATGCTATTAGGATTAATGTTGAGAAACCGTAGGTTATAATTTGTAACTTCACAAAAAAAGAATTTTTAATATCATTATTTAAGGTGGTTTCATTAACTTCTTGCTTATTCAAACACTTGTGTCGAAATATATGCTGAATTATTTTTTTAGGACATTCTAATGTGTGCTACACAAAAGGTTATTCTTACATAAATGACAATATTTATTCAAATTTTCCTTTCAAAAAAGAAGACATATAAATAGGAAAAAGACAAAGTTATAAGCTTAGATAAGGGGGTTGCATTTAACTAGCCATAATATAGAGTGATTTCATATTTTCCTTCAAAGAAATTGGAGAGCAACAAGGGAAGTCTTAGCATAAATAACTATAACTATTACCCGTCGTACTGTAGGAAACATAAAATCATCATGCCTGAAAAATTGGAAATTGAACTGATGGCGGAACTCATAAATACAGTATTTTCCTGCCAATCTAACAAACAAATGCTTGAATATGAAGTTTAAAGCATCTTCAACTAAATGTGTTCCATACTCTAGCATTTCACACAACATTAAAAAGACCTTCCATCTTTCTTGACTACTCAAATACCCATCATCTGGATGCAATACCTCTCCAACTCACAAGAACTTTGCTTCTTCTTCAGCCCACATGTCTCTCTTTGTGATGTAAGCCTGTGATGACGTTCCATTACATGAAGTAGTACACACAACCGAATCAGCAGCAACAAAATTTGAAGCACTGTACAAGTATTGACAGTTGGTGTGGTTGTAAAAAAAATAGTTGTAAAATGATACTTTAAATATATGTAATGCCAGCTTCCTCAAGCACTTTAAATATATGTAATGCCAGTTGGTGTGGTGTTTATAGACATTTATTTATTTGTTTATTTTTCTACAATTCAGATTTGTGAGTCAACTATCAGCAGTTCCTTTAGTTGCCTTATCCGGATTTGGCCTCTATGAGTTAGGCTTTCTCAGTGTAAGCATCATTTTGTTTTTCGAAACTTTTTTTTCTATTTGCAGACTTGTCATTGTTGTTCACAAGTTTGTGCTGTGAACCTTTTGAGTTTGTTTATTGTATAATTTACATAAGATGTGGTAGAAGATCTGTTACAGTTGGCTGATACTTTTGTTTGCCCAGGTTGCCAAGTGTATTGAGATTGAGCTTCCACATATAATTCTGTTGATAATCTTTTCCCAGGTATTGAAATGTTGTAAATTTCGTTGGACTACCAAAAATTCACACTATGATTCACTAAACGTAGTTAGTATCTTTTATTATAAAATTTTAATACTAAAAACTAATATTGAGACAATATGTTTTGGTTTTCTTTTGGGTTAATTGTGGATAGACACCCTGTACCATTGCCTATTTGCGCATAGATCCCCTGTAGTTCTATTATTGGAGATAGGCCCTCAGAGTGACTTTCTTACTCTTTTACCACCAAAAAAGGAGGAAATTATTTTTTTTTGGACAAGTATGCCTCCTGAGGGTAAAAACGAATTCACTCAGGGGTCTAATCACAGTTCAGTGATAGTACAAGGGGGTCTATTCTTAACCATACAACTACAATGGGGTCTGTGTGCAATTGGGTGATGACACTGGAGGCCAATCTGCAATTAAGAACTGATGTGGGTTTAAGAAGTTAGCCAGTTCAAATTGTGGGTAAGGAAACATTACCCAGTTGTTAAGCTTCATAGAATATCAACGTGATGATATATGAGAATGTTATGAGATGATGTTTGGCATTTGTTTATCTTGACACTATTTCAGGTGACTGGAAACCAAGTTGCAAAAATCACCTTTCATAACGCTGTGATTAGAGTCTGTAGCTGGCATCCATACTACCATATGCTTGTGAGCTATTCTTGGGATTGTCAAATTGCTAGATGGCAATTCTAGGGTTCTGAATCAATTCCTTCCGTTATTGACAATAAACGCCATCGAAGGCAACAGCCTGAGCAAAGGACACTTCCCTGATGCTTTGCGCTCTTCCTCGAGTTTCTGTTTGTTATTTATAATCTCTTGGCATTTATAATTTCTCATGACATGGTGCAAATTCTTTTTGAAGAAGAGACACTGACAAAGGGGATCAACGTCATGTATTGCGAGATCTTTATCATCTAGACTACCCTAGCTGATGAGACCTCAATTCCTTTGTAAAGAATATTTAAGTATGATTATGGTGTAAATATTTGTATGCATCTTCTCTATGATTATGGTGTAAATATTTGTATGCAACTTCAAGGTGCAGTCAGATTACATTGCCTTGTAAATAGACTAAAACAATGTAAGAAACCTGAGAAGCCAAATCATATTTCTTGCTTTTTGTTATGCTATTGAAATCATATTGTCAAAATAATTCTACCTCTAGGTTTTCCTTCAGGATATCTGATTGGTTCATGCAGACAAATTAAAGTCTTTTTTGATTCAGGAGAGAAGTATTATATCAGAGGTTGCATTCATTTTGATATATGAAACTCTTAGAAGCATGTGTTATATACTGCAACTTTCAGTCTACTCATTGAACAAATCTAAATGTTAAGAGTTTGCTTTCCATTCCCATGTGATGCAATGTGGGCCAAATCAGGAGAAAAAACACTGCACATCTTCAGCTCTGTGCAATGATCAACCACATGAACATTTACCGTTTCCTCATGGCAAATTTTTATAACCATGTTATAATAAATAAAAAAATTACCTATAAATAGGAACACAATGTTTCTAGGGTTTGTGGAGAGATTTTGAACATATAATTGAGATAGTTTTGAGCACTTTTGAGGGAGAATTTGTGAGAGACTTGAGAGTGGTTGATTTAGGGTTATATTTGTGAGATTATTGAGTGATTGTAATCTCTATTTGTACACACACTCTCTCTCTTTATTAGTAAAATATATTTTCTCCTTGCCCCGTGGACACAGGCACATTGCCGAACCATGTAAATTTGGTGTCTTGTTTGTGTGGTGCTTGTTTTGATTGTTGATTTATTTTCCTATCTTGTTTGTGATTTCGATTCCGTTGAGCACAACAAGTGGTATCAGAGCTCCGGGTTGGCTTGGGGTTCGATTTGAAGGAGAAAGCTAGGGTTTCTACAAGGGATTTCATCTTCCAAGGAGTGGTGGAGAAATCAATTGGAGGATTTGGTGCGGATTCTCATTTGAAGAGATTGGATTGTCAAAATGACCGAAGCAAGTACATCGGGATCATCCCTGACTAAAGCGATACAAGGATTGAGCATTAATAATATAAAATTGATGTTCAAAATTTGATGGCAAGATAAATTTTGGTTTGTGGAGGTGTCAAGTGATGGATGCATTAGATGCCTAAAATTTGGAGGAGACTCTTGAATTATAAGAGAAACACAATAATATGGAGGATAAGGTTTGGAAGTAAAAAAATAGTAGAGCATGTGAGGTTATTAAATCATGTTTGACGCCGGACTTGATTTATGATGTAATGAATGAAACATCGGTAAAACGATTGTGGGAAACACTCAATGATAAGTATTTGACGAAAAACATTAAGAATAGGCTTCATTTAAAGAAGAGGTTTTATCAATTTAAAATGAAAAGGAGAGTTTTTATTAGAGAACATGTTAATAATTTTACAAAATTGATATCAGATATCACCAATGTGGATATCATGGTAGAGGATGAAGATAAGGCGATGTTGTTATTATGTTCATTGTCGGAGGATGATTATGGTACCTTTATCTTTACAATGATTAATGATAGAACTATTATCAGTTATAAAGGGGTGACCTCAGCATTGGTTAATTTTAAGTTGAGGAAGAGTGATAATGAACCCTCCGAGAAGGCATCGGGAGATGCATTAGTAGTGAGAGGCCATAGTCCAAAACCACGTCCATTTAATCGCTCGAAATCGAAGCCAAGAGGTGGCCATAGAAGTGTGGATAGGAATCAATGTGCTTTCTACAAAGAGGATGTATATTGAAAATATGAATGCCCAAAGTTGAGAGAGAGTCGGGAAGAATAAGCGAAAAGTCAGACAAACTTTAGAGTTGAATGTCGCTAAAGTTAGTGGTGATAATTCAGAATCAGATTCTCCAGGCTACTCATGCCCAGCATTACCGTCAGTTTGTTATGCAGACTCTACAGAATAGATGTTAGATTCGGATGCTATATACCATATTTGCCCTAGGAAGGATTAGTTCTCTAGCTTTGAGGAGTTGGAGAGGGGGGATGTCATGTTAATGGAAAATGATCACGTATGCCCCATTGGTGGTATTGGAACAGTTCGAATCAGGATGTGTGACGGTGTGACTAGGGAGTTGAAGGAAGTGAGATTCGTTCCTCAATTGACGAAGAATATTATTTCACTTGGGACTTTAGATATATCAGGTTATAAGGTGATCATAGAAAATGCAACTATGAATATCACCAAGGGGTCCATGGTGGTGATAAGAGGTGTCAAGAAAAATAATATTTACGATTTGAAGGGCAAGACAGTAACATAGGGTCTGGCAACTTCAATTACCATAGAGGAGGATAGTACCCGTCTATGGTACATGAGGTTGGGACACACTGCTGATAAGTCTCTGCAGGCATTGGCAAAACAGTAACTATTGAAGGGTGCAAAGACCTGCAAGATGGAATTGTGTGAACATTGCATACTTGGAAAGAAGACAAAAGTAAAATTTGGCACCAAAATTCATAACACGTAAGGTATATTAGATTACATTCACACAGATGTTTGTGGTCCATCCAAGAACACATTTCTTGGTGGAGCCAATTACTTTGTCACTTTCACTGATGATTATTCCAGGAGGAATTGAGTATATACCATGAAGCATAAATATGAGGTCCTGGATATCTTTGTGGAATGGAAAAGGAAAGTGAAGTTGCGGACAGGTAGAAAGATAAAAGTGCTCCGTTCTGATAATGGTGGTGAGTACAAGAGTGATCCATTTCTGCAGTTTTTCCAAGATCACGATATTGAACGCCATTTCACAGTTAGGGATGTTTGGTGTGAAAGTTCGTTTATTCATTGCTAAACTTATTACAACTTCAATCGTTACAACAAGTTCAAAAGAGTTAGTCTTTTTATAAGACTTTTCTTACACGAATAAAAAAAAAATAAAAATACAACTCTCTAGAAACACACGCAGATGGCGTTTATCATCCGCTGCTTGCGTGGGATCTTTGCATGTGTCGGGGTTTATCCGTGGATCACCGCGGATCAGATCCGGTTGATAGGAATAAAAAATCAATGCTCTTGTTTCACAAAGAAAATAATCACAGAAGTAAATAATCTCGACCAAGCAAGATTACTACTCTTCTTGAGATCAAAACCAAGTTTGACCTCAAGGTATGCTGACACAGATCTCAGATCTTATGAACAACTCCCTCTTGATGCTGGAATTCGCCAAGATCTGCTAGCCTTCCTCTAAAATTCGTGGATTGCACTCTCTAAACCGACAACACCTCGCCCTCTTTGATAGAATTTCAGATCCCCCGAAATAGGGGCCGGCTTGTATTTATAGGCTTCATAAGTAGTATTTTTGGATAAGAATAAGAGATTCAACATTATCTTCAGTTAATAACAGCCTAACCATGTTTAGATATGATATCCAAACAGTTGGGAGGCTCTGGAACAGAACAATCCGGAGAAAATGATGTGGCATAACTATGTACCAAAATTACAAGTGCACAATTGATCAATTTATAGCATAAAAAGTTATCGATCCCACGAGGAAGGTGATTTTAAGAGATTATTAGAATTGGTTCTTATGTTTTGTGCATAACAAAAATAAGATTAAAGAATAAGTGTGATTATGGAGAGTGATATGATGAGTGATTGTTTTGAATATATGCAAGTGACAATAAATTGAATTTTAGAGAAGAGAAGAAAGAATCAAAGAATAAAATAAAAAGCAAGAATAAAAAGAGAAAAATCAAGAAAACAAAAGATGGAGGGTTCAATTAAAGATATGAGAAATCTAGAATTGAATCCACTAGCTAATCTCAATTATTAAATACAAACTATTCTCTTTTTATCATATTTCAATTTAGATTTATTAAGTATAGACTATCAAACCATTTAAGGAAAGTATAACCTATCAAATTATCATCTAAGTCAAAATTACAATCATGATAAGAACAACAACAAGATAGTAATCTTAGAATTCATAAGTATAACCTATCAAACCATTTAAGATAAGCATAGATTATCAAATTCTTCTTCTATCAATTAGTTCGCTAGTTGATTATCCTAAATATGATCATTTTAAGTGTAAGGGAATAATTCATACAATATAAAGGAAATTAGGCTAGTTTCATACAATTCTAAGATTATTACAAGAATTAATTTCACATCTTAAGAAATAAAAGAAAGAAGAAAAAGAACTAATTACAAAAATAAAAAGAAAAGAAAAATCTAAACTATGAACAAAAAATAAATCTAACTACAAAGAATTAAAATCTAAACTACAAAATAAATTGCAAAAATTAAATGCATGAAAATAAATCTACTCTACAAATTAAAGTACAAAAAGAAATAACAAGATAAGAAAATAAATCTACACTATAAGCATGAATGTAAATCTAACTAATAAGCAATAATAAAGAAATTACTAAAAAAAATAAAAGAAAAAAAATAAAAGAAATGCAAACCTTCAAATTGCTCTTCATCTCTATCCTCATCATTCAACAAAGATGAGAAAAAAATTAAAGTGAAGAATTTTTTTTTTATTAATTGTAATAAAAGTTATAAATTTGGAAGGTATTCTCAATTAAGAGTAATCCTCCTCTTCAAATAGAGTTATAAAATTTTTCACACCTCTAACCCCTCACTCTCTACCCCTATTTATAGTAAACATCAGTGAATGAGAGCTCTTGGATTGAAATATTATCCAAAACAAGCAAATTTCAGTCATTAATCTATAACAGAACGCCGATGATATCGATACCAACATCGATAGGGGTATCGATGCTGGCATCGATACGGGCATCGATGCTGGCATCGATGTCGTGTCCTCTCTGGTTGCTATCCACTGAATTTGTTATATTTGACTTTGGGCTTTTGGCTTTTGGACTTTTGGGCCTTATACTTGTTTTCTTCATTAAATCAATGGGCTTTTGTTGAGAGATGAGATTTTTAAGATTTATTCTTCATTAACCTACAATTAAAGATAAAAACAATTATTAGTGGTATATTTATTCCTATAAAATAGATAATAAGAGTATAAAATTATAATAAAATATGATTATCAAATACCCCCACACCTAAATTTTTGCTAGTCCTCTAGCAAAGAAAGAGAAAAGAAAATCTAACTCACTTTTGCAGGAATCGTGGTTGTATTTAGCACATATAACAAGTCTTTAAACCCCTAGGTTACTCTAGTGGACGAGTTGTAGTCTCGTGAGGATTTGCAGTAAATATAACCACAAAATTCAATCAACTTGCCAAGTTAAATAAGTTAGTAAATAACTAATTTTCTTTCATATATTTAGACATTCTAATTGAAGCCAATTAATAATCAAGAAAATATTTTTATATATAACTCCAATGTAAATCTCTTAGAAAATCTTTTTCATTATAGCAATACAAAACCAAGTCAAATCTTAGAGATTTAATTTAAAAGTTTTGAAAAGTGCATGCTAACTCTTTGTTTTAAATAACTTTCAAGTCTTTTGATCAAAAATTATTTTTCAAGACCATATATACAAAATATCAATATATATATATATATATAAAAAATGGTTAGTGTTATATATATAGTTTTTGTTCTTCACTCTCTAATTCTTGGTGATTGTTTTCTATTTTAATGGTCTTTCTAAGTGATCATTTAACGAGTTTTGGGCCAATGAATTCCAACCCAATTGGGCTTAGGTTATTAAGTATAGAGATACTTCTTGGGCTTACTTACCCAGTCAACTTAGGTTTTATAAGATAGAATCACATTGAATTCAAGAGTTTTTTTGTACCAATTTTTTGCACTCTTCTTTTATAAGGTTAGTTTTTTAATATATTTATGTGTGTAAGTATATATAGTCTGAAAATTGTGTAAATCAAGATAACTTGAAAAAAATATTTTCAACTCTAAGTTAAGCATGCAAAAATTTTATTATTTTTAATTAAAAGTCTAAGGTAAGGCTTAAGTAAAGTATACTATTTGAAAAATCATTTCTTAAGAAATTTATTTGGAGTTATCATAAAAGGTGAACTTGAGTATATCACTAACTAGGAATTAGAAAATTTAAAATCTATCAATTAGATCAATTATTACTTAACTCTATTAATTTGGCAAGTGACAATATTTTTATATTTTTATAGTTTTTATTTTTTTAAACAAAAATTATGTCAAAAATACAACAAAAGGATAAAATAAAGAGGAAAATATGTACTTCCCACCCCCACACCTAAATTTTGCATTGTCCTCAATGCAAATTATCTGATGCACAAAGTAAAATAGATAAGAATTGAAGAACTTACATTTGTTTGGTCGACCTAGAACAATGATGATAAGGATCTGCAATTACTGTTAGTATGAGGATGAAGAAATCAAATAAGAGAGAAAAACTGTAATTATTTTTCTTTTCATTTTTTTTATTTTTTTTATTTTTTTATTTTTAGTTTTTTGTTTTTATTTTTTTTAATTTTTTTACAGATAATGAGATTCATGAAGAACCAACACCTCTTCCTCTTAGAGCGTAGAAAATTCTAAAAATGGTTTTAGATGTTGACTATTTATTTTAAAAATGTTATCATTTTTAGGATTTTCTATCTCGACAGCCCCGTGCGAAAAAACTTATTTGATAAAAAATGGATCTGTCCATCTTGTTCTTAATTTTCCAGGAAAAAGATACAAATTTGAATTGTACAATAAAACTTTCTGTCCTTGAGAGAAATTTTTTTGTTAAATTGATTTGTCATGAAAAATCTTGGTTTTTTTCTTTGTAAATTTTTGAGTTTATGTATTCATCATTTCGAATTTCTTCCAACTCATTTATTTGGAGCAATCTATTCTTACCTGCCACGTCTGAGTCAACATTCAACTGTTTTATCGCCCACATTGCTCGATGCTCCAACTCTACTGGTAGGTGATAAGATTTTCCAAACACCAGTCTGTATGGTGACATCCCCAAATTGTCCTTGAAAGTTGTTCTATATTCCCACAGAGCATCACATAATTTTACAGAACAATCTTTTCTATTATGATTAACTATTTTTTCTAAGATTTGTTTGATCTGTCTGTTTGTGACCTCTACTTGACCACTGGTTTGGGGGGTGATAAGGAGTCGATAATTTGTATGTGATTGAATATTTTCACATCAAAGCTTCAAAAGAATGGTTACAGAAATTTGTATCGTTGTCACTGATGATCGCTCGGGGTACTCCAAACCGTGCAAAAATATTCTCTTTCAAAAACTTGACGACGACCTTGGTGTCATTAGTTTTGCAAGCTACCGCCTCAATCCATTTTAACATGTATTCAACAGCTACTAGAATGTAAACATTTTCAAAGGAATTTGGAAATGGTCCCATGAAATCGATACCCTACAGATCAAAAAGTTCAACATAAAAGATGTGTTGTAAGGGCATCATATTTTTTCTAGTGACTTTCCCTAAAAACTGATAGCGGTTACAGGTTTTACAAAACTCATATGAATCCTTAAAAAGAGTGGGCCAATATAGCCCACATTGAAGAATTTTTTTACCTGTTTTTCTTGGGCCAAAGTGGCGCACCCACATGCTTGCTCATGACAAAAGGATAGAACACTCCTAGTTTTTTCAGTGGGAGCACACCTCCTAAAGATCTGATCAGGACAGTATTTGAACAGATATGGATCATCCCAGTAAAAGTATTTTACTTGGGAGAGAAAATAGGATCTATCATGTTTGGACCAATGAGAAGGGATCTGGTTCATGACTATGTAGTTCACAATGTCAGCGAACCATAGAACAGATTGGATTTGTAGGAGTTCTTCATCAGAGAAATGCTCATTGATCGAAACGGTTGATGTTGGTGCATTCGGGAGTCGAGAGAGGTGATCTGCTATGGGGTTCTCTGTTCCTCTTCTGTCAAGAATTTGAATGCCAAACTCTTAAAGTAGGAGAATCCATCTAATGAGCCATGTTTTTGTATCCTTTTTGGTCAAAAGATACTTTAGTGCAGCATGATCTGTGAACACTTTGGTTAAAGAACCGATGAGGTAGGACCAGAATTTTTCTAAGGCAAAGACTACAACTAAAAACTCTTTTTTTGTGATAGAGTAATTTTCCTGGACATCATTCAGAGTCCTACTGGCATAGTAGATCACATGTGGTTTTCTATCAAACCGTTGTCCTGAAACAGCACCAATCACAGAATCGGATGTATCACACATCAGTTCGAAGGGTAAGGTCCAGTCCGGTGCATGAAATTGGTCAAGGAGATAAATGATGTATCCTTGGCTAAGAGATTGGTCAAGGGTCTAGCAATATTGCTAAAATTCTTGATGAAACGTCGTTAAAACCAGCATGACCAAGAAATGATCTGACATCTTTGATAGTTTTGGGAGGAGGGAGATTGGAAATGAGATCTACCTTAGCTTTGTCCACTTCGATTCCCCTATTGAAAACTACATGTCCTAAGACAATGCCTTGTTTGACCATGAAATGACATTTCTCCCAATTGAGAGTCAGATTTTTCTCCCTACACCATTCTAGGACCAGTTTAAGATGATGCAAACATTGGGAAAATATGTCATCAAAAATGGAAAAGTCGTTCATGAAAATTTCGAGGAATCTCTCTACCATGTCAGATAAAATACTGATCATGCAACGTTGGAATGTGGCTGGTGCGTTACACAGGCCAAAAGGCATGTGTCAGTATGCGAATGTTCCATATGGGCAAGTGAAGGTGGTTTTCTCCTGATCTTCGGGAGCGATAGGGATTTGATTGTAACCTGAATATCCATCCAGGAAACAATAGAACTCATGTCCTTCTAAACGCTCTAACATTTGGTCAATGAATGGAAGAGGGAAGTGATCTTTCCGAGTGGCTAAGTTGAGTTTTCGGTAGTCAATGCAAACTCGCCATCCAGTTTGAATCCGAGTGGGAATCAGCTCATTAGCCTTATTTTGGATCACGGTGCTCCCAGATTTTTTTGGAACAACTTAGACCGGACTCACCTATGAACTATCAGAAATGGGATAAATGATCCCATGATCGAGACATTTCAAAATATATTTCCTAACAGCTTCTTTCATCACTAGGTTTAATCGATATTGAGGATCTCTAGTAGGTTTGGCATCATTTATCAAATGGATTCGGTGTTGAACAATGGTTGGACTAATCCCTTTGACATCAGCCATGGTCCATCCAATGGCTTCCCTATTCTCTCTTAAAAAATCTAAGAGAGCTTCCTTTTAACTGGTAGTTAAGTCATAAGAAATAATGACTGGTAAAGACTCGTTCTCCCCTAAGTAGGCATACTCTAGATTTTTAGGTAGAGGTTTTCTCCCCTAAGTAGGCATACTCTAGATTTTTAGGTAGAGGTTTGAGCTCTAACTTAGGGGGTTCCTCCACAGATGCTAGATTTTTAGGTAGAGGTTTGAGCTCTAACTTAGGGGGTTCCTCCACAGATGGGCGAAGCTGGATTCGTGGTTCTATCTCCAAATGTTCTCATTGTCAGCCAACAGTAGAAACATGATTGACCAACGGATCTAACTCTAGTTCGTCATCAGAAGACTCCACAAAGATTAAGTCAGATGCACTTGAATCTGACTCACATTCTCCCTATTGTTGTTCACTGGATATTCCCTGAATGAAATTCACTTCCATGGGTTGATCAGATGGATCACTAGGCTGCCTTCATAGGTTGAAGATATTGAGGTCAACAGTCATATTCCCAAAAGATAGTTTCATTTGACTCGTCCTACAATTGATCAAAGCATTTGAGGTGGCTAAAAATGGTCTTCCTAGAATGATTGGTATTTGACTTTTGAGATTGGAAACGGGTTGCGTTTCCAAGATAATAAAATCAACAGGAAAAATGAACTCTCCAACCTTGATCAGAACATCCTCTACCTCTCCTTTGGGAATTTTCACGGATCTATCAGCTAATTGTAGAGTGCATCTTATCGGTTTAAGTTCTCCTACACCTAGCTGTTGATAGACTGAATAAGGAAGTAGGTTGACACTGGCTCCCAAGTCTAGAAGTGCCTTATCAATGTGAGTGTTAACTATGACGCATGAAATTGTAGGACAACCAGGGTTTTTATATTTTAACGGCATGGGTTTAGAAAAAATTTCACTGAGGTTGACAGCTAAGAAGACTTTCTTGGGGACATTGATGGTTCTTTTCTTAGTGCATAAGTCCTTCAAGAACTTTGCATAAATGGGTATTTGTTCGATTGCATCTAGGAGAGGGATGTTGATCTTGACCTGTTTAAATGTTTTTAGGATTTTCTCAACCTGCAGGGAGTTTTTCTAGGTTTGAGTCTATCTGGAAAGGGGGCAACGTGCCTATACCTATCTAGATCAGGCTCAATCTCATGTTCAACATTTTGGTCATCGGAAGAAATGTGTTGGATGGGAGAAGGGGTTTGATTCGGTGGCATTCTAACTTGGTTGTCTATCTGTTTTCCTGATCTCAAAGTGTGAACTGCATTCATATGGGCTGGTTGGGATAAACTGGATCTATTGTCTTTAGGGTTTGCAACAGGTTGACTTGGGAATTTTCCTTTCTCTCTCTCGCTTACGGTAGTGGCTAGTTGCCCAAGTTGGATTTCTAACTGAGCTATGGCTTGAGTATTCGAGTTGAGCACTTGGCCGCCGGTTGTTTGCATAAATGAATTTACAGTGGTGGATGACTGGGTCAACATGTTGGTAGTTTGTGTAGAAGCTTTGATTATAGCTTCTAAACCCTTTTCTAAGACACTCAGACATTTTTCATGATCAGAATTTGAAGGATTTGTAGACTGGTGAGGATGATGATGTTGGGCTGGAAAAACTGGGTTCGCTTGTTGGAAATTATTTGGTACGTTGAATGGAAGTGTATTTCCCCTAGGGAATTGTGGGTTCGACACGGGAATGAAATTTTGATTTCCGGGAGAATTTCCTTGATTCCATGTAAAGTTGGGATGATTTCTCCAACCTAAATTATAGGTTGGAGAAAATGAATCATTTTTAGGGTGCTGGAATGCAGCGTTCATCTGTTCTAATGCATTGTTGTTTCCTAGGAGAGGACATTCCTCTGAAACGTGGGTAGGAGACTGACAATTATGACATCCTGGGGTAAAAACATGATTGATTTGAGCTGGAGCTCGTTCCTTAATTTCTAAGGCTTCTAACCTCCGTAGAATCGTCGCCATCTTCGCTTCAGAAGCAATTTTTGACTCTGAAAGACCACTAGACTTAGATTGGGAAATTGATGAAACCATGTCATCACAGTGTTTCCACTGTATTGTTTTCTCGGATAGACTCTCTAGAAATTCCTAAGCTTCATCAGCATTTTTACTTATAAAATCTCCCTGACACATTGATTCTAAAGATGTTTTTGAAGAATAGTCTAATCCTTCATATATGACTTGGCATAATCGCCATTTCTCGAGACCATGATGAGGACATTGGATCAGAAGATCTTTAAATCGGTCAAAATATTTCCAGAATGGCTCCCCTGAGATAATTTTAAAGTTTTGAATATTGTTCCTAAGCATTACCATTTTATGAATAGGGAAAATTTTCTTGAGAAAAACGATGACAAATTCATCCCAAGTTGAGATGGAATTTGTCGGTAAGCTGTACAGTCATTTTTTAGCTTTGTCCTTAAGAGCAAATGGAATAAATCTGAGCTTAATCGCATCTTTGGTTAATTCTCTCATCTTAATCATAATACACACTTTCTCAAATTCCGAGATAAAAATATATGCATCTTCTGTTTCATTTTCAAGGAATTTGGGAAGCATGTTTATGTAATACGGTCTAAGCTCGAAATTTGCTCCATTTGCTTCGGGGAACCTTATGCAAGATGGAATTGCATTTCTGATGGGGTAACACATATCCTGGAGAACGGGTGGATTTGTCATTTCTTGGTTAGTTCAACACGGATTAAACGATGAGAATTATCTCTAACCCACGTTTGCATACACAAAAACAACTTCTTTTTATAATATTTTTTTAAAGAAAAGAAAGAAAATTAGTTTTTTATGAGAAGAAAAGGATAAAGAAAAATCCTAACTAAAACAAATCAAAGCAATCACTTTTCAATCACTCTAATTCTAGGGTTTAACCTAACTCAACTAGATCAGCTCCTAACCAAAAACTCCTAAAGTAAAAAGATTAAAATTTTACCCGGGTAGTTAGCCAGGTAAGGATAGTATTAGAGGGTGATCAAAGAAAAATCCTAACTAAAACAAATCAAAGCAATCACTTTTCGATCACTCTAATTCTAGGGTTTAGCCGAACTCAACTAGACCAGCTCTTAACCAAAAACTCCTAAAGTAAAAAGATTAAAGTTTTACCCGGATAGTTAGCCGGGTAAGGATAGTATTAGAGGGTGATCAAAGATCAATTAAGTACCTCGTTCCTTGCGGAGCGCTTTACGCAACCCCTAAACCTTGCCTTAGACACCAACTAATCCAAGAAAACTTGAACCAGTTCACTTAAGGATTTCTTGTTCCTTATTGAGCTCGAGTCCTTAGGGGCCAACGTCTAATGAGTTTTAGGAGGCTTGGGTTTGTGAAGTGAGGAATTAGTGATTTGTGGGCTAAGAAAAGGGTGATGAAATCCCTTACCTTATCTTGACTAGGGGGTTTTGTCCTTAAAAATGTTTTAAGTATATGTCAAATCAAGTGCTACAATCACTTTGATGAATTCCTACTAACTATATAAAATGCAAACCTAGAAATTAAAAGCGACAAAAAAGGATGAAAAAAATATCTTTTTTTTAATTATGGTCAACAACAATCAAATGTGAGAAGTGAGCTCTTGTTTGAATTTATTATCTTATTAGTTAATGTCCAAGTGAAAGGTGAATTTTATTATGGTCAACAAAAAATAAAATCTTTTTTTTTAAATCCTAATTATCTCTAATTGTGAAGCTAACTAAAAAGGGTGGAATTGAAAACGCTAGAAAGAAGAGTACTAAAAGCAATTCTCCATGTTCTTGATCTTCAATCCAAGATTTTCAAGCTCCAAGCAGTTCCTTCACAAGAAAACACACAAGTTAAAGAACCAAAATAATAAAATCCTATTTTAGCATCTTCCCCGGTAACGATGCCAAAAACTTGATGCGACATAATTATGTACCAAAATTCAAGTGCACAATTGATCAAGTTATAGTATAAAAAGTTATCGATCCCACGAGGAAGGTGATTTTAAGAGATAAAAAGTTATCGATCCCACGAGGAAGGTGATTTTAAGAGATTATTAGAATTGGTTCTTATATTTTGTACGTGACAAAATAGGATTAAAGAATAAGTTTAAGAGATTATTAGAATTGGTTCTTATATTTTGTACGTGACAAAATAGGATTAAAGAATAAGTGTGATTATGGAGAGAGATATGATGAGTGATTGTTTTGAATATATGTAAGTGACAATAAATTAAATTTTAGAGAAGAGAAGAAAGAATCAAAGAATAAAATAAAAAGCAAGAATAAAAAGAGAAAAATCAAGAAAACAAAAGATGGAGGGTTTAATTAAAAATATGAGAAATTTAGAATTGAATCAACTAGCTAATCTCAATTATTAAATACAAACTATTCTCTTTTTGCCATATTTCAATTTAGATTTATTAAGTATAGACTATCAAACCATTTAAGGAAAGTATAACCTATCAAATTATCATCTAAGTCAAAATTACAATCATGATAAAAACAACAACAAGATAGTAATCCTAGAATTCATAAGTATAACCTATCAAATCATTTAAGATAAGCATAGATTATCAAATTCTTCTTCTATCAATTAGTTATCTAGTTGATTATCCTAAATATGATCATTTTAAGTGTAAGAGAATAATTCATACAATATAAAGAAAATTAGACTAGTTTCATATAATTCTAAGATTACTACAAGAATTAATTCCACATCTTAAGAAATAAAAGCAAGAAGAAAAAAAAACTAATTACAAAAATAAAAATAAAAGAAAAATCTAAACTATGAACAAAAAAATAAATCAAACTACAAAGAATTAAAATCTAAACTACAAAATAAATTGTAAAAATTAAATACATGAAAATAAATCTACTCTACAAATTAAAGTGCAAAATAAAATAAAAAGACAATAAAATAAATCTACACTACAAGCATGAATGTAAATCTTACTAATAAGCAATAATAAAGAAATTACTAAAAAGAAATAAAAGAAAAAAATAAAAGAAATGCAAACCTTTAAATTGATCTTCATCTCCATCCTCATCATTCAACAAAGAGGAGAAAAGAAAATTTTAAAGTGGAGAAAAATTCTTTTATTAATTATAACAAAAGTTATAAATTTGGAAGGTCTTCTCAATTAAGAGTAACACTCCTCTCCAAATGGAGTTACAAAATTTTTTACACTTCTAACCCCTCACTCTCTACCCCTATTTATCGTAAACATCAGTGAATGAGAGCCCTTGGATTAAAATCTTATCCAAAACAAACAAATTTCAGCTATTAATCTGTAACAGAACGTCGATGGTATCGATACTAGCATCGATAGGGGTATCGATGCTGGCATCGATACGGGCATCGATGCTGGCATTGATACCGTGTCCTCTCTGGTTGCTATCCGCTGAATTTGTTGTATTTAACTTTGGGCTTTTGGGCTTCATACTTGTTTTCTTCATTAAATCAATTGGCTTTTAATGAGAGATAGGATTTTTAAGATTTATTCTTCATTAACCTGCAATTAAAGATAAAAATAATTATTAGTACATATTTATTCCTATAAAATAGATAATAAGAGTATAAAATTGTAATAGAATGTGAATATCAGAAACCCATCGAAAACCGTCGAAAACGCGTTTCGTGTATTTTTGGGCGCGTGTCACCCTAGGGTGGCTCAGCACTGTGCGAGCCACCCTAGGGTGGCTTGGCCTTGGCCGAGCTATCTTAGGATGACTCCGCTTTGGCAGATCCACCTGGACTTGGCCGAGTCGACTTGATGCGGCTCGGCTGCTAGGGCTTTTCCGGGCTGGTCTTGTTGTGCCGTTACGTGCATTTTGTTGTTTTGCGGACTCGTACGCTTCACCGATTTGCTTCATGCGTTTCGTTGTTTTCTTTACGGCATCGGATGATCCACTTTGACTCAGATAATCCTCTCTGAATCAGATAATAGCGTTCATAATCTTTTCTTTATTTTGAACTACGTGCGGGAACCTATAGGTAATTTTTGACGCCTACAAATACCCCCTCCAAAGTGTTTAAGACTCATTCTTTTATAGAGGAACCTAGAATACTTTAGATATGATAGGACTAACCTTCAATTCTTAGACTTCTTCATCTTTCAGTCTATTCAGTAATTTTTCGAATAACTAAAATTCTTCCGATATTGCGTTTATCGTCTGACCATTGTCGAAATCTTGAACTAAAATCGGTGTGTTGATATTTGAATTTAGTTTGTGTTGTTAGGTTGATGTTGAACCGATCATCCTCATTGGGAGTTTGTATCTGAATCGTGATTGAATTCCCTAAATTAATTGAATTGACATTTCATCCTGAGCATTGTTTTGGCGAAAATTGCCGACACGTCAGTTGACGTAGACCTTCGTTGCAATGCGTTAACCGGCATGGATTTCATCTGTCACGCATTGACCGGCGTTTGGACGTGGCAGGCCTAAGTGTAGAGACTGCAGGACCAACCTTTGGTTCATCTACTTGTATTTAGTTTCTCCTGACGTGACTGTTATACATTTGTTGGTTTTTTTTCTTAACCACATGGGAGTTTTGGTTGTAGGACCAGCCATTAGAGCTAATACGACCACAACCACTTGAGAGGCTTCCTCGATGCTATCTTGTGTGTGTGTGACAGTATATCCTACCTCGTGTGTCTGAAATAAATTCAATTGTTTCGCTTGAAGAAGGGTGACTGTTGGGCTGGATTTGTGTCATCCTTTGCCCGTTTCCTGGAGTTTGGTGGAGTTAAACTTTATTATTATTACTTATCCTATTCGGAATAAATAAACATAATACTGATAGGATTTTTGGCAAACCCTTAGCCATTAACGGATTTGATAAGCCTTTACTGACTACCGTTTGGATCGGGCTAGCATGCAGATTGTTTAAGTCTGTTCTGCATGTAACGTTGTGCTAAAAGAATAAACTCTCTTAGACTTGGTGCTATAATATTGAATACATAGGCTTCGTCCTTTTTACGGAAAAAGATTAACCGACAGTGCGTGTTAGACGTAGACTTATCTCTATTTGGGGATTGAGATAACATCTCTCAGACGTGAATCTTGGCGTTCTTTTCACGGAGAAAGGTTAACCGGCAACACGTGTTAGACGTTGACTTATCTCTACTTAGAATTCAAGATAAAATTCTCCGTATGTGTAAGACACAGATTTTGGCATTATTAATAACAGTCTGCCACGATGTTGAATACGTAGGCTTTTGTTCTTTTTACGATAAAAGACTAACCAGCAACGCGTGTTAGACGCTGACTTATCCATACTTAGGATTCAGGATAAAATTCCTCGTGCATTTAAGGCACGGATTTTGGCATTATTAATAACGGTCTGTCATGATGTTGAATATGTGGGCTTTTATCCTTTTTACGGTAAAAGACTAACCAACAACGCGTGTTAGGCGCTGACTTATCCCTACTTAGGATTCAGGATAAAATTCCACGTGCGTGTAAGACACGGATTTTAGTGTTATTAATAACGGCATGCCACAATGTTGAATACATGGGCTTTTGTCCTGTTTATGGTAAAAGACTAACCGGCAACGCGTGTTAGGTGTTGACTTATCCCTACTTAGGATTCATGATAAAATTCTCCATGTGTGTAAGACACGGATTTTGGCGTTATTAATAACGGTCTGCCATGATGTTGAATACATGAGTTTTTGTCTTGTTTTACGGGATTAGACTACCCGACAACGCGTGTTAGGCGCTGACTTATCTCTACTTAGGATTAGAGATAAAATTTCCTATATGTGTAAAGCACGGATTTTGATGTTGGAAGGTGGTGTCTTCTCTTGGGGAAAAGACGAACCTGATGTCGGAGAGAAAATTTTTTATATTCTATCTCCAGGTGCAAAAGAAACTCAAAGTGGGATCTCCACTTTGAGAATCAAAAAGATTCGGATAACCCTAACTGTTGGAAGGATTGATCACCTAATCTATAGATGAATTTCTCGTTTATCGGGAGAGAACCCTAGTTTTGGTCCTAACCGTAGGAAGATTTGGCTAAGTGGGAGGCTTGAGATGACCCTAACTGTAGGAAATTTTAATCGCTCGATTTAAAAGTGGACCTCTCATTCATGAAAGAAATCGAGAGGGGATTTTGGCTTTAGTCCTAACTATTGGAAGGTTTGACCAAGAAAAAGTGGGAGTGAAAATACAAATAACACTAGAAATGTTAACTTGTACAAATCACTCAGTGTGGTTTTTGGTGTCAAGTGGCTAAGACTTAACACGGAAGGGTTTGAAAATCGCCATGGATCAGCAGCTTGAACTTTTGAATACCATGTTAGGACTTTAACGTTGGGAATGTTAAGTGCACAAACACAGTGGGAGTTTGAATGGACTCAGTCGAAAGAATTTTGGTGGACTCACTGTGAGTTAATTTGATCAGTGAGGGACTTTGTGGTGGATGACCGTGAATCATCAAGCACTCCACAGTTACATCGTGGGAGTTTCATGAGGGAAGATTGACCGAATGAGGTTATTAAATCTCATCTCATCAAAAGAGTGCGTGAAAAGTCACAATGGGAGGGTTTTAATCATCTTGGAAATGATTAAATAACCTTAGTGGGAGGTTCTTAATCATGATTAAAAATGAATTATTCTAATAATTGGTTTTCACCTTGAATGATCGCCTTTGGGTTATCCTTAAGAATACAATGTATAGCATTCTTCAGGAACTTCCCATGCGAATGCATTGAGGTATCTCATCCCCAGCTCTTTAGCGAATCTGAATCCAATGCCCTCGATGTTAAGGAGATCAGCGTAGCTGGGAGGAAAGTTTGGAAGACTCATCAGCCCCGCGCGCCAGTGCCCTATACTTATTTAGTGGTTTGGTTTGTGCTGCATGTCCCTCTTTGATGACGGGGATTATGCATGACAACAACACCTCTATGTCTTTTGTGCAGAGGCTTGAGTCAGCCACATGGACGATTGTGTACATAGTCCGGGCTAGACAACTCTTGTCCCTAGGGAACAATTATGATCTTTTTTGTTGTCGTCCTTGTTTTGATGGGGCTGAAGAAGAGGGCCCAAAGTTTGGCGATGTGGTCTTCGAAGGCTCTTCACTTTTAAATACAGGAATCTTCTAATGGCTTCTTGCTATCAGAGTAGGCTACCTAGTTTCCGACTGGGCGAGAGATGTATAATTGAACCATATGTCCATTCGCGTTTTGCTCGACAATTTGGGTACGATCAACTCTATGTTGGTAACCCTAATCCGCGACTAGCTCACCTCGGGAACCTATATGAAGGGGCTCGTGCCTAGTTTTTCACTTCGGCCAGAGGAACTCATGCGCAGTTCACTCTGCCCAGTTCGCCGCCTAGCTACTCAACCGTAGCGGACTTCCGCAATTGGTTTGACAAAGCTTCTCAAATCCTAGAAAATGATGTATATACTTCAAGTATAAATGAGATCCGGGAACTTTATAAATCGAGAAGTGGTTCTACCAGGACTCGAATACTAGGGATAGAGGATTATCTGTCCTACGAACAAGAGGTGGTCGGAATCGAGGAGATCCTAAAGGAGTTACCCACTGCTGAGCCTTCTGAAGAAGAGGCCGCTAAAGAAATTCTTGAGGGAGCACCCCTTCCTGACCCCCGTTCCTTAAGATCATCAGGGAAGAAGACCCTTACTACTGAGGAGGAAGGCAAATACGATAGAAGAATTCGCAAGCGAAAGCCCGTTGCAGCTAAGAACTCCAAGAGGGCCAAGTTGATCGGGGACGTTATAAAGTCTGCACCTGTTGAACCTCCTGCGAACAAAGAGGATGTTATGCTTCAAGTCACTTCTTCCGGTCCTGAAATGACAATGGTCGAGCAGGGGTCGACCGTTAGAGGTTCGACATCAAATATGCCTGCAAGATTACCATTTGAGGTCGTCCATTGCCCTATTCGCACTGATTATGCGAATTGCTTTATTTATCCGATTGCTCCACCCCCAAGCTCAGAAACTTTGAGGAAACTTATCGAGTAATTAGAACATTGGATGCGAATGATCTTCAATGTCGTTAGTCTCGGGGAAGTGAGCTTCAAAGTTTTTGAACCCCATCTGTTGGAGTGCCTAGCTAAGATCGGGCACCAGGGAAATGTACTGTGGACCGAGAATTGTCGTGAAAGCATTATTATTCTGGAATATGAATTAGAGTTTCTTTCAATATTGCAATGTGATGATTTAGGACCAGAAGTGGATCAGGTTCTTTCTCAGGCCAAAGCTCTGGGAGTACAACGTCAAGAGGCTCTTCAGAAGAGTCTGTCTGAGAAAGAGTCTCGTATTGCCAGCCTGCGTGAGGAGCATCTCCAAATACAAATAGACATGGGCAGCCTCGCTATGGGTATCTGGGATACTGCAGCTGAACTTGCTCGTATGGGTGTTGAGCTATCTCAGATGAATGCCCAACTGGCTGACGATATGGAAGTCATAAAAGGGTTAGCTGCTCACTGTGACAGGCTTCTCAAAGATTATTATGATGAGATCGTTGCTGCCGATAAGATTCGACGAGAGATTGCAGAAGCAGCACCTAATGAAGAGGAGCTCAGGAGCAAGATAACAGATGAAGTCAAAAAGGCTCGTGAGGAGAACATATCAGCTTTGAAGTCTAAGCTCAAGTCCTTTAGGCTGATGAGCCCTGACACTTAAAATTTGAATTGCTTTTAGCTAGGGAATAATTTTGTATCGTCTTCATTCTAATTTTTGTCACTTTGTATCAAGTTATCAAAATTGAATGAAAATGATATCATTTTATCTTCCATTATATCTTTGTTGTTGGATCTCCATTTTAGGATAATGAACAACATTTCAAATACAATAAGCATAGTGTTAACTTATCATAAAATCGAAATTCTCTTTATTATCATTTAGAATAATTCTAGAAAATTTTAATCATCAGGGGTGTAGTGTTAACATGACGACATACAAGATAAAAAAAACTAAGTATTTATTCCTGAAATACACTCTAAATCGACAACCCCTAGTCTGACTTGACTGGAGTCTGGGGGAAAAGGAAGGGGGCTGCATGACTTACGGGAAGTATCTCTTAAGGAATTTCCCGTTAATTGGCATCATGAGCTTGTCTCTTTTTTGATCAATGAGGCGATAAGCTCCATTCGAATAAACTGATTCTATTACGAATGTTCCTTCCCATTTGGGATTGAACTTCCCTTTGGTTTTGTGGGTCATTACCATGGGTCGACTGTTGGCCAAAACTAAATCGTCTTTCTTGAAAATCCGTTCTTTGACCTTTTTGTTATAGGCTTTAGAAATTCGGGCTTGATACATCTCGATCTATTGCTAAGCTTGAAGTTGTTTGTCATCTAAGGCTTCAAGTTCTTGAAGGCGCAGTTGGTGTTTCTCTTCTTCTGTCATCCTGGTTGCAATAGCGACTCTCAGGGAAGGGGTCTGAATTTCTAATGGTATCACGACTTCACAACCGTATACCAAAGAGAATGGTGTAGCTCTGGTAGGGGTCCTCACCATTGTGCGGTAGGCCCACATATATTCGCCGAGTCTTTCGTCCCAATCGCGTCGGCTCTTAGAAACAACTTTTTTGAGAAGCTTTACGATGGTCTTGTTAAAAGCCTCTGTAAGGCCGTTTGTCGGCGGATAATATGCCATAGAGGCAACGCTTTGGATTCTAAATTTATCACAAAATCTCTGAAATCCAAAGCTGACGAATTGTGTCCCGTTGTCATGAATTATCCGCCTCGGGACTCCAAAACGATAAATAACGTGATGTTTGATGAATTTAATCACATTCGAAGTCTTGACTTCTTTTGGAGGGACTGCCTCTGTCCATTTGGAGAAGTAATCGGTTACAGCTAAAATAAACCAGTGTCCTTGGAAGTCGGAGGTGAGATTGGTCCCACGACATCCATACCCTACATTTTAAATAGGCAAGACGCAAATGTGGAATGTAAGTTACCTGGTACTTGGTGGATAAAGTCCCCATGAATCTGACATGTGTGACAATGTTTAGCGTAGTCGACTGCGTCCACTAGTGGAAAATGAGGTTTTAGCTACGGAATAATAGCGACGGAATTTTCCGTCGCTATAAGTTAGTTTATAGCGACGGAAAATTCTGTCGCCAAATTTCCGTAGCTAAAATTGATATAGCGACGGAAATTTGGGTTTTAGAGACGGAATTATTTCGTCGCTAAATAAATTTACGACGAAAAAATTTCCCGTCGCTAAAAAGTTTTTAGCGACGGAATTTCCGTCGCTAAAGAAGTTTTAGCGACGGAAATTCTGTCGCTAAAAACTAATTCGGGCAAAATTTTTTGGGCGCGGGCGCCCAAAATTTTTTGGGCAGCCCGCGCCCAATTAATTCCCCTCGTTTTCCCCCCCTCCCTGTCCGAACCCCCCCCGCTATCGAATCCCACCCCCCAATTCTGTCGCTAAAAACTAATTCGGGCAAAATTTTTTGGGCGCGGGCGCCCAAAATTTTTTGGGCAGCCCGCGCCCAATTAATTCCCCTCGTTTCCCCCCCCCCTCCCTGTCCGAACCCCCCCCGCTATCGAATCCC